>NC_086321.1:208402507-208753757 GCF_036172605.1 Pelobates fuscus
CTGAAATATTGATAAGATGATAATTTGCAGTATCTTCATTATTTCATCTAAACATATTTGATGAATAAATGAATAAATAAATACATATTGAAATTGTGTAAATTTAAATATATTAATTTTTTTGCAAAAATATTTTTGACAGATTTTTAAATTATTAATTCTAGTCACTGGTACAGAATACGTGAGCAATAATCGTCAGCAAGACAACATATGTTGTGTTGTATATGTCCCAAAACTGTGCATAATCAAACTGTATATTTCAAAACAGCAATAATAGAAAACTGGGAACATAGAGGGAAGGGCTACACTCTATAGAGCAGAAAGGTAGTATACATTGCTGGGAGGCTGCCGTATGGTTGTATACATACCAGCATCATACAAAGTGGAAGTAGCTCATATTCAATACACGACTAGTCCTATTCAATTTAATTAAATAATCATAGTGCCACACATTCCATTTTCTCCATATCAAGTTAGGTATTTTGGAGGGGTGGAACAGATCTGAGATGTTTACCATCATCAAGCAGAGCCTAGTTTTAAAGCTGTTGGAATATTTTCAATCAGATCAGTAGACTTTGTATGCTTGTGCAGTATTACCCAAAACGTAACTTTAATATGTTAAGAGGGAGATCTAAGAACATGATGTACCAAACAAGTTGCTCCATAGCCAGCCAAAACAGAGTAGGAAGTGGGCAGTGGTACCACATATGGGATACTGTCCCAGCTCCATAACATCAGTTGCAACACCTTTGAGAAAGGGAAGAAAAGATATGTGCTAGGCAGCCTGGGGATATATACCTTCTAAATAATATATACTTTTGTTAACCTCAAAGGGATTTTGATATTGCTGCTTGTTATTGTTATTTTTATATTGCTTTTAAATTTGGTCCCTGAGGAAGACCTATATGTGGGACAAAATGCGTAGGACCTATAGTTATATGTTATTATTATTTTATTTTTATTCTTTAGTTTTTTTATTTTGTATGCAATAAAGCACCAAGCTCGGCATCCAAGAGAAAGTTTCCTGAATCAGCCCCCCACTATTCCAAAGGGAGGCACCCTAATGCGATACACAACAACCTTTATTTTTTGAGTGCAACTCTGCTAGCGCATATATTGCATTTCTTACTGTGTTACACTATTGTGGCTTTTACTTTTTTGTAGATCTTCAGCTGTGTCCTCTTTACTTGTTTGGTTGCATACAATACACTGTTTCTTTTTCTGATTATTTGCAGACAGCTCTTTATATTTTCTCAGTTCTTACATATTCTTTGTTTAAACGTTTAAATCAAACAAAGACATTTTTTAAACAAATTTCCAACATAAATTAGAGAATATGCTCCATCTCATCACCCACACTTACTATGTCTTTTTATATAGTGAATATGCTCTAAACATATATTTTTTTCCATGCAACTGCTATCTACCTATCCCTTATCCCCCTTTGCAGTTGGTGTATTTCCATTGTTTTCAGAGTAGAATGCTCTCCCCAGCTGTTCCCACCTCTGACAACCTCCGATCCAGTATCAATACTTTATTTAGCATATGCAAAATAAAGTGTCTCGATCTTCTTTTTCCTACAGAGCATCACACTTATGGAATGACCTCATGAAAACCGTCAAATCTGTATTCAGTCTAAAATCCTTTAAGAGATCTATGGCAACGTACCTCAATACAGAATGCACCTGTCATAGTTGACTATATTTATTACCTATTATGTGTTACATTTATATGTGTGTGTGTGTGTGTATATATATATATATATATATATATATCTAATAGAGTAGACTTGGCACTCACCCCTTTGTAGTATAGATCAAAATAGCTTGCCTTGGTGCAGACCTGCATTTGTTATATATTCCAAATGAAAAGAGAGGTGCACTCAAAGGTCTTTTTGATGTGCTTTTTTATTATTCAAATTTTTATTTATTTTATGCTTTTTTATTATTCAAAAAAGATTTTGCCTGTCCCAATCGATGTTTCAACCCTTACAGGGTCTTTTTCAAGAACATCTAGAAAAAGACCCTGTAAGGGTTGAAACCTTGGAAAGATCTTTGAGTGCACCTCTCTTTTCATTTCGGGTTTCGCAGCAATCTTTGGGGACGAATGGCTTTGGGGTAGTTGGCATGTAGAAGTCCAGGATTTGAAAGGTTTTTTCACTACCTCAGCTCTTTTTTAGATCTACCATATTGTAGCAGCTGCTGTGGCATGGGGTCATTTATGGTCAGGGTCATCAGTCCGCTGCTACTCAGACAACCAAGCCACATGTCATATCATCAACAAGGGCCGCTCATCATCTCTTACGATCATGAGATTTCTCAGGAAACTCACTTGGTTGGCCGCATGTCACAATTTCTTATTGGTTTGCTTTCACGTACCAGGCATTTGTAACATAGCCGCTGACAATTTGTCTCGATTTAATTTTCAGGCATTTCATCAAGCACTTCCTACAGCCGCTGCAGCAGCCACAGCCACTCCTTTGGTCCAGCAACTAATCATGGACTGACATACTTACGTAACATCCTATAATCGTAGGACGTATAACAGAGCCTTAACATTATTTAAAAGATTCTTATTGGAACACGACATATCCCAACCTTTTGTCATGACATCTATCCTGGGTTTTGCTTCTTTTTGCCATCTTAAATATACAACTATCTTGCAACACAAAATTATATTTGACATGCATTCAACACCACATGCTAATCCTATGGCCAAACAACCCTAGCTTTCTGTCATCGAACATACTCAGAGGCATTCCGAAATCGGTTCCCCCATGTACCTCTCAGAGATTACCTACAGATAACAAACTTTTCCAATCCCTATCCGACCTATTAGATTTAAAACCATTTAATTCCACCACCAACTCGGTAATTAAAGCAGCCATGTACATAGCCTTCTACGGTTTTCTCAGGCCAAGAGAGTTCACTACCATCACCACCACTCAGACTGATAGATGTCTTCAATGATCCCACCTATGCAAACACATGGATCACTACATATTTGTTCTACCACAGGCCAAAACGAGCCAACAAGCACCACCTGTAGAAATCACATATTATACTACCCACAATAAATGGTGCCCAGTTGCGGCCCTAGATTCATAACATCAAAACCCTACCTCGCTACCATCACAACCATTATTTGTATTACAAGGCTCAGTACTTACTACTGCTACTTTCATGAGATATGTCAGATCTCTGTTAACCCAGCTAGGTCTCGACCCTTCTACCTACTCGGGTCACTCCTTACGTATAGGAGCGGCCTCCACAGCCTCCAGCACCAACATACCAGTGCATATTATAAAATCACTGGGGCGATTGAAATCTTCTGCTTACACACGATACATACCCAAACCAGTTCAAGAGATAAGAAATGCATTTAAGGAAATGTCTGGTTAATTTGTATATATTTGTTGACTGAATTAAATCTTTGATAATTCACTTTTGCCTTCTTTATTTACAGGCCTACCGTATCGTCGGTCCCACAACTAACTTTCTCTTTTATACTATCCTATGCTTATACTTGAACCTTACTCCATAAACGGCTTTGTGCACCTAACACCAGTATTAAGGCCGTTTGACCTGTAATTGTGGGAGGGGCTTATGATTAATACACTTAGCAATATAAGGAACACCCCTTACCTGGCTCCATACCGATCAAGGTCAGCATCTGAATGACCCTCCCACCACTCCACATTCTCAACACTTTTTCTTTTCTTTCTATTTACTTTACTTTTCTTTTCTTACTGCTTGGTGGGCCCTCTTTATTTACAGGCCTACCGTATCGAAATGCATTTAAGGAAATGTCTGGTTAATTTGTATATATTTGTTGACTGAATTAAAGCTTTGATAATTCACTTTTGCCCTCTTTATTTACAGGCCTACCGTATCGTCGGTCCCGGCACACCACAACCGACTTTCTCTTTTACACTATCCTACACTTATACTGGAACCTTACTCCATATACGGCTATATGCCCCTAACAAAACAATATATATATATATATATATATATATATATACACAATAAACAATTTCCTTGCACTCATGCTTGAAGGACCTCTTGCTGCTATGCAGTGGGTTAAATTGCCGGGTGCCCGTCCCTTTAGGGATTAAGAAGTTGTATACAATAGTAGAGAAGTAGAGGCTGCACTCACGGTCTTTAGATTCAAATTTGAAAAATTGGTTTCATTCCATGTATCAAAATGATTTTGATACATGGAATAAAACCAATTTTTCAAATTTGAATCTAAAGACCGTGAGTGCAGCCTCTACTTCTCTACTATTGTATATATATATATATATATATATACATTTTTTTTTTTTTGCAATATTATATTGTTCCTTATTGTAACAGTTTGCAATATTTGTGGGCCCAAGACATACTTAAAAAGAGAAATCGTCTCAATGTATCCATCCTGGTAAAATATTTTATAAATAAATAAAATATACACACAAAAAACAGACAATCTTGCATTCCATATACATATGAAATACTTGTCAAAAGAAATCTACATTTCAGTTTGCCATTACAAGCTTTCATCAGGAAAACTGGCAAACTGAAACATTAATTATTTTATTCTGCAATCAATAAAAGTTATATTTTATTTACAGGTGGTCCTTGTTTTGCGACCTACTTGTTTTACGACGACTCACACTTACCACCCCACGAGAGAGCTGGTCGTAAGTTCGAGCCGTCGTGCAGATTATATGGATTTCCTGCTCTGCTGCGTTCTTCGATGTTCGGTGATATTTCCCCGAACATAGACGAACGCACAGAGCAGGGAATCCCTCTAATCTATGTTCGGGGACATTTCCCCAAGCATAGATTTAGAGGGATTCCCTGCTCTTGTGCATTCATCTATGTTCAGGGAAATGTCCCTGAACACAGACAGGCGCACCAGAATAGGGAATCCCTTAAATCTATGTTCGGGAAAATTCGGGAACATTTCTGAGATTGTGCTATTTAATTTTTTACACTGTCATTTTTGAACAGTGATGATTTTTTTGCCATTATAGGATTATGGTTATTATTTTACCATGAAGACATTTTTATCAGCGTTGCATACTTAATAGTCATTGTATTTTTTTTTTTTTTTTTATAATTCAGCTTTTCCGAATACATAATATAATGTATACATAATAGCATCAACAAGAGTTATTAATAATATGCCGATTTGTCTTTGGATGGTGTACTGTATATTTGTAATTGATCATTAAGCATTAATCATAAATCATTAATCACCAAGTACCATATCCCGCAATTTCCTTAAATTTACATTATTATTATTATTATTATTTGCATTGTACCAACTTATTGCTTGGGGCCTTACAATGTTATAAAGGGGGAAATTAAACAATAAATGAGACAATTACAAATTGTTACATGAACAATAGCTTGATGAGGACCCTGCACAAATGAGCTTAAAATCTAGAGGAGGCAGGGTATAAAAACACAATAGGAAGGACAGAGTGGAGGATAGCAACCGAGCAACAAGATGGAAAAGTAGCAGAACAGTAAAGTGAGAGTGGCATGTGGTCTTTTTAATAGAGAGCAAGAGACAAGTATGTGAAAGTTAGTTTTTTGCTATGTATGGAAGAGAAATTTAATTTTGTGAAAATGATACATTCTATAATAAATGAGCACATCTGGAAAAACACAGAAACCTGGATATACTTGTGGAAATTCAAAAGTTGATTAGAAATTGGAGAGGCAATCTGAACTCCAAAATCAAGTTTAACATCTAGTACAATGCTTGGGCAACAGAAATCTGAATATCTTCTTGAAATCAAGCTGGAACTGGGACAGACAACTGGAAACAAAGAGGCACTACGGAATTATAACAATTCCAAGCCCTTGGCACCGTGGGCATTAAGAAAGAGTATGTATGACATATTCTGATTAACAACTTACACAAAATCTTGTAGCAGTTTTGTCTCTAAACAATGAGTTGTGTTGAGATAGTAATCAAGTTGTTTAATTTTCGCCAAAATATTCCACATAAAAATACACTAACTTTGCAATTTTTATTATTAAAACAATGTAATCAGAATTCTTGGATTACAATTATAAAATGGAGTAAAGTAATGTCCACTGGCGGAACTACCGCAGTCACGGGGGTCACAGCTGCGACCGGGCCCATCACGCCTCCTGCAACTGCAATGCCCGCCGGGATTGTGGTGCGGCCCCGGCCACATGGAACAACCGCCATGGCCGGATTAAAGCGGCCCATCGGGTGACCCATGCTTTTGGTTCCACCCGATGGCAATGAATAACCTGGGGCCCGGTCAGCACTGGGGCACTTTAACCCCTTAAGGACACAACTTCAGAAATAAAAGGCAATCATGACGGAATATTTCCGTCATGTGTCCTTAAGGGGTTAAGAGCACGACCGGGCCCAAGTGATGACATCAGAGCACTCAATGGCGCTGGGAAGACTGTGTGTCATTCTGTGGGGCTGTGTATTAGCATGTGTCTCCGTGTATGTATCTGTATGTGTTATATTATACAAATGAAGGGGCGGGCGGGATCAAGGGCAATTTTTGCACCGGGGCTCTGTAGTTTCTAGTTAAGCCTCTGGTGATGTCCCTCGTGTTTAACACTGCTTTATATGATTAGATAGAAGAAGAATATAGTAACATCCCCTGGATGTTGGGCAAAAGTAACATCCCCACGACATACTTGGAAACCATAGTAATGTGAATGTACCTTTCCTGGTTAAATATGTTGTTGTTATTATTATTATTATTGTTATTATTGTTATGTCATATTATTTAATGAAGAAGGGCAAGTTTTACGTACAATAGTTCTTAGGTATCCTGGACATTTGACCTCTTATAAGAAGGCCTCAATTTAATCCTTTTGGATAAAGTTTTCAAATTATTTAATCTTTTCAGAAATATTTAAAAAACATTTTGGATATTTCTATATTTTTTCAAAATTTTAAAAGTAAATAGATGCCATATTTTGGAACCTTAAACACATGAACATGAATATTGTAAAAGTCTCACGGATTCTCCTTTAGAGTTTTTTGCTACTAATCTCATCAGTGCAGGAAGAGAATGGAAACATCTTTACTGTTATCAGTAGACACTTTTGGATAGACTATGATGACAATGCTGATTTTTCACTCAGAGGAGGATGGCATGATGGATGAAGCCCTAGACTCAACACGATAAAGGAGTGGGGAGAGTATGCTATGGATTTTTTATATAAAGTGTTGTCACCTCCTGTAGTACTGCACTGCCTTGCGCTTCCTACGTTCTGTTTTATCTCTCTCCTAGATGTTTTTCAAAAACTTTACTTTAATATTGTAAAATCTGTCACTGTTCAATGTGGCTCAACCAAAAAAAAATGTGTTACCTTCTGCAAGCAGACTAAACTGTTGATGATGAACAGTGCACTTGACAAATCTCTAATAACTTTATAGGTTTAATAATTTTGTTAATGTCTGTATTCTTCATTTACGCTGAAGAGCATGGTGTTCACACATTCTAATTTGTAATCAACACAAACTCAGAAAGCATTGCAAGTCTAAAATACAAGTACAATGAGAGATGCATTGTGGGTGTCTGCAGATAACAGAGAAATCTAGGCTAGAAATAGACACATCATTTTTTTATGACAGACAATCTTTAAAATCTAAGGTTAGCAAGTGAGATAAATAATGAATGATATGCATGCGCCAAAAAAATATATTTATCTAATGATGCCCTATCTGTGTACTGCATCTGGGATTTGTTCCATCCTAATATGGAATCTATTTATTAAGGTAAACCGTCCACAGATCTGGTGGTAAGTGCTGAATAAAGATCAATCAACAGAATCACTACAAAGAAATAAACAGCGTTTCTGTACATTGTTGCACATGTATTTATCACTTTGAAATTATTTTTTTTTTTATTTTGGCATGATAACTGTAACACAAGACCTATAATTAGGCCCCAATTAAAACTGAATGATCAGTTTGAACCAAAACATAATTTTTAAAAACATTGAATTAAAGGCTTCTATTTGCAGAGAGCAACTGGGAATTAACATTGATAGGTGGAAGGTTAGCTATTGTCAGATGTGTTCCTTGGGTTACATGGTAACGGAAATGTATTTTGGATCCCCATACTGTTAAAACAAATGTGTGTCCCTCTGTACCACCCTCAACCCCCTTCTGGGAAATCGCATGCACATATTAACATGCATATACATTCATACTCACACATGCACACAGACCTACATATCAATGTACATACACACAGACGTATGCATAAACACACACAGACTCACAAACACACACACAGACTCATACAAACACACATTCATTCACACGCAGACTAATGCACACACAGACATTCCTATACACACTCGTGATTACGTCTGCAGACAAGCATCTAATTTTTAATTTAACAAATAATAAAACAGTATTTATTATTTTTTTTTAGCACTAAGGTCCACCCAGTCCTGCTGTTCTTACCGTGACAGGGGGTCGTTGTGCACAGATTTCCTACCTCCCTGCTGATATGTTCTGTTGCTGGGGATGAGATTACATTTAATAGCAGTACAGGGTGCAAGGGAAAATGGGACAACAACGCAGTGTGATCCCAGTACCCCCAAATTATCTTTAGAAGTCACCACTAAAGTCTATGGGTATTTTTGTAGATAAATCAATTGGAGTGTTTTTCTAACTTTACTAAATCATTTGTAAAGCTTATTAATCAAGATCTATGCAAGTTAAGGTATGTAGCTACAAAACTGAAGTCTACATTTTATTACATATATTAATTTCTTATCAAATACTTAAAAAAAATTTGGCTACACATGATTTGATTGTATTTATTTTTGCACTTATTCAGATTATATATATCTTGATCTATTTGAGGTTTGAATTATGTATAACTAAAACAAATACATTCTTATTACTGTTATTATTATTATTATTTTTATTATTAAAAAAAAAAAAAAGCCTGTTGGTTAATATTGGAGTCTGGAGAACATCTTGTCTTCTTTGTTTTAAATCCTATGGTATAAGATTTTTTTGGGAAAAAAAGACCTTTAAATGCACTTTTACATCCAGAAAACTCCAGCACTATCTGTAGTCAAATAGCTAAATTAGTTCATGTTTCTAAACCTTATATATAGTTGCCAACACACCACAGAGTTAGACCAACTGGAAAACATAAGTTCAGTGTGACTTTGCACAAGTGTTTGGCTATTGTTAATCAACTGCATTGTTGGTAGTGAATAAGTTAACCGTACATTTTACCTGGGTTACATGGCAACAGAAATATATATTTGGACCCCCTGAGTTGTTCCTCAGTTAATAACATGTGTTGCTGTTTTTTGTCTTTTTTAATTGACACATTTAATTAATTATTTGCCTTGAAAAGTCACATATCAAGGAACCTCCCTGGTGATTTCTGTCTAATGTACCCTGTTATTATCAGTATTGTTTTTTTTGCCTTTATTCCAATTTTGATTGGAACAAGAACAAATAAAATAAAATGTTTTGCTTTGCTGGCTCTGTCCTGGAAGCAGTCCTGTTAAAGCTCTGGAGTCTGGGCCACATTCAGCAAGCACAGCAGCCTAAAACACCACTTCTCCTGTCCTGAGAGAATTACTTTGAACAGCATAAATTATTAATGTATTGCTGTGTTTCAAGGAGACACACAGTGGAAATAATTCAGCTAGATAAAAGATGCAAACCATTTGGAGATAAATCTACAAGAATTCTAAAAGCATTTCTAAATAAGTGACCTTGTTCTGTAATCAGCGTGCCTTAAATGGTTACAAGTCATTTAGGAAAGAGATGAGATACGATTGGTGATGAGTGAGGCTGCCCTGTTGTCATTTGTACTTTTGGTTTTGGTTTTCAGTTGAAAGAAAACACTTTATTTCCATAATCTGTCTCTATGTGCATACTTCAGCTGCATGTCTGTGTTTGTTTTATGAGTTGATGCTCAGTGAATACACTCAAGTTAGTAAATATTAATTACTTCATGTTTGTCTTGTGGCTTATGGGATACAGCTATTAAGAATGTCTGACTGAAAAAAAATAACATTCATGCTTAATAGTTTGTATTAAAGATTTATATAGCTTGGTTTTACACCAAAGTTTGACTGGGGGTATTCAAATTAATCTCATTTTATTAAAGGTATACATCACCTTAAAACAACTGGATAACAGAAGTAATGTGATTTATTTTATTTTTTTTAATCGTGGCCCTTCATGGTTTAACAAGTGGGTGGGTGGACACGATACAGTTAACTTGTAGGCCCAATCTATTTAACCGTGTGGATGAGATTAATTATATCCTGGGCAGCCGAAATGGCACTTCCTGTTAGCACCTACCTCCTTGCTGCCTTGGCAGGCGTACACTGTGGGTTAGCTTTATGTAGTTATTGTCGATAGGAATTCACTATAGTTAATGTTTTTTTTTAGTTATCTAGTTTAGTGTCGTCTCAGTAAGTTAGGGGGACTTCTTGTGTGTAATGTAAATATTGTATATACATGTGTATTGTACTGTTTTAGTTTGCTGTGTCTAATTTTTTTTTATAAATGTTAAGTATATTGGACTAAAGTAATAGAGGTCCAGGCACTCCTTGGTTGAAGACAGGCACTTTATTAGGAACCCCAACAGCAACGTTTCGACCCCAAAAGGTCTTTGTCAAGCTTGACAAAGACCTTTTGGGGTCGAAACGTTGCTGTTGTGGTTCCTAATAAAGTGCCTCTCTTGAACCAAGGAGTGCCTGGACCTCTATTACTTTACTAATGTTTGGAAATCTGGTGTTTGATTCCGGCTCAGCAAGCACCCAGGCTCAGATTTGTGGGAGTGAGTGCAGTTCCACATATACTATTCATAGTATATTGGACTAACCTCTCTTGTGTATATGTCTTGTTTGGATAAGTGGTAACCAATTAAGAAATTGATAAGTGCATATAAATATTACCACAGTTCCCTTAGTACATTAAAAATGTTGTATCTCTCTTCCCTTCCCTCCCCCACGGCACTATGCAATTTTCTAAACTCCTTCTCCTGTGATGTATAGCTGCCTGCACCTGCCATTTTCTGCTTCCGCCTTCCTCATTCTTTTTTGTTTTTAATTCTTTATTTTGGTTGTGCATAAAACATCATACAGGCTTGCAATACCACAACGGTTAATGCAAACAGAGCTATAAACAGATAAAAAATGACACTTGTGATTTAAATACCAGGCACAATTTTTGTGTTAGAGAGAGTGCTAAGCGATGCTTTTTAGTCTAGAAATGCGTCGTCTAACTGTGTACCGTAGTGTGACTAGCTAGGGTGCTAGTATGTAGCAGTTGAGAGTCTATTTTCAATTATTATCAGGCAATTTATGTATTAAGTGTTGTCCAAACATTAAGTAAGATGCATGTTTGTTAGATATATCCTAGCCAAGGTATGTAAGGTAGTGGCACCAATTTTACCACATGACAGGAGGCTTCATATTTGCATATCTTTCTTTACTGAAAACTCCAGCAGCATAGAAACAGTAACAACCAATCAGAGAAAAGATATGGTGCCCATAAAAGGCCCTGTCTATGACATCACTTCCTCTTTCTTTGCTGCTCCAGCCATCAACAGGTCAGAGTATTCATTACCTCTCTATTTATTTACATCTTTTATCATTTTATTACCTATCTATTTCTTTATTCTCAGCCTGCTACCTATAACCTGTCCCTTTCCTTTTCCCTTATTCAGTTCCCCTGCTTCACCGGTCTTGTTATCTTTTTGTGATTTATTGTGCTTGTATAGTTTATTGTGCTTGTATATTTTATTGTGCTTGTATATTTTCGCGGCGGTCCGCGGGCGTCACGGCTGTCTGTGCTGCGCTCGCCGCGTGGACCGGCACTCTGTACATACAGGGGGCTGGGTGGGGACGGGTGGGGGGTAGCCGGGGTTAAATTCTCTTTTTCCCGCATTTTTTCCGGCCCGCTCGCGGCTGCGGGTAGTTCTTGCACACGCAGCTGGCGGCCATCTTGGATCTCGCGGCTCGCGAGACCCGCGACGGCCGCCCTACCTTCACGGCGGTCTGGAAATCACCCGACCACCGCAACGAGCTTGGGGATTGCCCTCAGGGCATTTTTTTCCTTCCCTAACTCATCTTTCTTTTTTTTTAAATTCTTTATTTATAACAAGGTGACACACCAACTTCACAATACACAGCATAAAACATCACAATTGTATAGCCTTTAGTGCGATCCAGCGTAAGCCTTGAGCCAATTATGCAAATCAGCTCATGTGTTATTCTTGGCATCGTTGATACATTAGGCACAGTGGTTTTGAAGTGTCCGTGTATGAGCGCGGTGTCTCTCCAATTTTCCAATAACATAAAAGTTAAGGAGAACAAAAATGGCTGCGGTACAAGATATATCTCTCCGGTACACATTCATATAAGAACCCATCTCTGTCCGGTGCATATTGCACAGGGCCTCTATACAACCCAGTCCGAAGGGATATCATATGATATAATAGCGCATGTCTAAGGATAGTACTGGGTGATACCGATCCCCATCAACGTGGACCAAAATTCAGCCACGGTAGAGAGAGAATTAGCAGTGAGAGCCATTTAAAGAATAAAAAGTAGAGAAAAGAAGGGATAGAGGACAATACAAACAAGAGAACCGGGGGGGGGAGGAGAAGTTTGGAAAGATCGTCAAAGAGGAGGGGGGGGGGGGGGGGAAGGGGGGGGGGGGGGTAGGGAGAGATGTAGTCACTCAAAATAGGAGCAATCACCCGACTTCAGTACCAGCCGATAGAGTCTTACCCTCCTCTAGTAGCTCAGGAGGGGGGGTTTTAAATCATTCTTATTTAAGGGAACCCGACATGTAAGCGTCCAGTTCCCCAATAGGTGTTGGAAGAGATGAGAGCGGTGGTCCGGGTCCCCCTTCTTTGTCACCTAATCGCCCACGCCACTGTCTATCCACGGTGCCCACACTCTATCAAACCTCGCCGTCGTGCCCCTGACCTTAGCTGTGAGTTTATCCATAAGGAACGTATCCTTAATCTTTTGTATTACCTTAAGGAGAGGGGGGGGGGAGGGTTGAAGCCATACTTGGGCCATAGTTCGTCTCGCCGCCAGGTTTACATTATTCAGCAATTTCAGTTCCGCCCTGGTCCAGCCCTCTAGAGGCCTGGCCAGAAGGAAGACCCATGGGTCCAGGTTTACCTCCCTACCGAAGATATCCTTCAGTAGGTTCGCCACTTCCTTCCAGAGTGGCGTGATCCGAGGGCACTCCCACCACATGTGTAGGTAAGTTCCCTTGTGACCACAGCCCCTCCAGCATAAATCTGTGGATATTCTGTTCATCCTACTTAACTGCACCGGGGTGGTGTACCACCTAAACATGGTCTTATATGCTTGTTCCTGGATTGAGACACAAATAGACGAAGCTGCGGCAGCTTCCCATATCTCCTGCCAATCCACCCCTTCTAACTCTTCGCCAAGATCCGCCTCCCATTGGGCTATGTACGTAAGGTCCCCCCATTCCGACGTGGAGGAGCTCATTTGTGCATATAGAGCTGTTATAAGGCTCCTCGGGAACTGTGCCCTAAGGCACATAGCCTCGAAGAAGGTAAGTGGTTGTAATGCACTAGATTTATTGTTCGGGGCCTGCGCAAAGTTCCTGAGTTGTACAAAGCGAAAGAAGTCAGAAGGGCGAAGATCTGCCCTGGCAGTTAAATCCTCAAACTGAAGTAGCGACCCACCTTCATAGAGTTGGCAAAGGCGTTGGACACCCGTTCCCTCTATTCCTATGAAGTCCCTGGCGTATAGTCCAGGGGGGAAAGCTTTATTTCTGAGGTAAGGGGTCAATGGGGATGTCCGAGAGGACAATCCGTATTTGACCGATGCAATGTCCCATATCTTCATCGAATTTGCTATGGCCGGGCATTCTATTCGTGTAGTCGGTCTATGTTCACGGGGAACCCACATAAGGAATTGTGGCTTATCAGGTCCCATTAGGGATGACTCAAGGTCAACCCATCTCCTTTCATCTGGAGGGGTGTGCCAATACGCTATCTGCGCGAGTTGGGCCGCCAAGTAGTAAAAATAGAAATTTGGCAATCCTAGGCCCCCCCTAGATTTTGTTCTATAGAGGATATTACGGGAAACCCTATGTTTCCTGTTTTGCCAGATAAATTTCCCCGTGGCTTGTTGAAGCGGGCCCAAGTCAGACTTGGTGAGTCGAACTGGGAGAGCCTGGAACAGGAATAAAATCCTGGGGAGGATGTTCATCTTTACCGAGTGGATTCTGCCAATCCATGAAATCGGTTTATCCTGCCATCGTTCCATATCCGAGATAAGAGTGCGAATCATGGGAGTGTAATTCTGCTGAAATAGCTGGGCGGGGTCTGCCGTCAGGTGTATCCCCAGGTATTTAATGTGATGCCTTTCAATACGAATATTGTGGCCATTTCCTATTCGAGTGATATCAGACTCACTCATACTTATGGGTAAGGCGCATGACTTAGGCAGATTCACCTTATATCCAGCTATTTCGCCGAAAGTCTCTAGGACCCCCGCCAGCGCGTCCATTGACTCCGTCGGTTCCGTCAAAGTCAGCAGAACATCGTCGGCGAACGCAGACACAACATATCTCTGGTCCCCCACTGTGATACCGCGAATTTCATCAGTGCATCTCACCTGTTGTAATAGAGGTTCCAGGGACAAGGCAAAGAGCAGGGGCGACAAGGGGCAACCCTGTCTAGTCCCGTTGCCCAAGGCAAACGGTATAGCCTTGGAGCCCGCTATACGGACCCGAGCCCGGACATCCGTATATAATGCCCGAATTGCAGTAATAAACGTAGGCGGGAGGCCAGAGTGTTGTAGGACCTCGAATAGGTATGGCCACTTAACCCTATCGAAAGCCTTCTCTGCGTCAAGTGACAGGACCAATGTGGGGATTTTCCTCTGTGCTTGCCGCCAGAGAAGGTCAATGTTACGTCGAGTGTTTTCGTATAGCTGCCTACCAGGGATGAAACCCACCTGATCTGGGTGGATCAGCCGATTTAAATAGGGGTTTAGGCGGGTCGCTAAAATCTTGGCTAGAATTTTAGAGTCGTGGTTTATCAATGAGATCGGTCTATAGTTCTCCGGGAGTGAGTCGTCCCTGCCCGGCTTAGGTATCAGGATGACGTCGGCCAGCGACATGTCTCTGTCCGGAACACCCCCATTCATTAAATCGTTAAACAATGCCTCAAGATGCGGTACCAATTCCTCGCGGAACAACTTGTAATAACCACCCTCAAAGCCATCCGGGCCTGGGGCTTTATTGCCCTTCAAGGATGAAATTGCCGCGTCTATTTCGTCGGCCGTGATTTGAGCCCCCAAGGAGAGTACATCGCCGCCCTCCAGTTTTGGTAAGGCCAATCGATCAAGGAAAGCTCTCGCTTCCTCGATCTCACGCTGTTGTCGTTCCCCGTCTATTACACCAGAATGGTTATATAGGTCGGAGTAATATGCTGTGAATACCGACGCGATATCCGTGGGATCCGTATAACGCCTGCCAGCTGCGTCTTTAATGCTCGTGATATGAAAGTGACCCTGTCTCGGGCGGAGGGACCTAGCTAACAACGTGTCCATTTTATTAGACTTTTCGTAGAATGTCCTCTTAGTCCAAACCACTGCCCTGGCTGTGTCGTCTAAGAGTAACTCTCGTACTGACATTCGCACTTTCTGTACGTCCGCCAATGTGATAGCTGACGGGGCTGACTTATGTTTCTCTTCCGCCCGACCCAGGGCCTCTAGAAGGGAGGACAGCAGTTGCAATTTACGTTTCTTTTTTACCGTCGCTTCTCTGATAAAAATACCCCTAATAACCGCTTTGTGGGCGGCCCAGACCGTAGCTGGTCGGAGGTCCGGGGTTGCGTTCCGGAGAAAATAATCGGATAATTCTCGACGGACCGTTTCCACCACGGCCGGGTCTTGTAAAAGCGAAGTATTCAGCTTCCAGGACCACGGAGACGCAACGCATAAGTTATCCATAGTCAGTGAAATATCTGCATGGTCTGACCAGGATATAGAACCGATCGTGGAAACAGAAGCTTTGGACGCCGCGTGCGAATTAACTAGAAATAAATCTATCCTAGAGTAAGAATCATGGGGCGCGGAATAGAACGTAAAATCACGGTCGTCTGGATGGTGAGCTCTCCATATGTCTATGAGGCCCGTACGCTGTATAAAGGTGCGGAGTATCTTGTCCTGACTCCCTCTACCGTGAGATCTCGGTAGCCCTCTGCAACGGCTCCGGTCAGCTGCCGGGCACGGGGTGGCGTTAAGGTCTCCGCCTACAATGATCATGCCGTGCGGTAGGCTGTTGATCATTTGAGCCAAGGCGTCCCAGAATTCGGCCGATGGAACATTAGGGGCGTAAATATTGAGGAAGTGGATCGTGTGGGAGTGTAAGCTCCCGGAAAGCAGCAAGTAGCGTCCCTCCGGATCGGCTGTAACAGTCCCTATCCGAAAGGGGCACCTATGATGAATTAGTATAGCAACACCGTTCCTCTTGTTGAGAGCTCTCGCCTCATGTACAACGCGGAACGTGTGGTCCCTTAACATTAGTTTTGCCGGTTTAGGTATATGCGTTTCTTGTAGAAAAGCAATATCAGGGTTCAGGCGTTTAAGTTCCCTAAACATAAGGCGCCTTTTACTCGGGGCATTAAGGCCTTTGACATTCAGGGATAACAGTTTCAATGGCATTGCAATAAAGGAGGGAGTCGGCTTGTCACATAAGTTGGATCCTCTACGGATCCAACTCGAGCTTGCAATGTGGGTATCACAACATCTCCCCCCACCGGGGTCCGAGCAGGGAATAGGGGTAGGAAGGTGTAAGGGGGATGACAAGGGGTGAGAGGACAGTGAAGGTAGAAATAGAAAGAGTGAGAAAAAAACAGAAAAAACAACAATAGCCTGGACTTACCTATTGCCAGGACCAAATGGGAAATATGTCCAGGCGTTTCCAGGGAACCAAAACGGCCCCAGAACTGCCTCAACATAGACCAACCACGAATAGCACCACCAGGGTGCCAAACTATCCCCAATTGGAGATAAACAACTGTTGTAAATAAAAACATATATAAAAACCGAAACATAGGGGGAGACCCGTTTGCCATTCCCAGGTGATTGTCAGTTCCTAAAAAGGAGAAGCACATTCAAGACTCCAAAAATCCCGCGAGTGCCAGAGCCGGACACCAATATACCTCTGAACCCGCCCCCATTCCCCCGTCCCGAACCTAATAATACGTAGAAACAGAACCCGGCTTAAGAGTGGACCTGGCAAAAAATAAACATAATAATAAAAATAATTGTGGACATAGCATGAACCAGGTTCCACCGCCCCATCCCGAACCCCCTCTGAGAAAAGTCATAACTTAATGCAAAAGGATAGCGGACAAAAATAGCCCGAACAGCAAAGATACTGTTACCCGCCGCCCGCCACCCGTGAAGCCCAGGAAGCCCGTCTAGAAAAACAGTGGGGGGGGGCAGCAAACAGAAACAAAACAGCAATAATATATCGAGAAGCGTTACCCGCCGCCCGCCGCCCCACTCCGATCCCGTTCCCCAGAAAAACTGTGAATAATTGTACATTGCCCCCGACCCCCCTGGACCAGGCCCAAGTACCGAAAAAACGTAGTACAAAATACAGTAAGCCATACTACACAGTGTCCCCGAGGAAGGGGGAGGGGGCAATCGATATATAACTTATACATAGCGAGAAGAGGGGAGATAAAAAAAACATATTTCCCGCCTCCCCATTCCGATCCCAGTCCCCAAAAAAACACAGTGTTTAAATAACCGTAGGTCTCTGCTCCGAGGGACCTGACACAATCCCCAAAATCATGAGGAGAAAAATGGTGGGCAGTCCCGAAAAAGGGTCCAACGGGAGAGGGGTTGCAACGAGTCAGGACATGGGAAACAGGGCGAGGCCCGGGAGCAAAAATAAGCCCTAACCCTCCCCATAGTAAGCAATCCCACCCGCGGGTCAAGGAGCCCGATAACCCAGATGTGCCTCGTATAAAACCCCAGTAACCAGGGCCTGCCGCCACCAGAAAGGCCAATAATCAAAAGCCCACATAGGCTTTTCACCTAACTCATCTTTCACTGGCATTAGGATTACACCAAGTAAAATAACCCTTGCAAAGGGAAAAACGGCATGCAAACTTCTGATTTATGAAGGCTATATAGCACTATTGTTTCTCTATCTGCCCTTATACTGAGCATATTTCTTAAAGGGTCCCTGCAGGGACATATGAAATATTACATCACCCCTCAGGGGATTTGGGAATACTGTACCCTTCTAAGGGGATTTCATATTAATTACCCTACACAGGGTCATATTATAATCTGCTGTGTAATTACACACTGGCTAGAGGATCATGTGTGCTGATATTCTTAACGTTTCCCTGTTGCGATTTTTTGCCGCAGTGCCTGCCAACAGTGTCTGCCAAACAAATATTTACATGCAGGCATTAAAGGAGACACAATATTTTTCCTATACCCCACACAGGATCCTTATGTCTTTGTACCTTACCCAGGGTCATTCTATATTACTACACCCTATCCAGGGTTATGCTATATTACTATACCCTACGGAATCACCCGATCACCGCGCCCTGCAGCTGGATTAACCCCTTCAGGGGTTCCCCTCTCTGGGCACATTCATTTATTGATACAATTATATTTTTTTATTCTCATGGATATATCTCTCATGGTGCCTTACACTGGATGATTATATGTGAGCACACAGTCTATGTATTATTGTGAAGCCATACAATATCACAGTTGTTATACAAAACATATACTGTACCTATAACAAGATCAACTATATCATGTACCCTACAAAGGGCATATTGTGTTACTGTACCCTGCAAAGGGCATATTATATTATATTATCGTACCCTACAGAGGGTCATATTATATTACTGTACCTGACGGTGCAAATTTATGTGGGTGTCCTCTGGGTATTTTTCATGGCACACCACCTGGGGTGACCCCCCAGATATGCATGCAAGGTCACTCATAGACCATTACATTGATGTGGGTGTCCTCTGGGTATTTTTCATGGCACACCACCTGGGGTGACCCCCCAGATATGCATGCGAGGTCACTCATAGACCATTACGTTGATGTGGGTGCCCTCTGGGTATTTTTCATGGCACACCACCTGGGGTGACCCCCCAGATATGCATGCAAGGTCATTCATAGACCATTACGTTGATGTGGGTGTCCTCTGGATTACCACGGCACGCCACCCGGGGTGAACCCCGATGGAATACACGAAGTCCTACGCCTCAACTTTATCACTCAGAACTGCATACATATATGTATGTTTTAACACTGCCTGGCAGTTTTACATTAAAGCAACAGTACCACCTTGCTGGATACGATTTGCAGGCAGAATCATGAGTGAACTGAGTGTATTATGGAGTACCCTTCACAGGGATACATATCTGTACAGTTACTGTACCTGGCGTACATATTGAACGTGGGTGTCCTCTGAGTAAATTTTCATGGCACACCACCTGGGGTGACCCCCAGACATGCATGCAATACTTGTAAGGTGCCAACAATTATAATGTGGGTGTCCTCTGGGTTACCATGGCACACCACCTGGGATGACCCCAGTCGAACACACGTGGGCCCTGCGGCTGCAGACTTTATGGAGACAGGTCCCACGCGCTTCTATAATAAGCCTGTATAGTTACATCCGTGCATACAGCTCTGGCGTGCCTTTATGGTGAACCCGGCTAACCGGACCAACACTACCGGTCAATCGCGCCTACGCCACAGCTCCCAATAGCCGGATTAAACTAATGGAGGTGACCCCTCTACTCTTGACACGAGTATTTCATACACTCAGACAATCTGATGCAGGCAATTCAAGCCGCTTTACCTGGGTGACCCCCAGTGCTACCAGGAGTCTTGCACCCCTACCCTCAAACACTACTCCCACTGACTACCACTATCTCCCAACAGGATGAGAACGGGTCATGGAGAACACTCTCAACCCCCTAGGACTTCTAGGCATTGATAAACGACGCAGTAGCGGCCTCAGTGGAGAAGGTTTCTTGTTATGAACTCTGCCCCAAACTGCTTGCTGGAGACCTCAGCAGCAAGGTGGCGTGGCCGAGCGGTCTAAGGCGCTGGATTTAGGCTCCAGTCTCTCTGGAGGCGTGGGTTCGAATCCCAGCCCCACGAGCCTTCATGTCAAAACAGCAAGGGAAGGGCTCCACCCCCCAGCAAGGGAAGGGCTCCACTATGGTCTAAGGCAAGTTGCCCATCGAACAGACCAAGTAGACGGAACGCTGGGAATCCGCGACCCTGTCCACCACAATCTTCCGACAAAGAAGACTACTATCCACCACGCACGTTGGACATCGCCATCTGAGGAAGGGGAACGTGAGAACGACTAGTATTCGGCCCAGAAGCACAAATCCTACTATTTGACGGCGGGAACTTACCCACCACACTAACTTTAGCCCAAACCTCGCTGAAGCATACCCTCCACACCCCTTCGGGGAAAGGTGTTTTCGGGAGGACTGGTCGGTAGCGGAACCGAACCACCAACCGCTCCATCTACTAGTGAGTCAACCTATCACCAAGGGAACTCCTACGTGGTATACAAACGCTTCAGGATAAAAAAAAAAATCAACCTTCTACTAGACCTCCTGAACGATAACGACTGGTTTACACATCTGGACCCCGAGGACACATACTTGTCAATATCCACTACCCTAAACTGTGATAAGGACTAACACAGCCGTTTACGACTCCGTGGTACCCACAAAGCTACTGAAGCCGGTGAGGGCTCACATCCGCGAATTTGGACGTGCGATGTCTCGTGTACCTGGAAGACTGGCTGACCCTTTGCGAATCCAGGCTACGTTTGCGGTCAAATTTGACGTTCACGTTCTGGACTCCACGGGTTTTTTGGTAGTATGCAGACAAATCGCTCCCCCATGTGTGTCAGGTCAGTTCCTCTGTTTCGACATCGACTTGGAGAACTACGTTCCGTGTCGGTCCCCGACAAGATCACCCCGGATGGATATCGGACACGCTCTAAGGTTGGATACGATTCCTCTCAGAATACTCACCGGATTGTGGGATTCCTCTCCTCCTCCGTACAATCGATATTCCCTAGCCCACTACACTACAGGGCCATGCAACGACTGCTGGCTAGATACGTACACGCCGGTCACTCATGCGACCACTGGATCCCACTGTCGGCAGAAGTGAGGACGGAATTCCGAGGGTGATTACTTCACTTGCAAACTTGGATCGGCAAATCGATCTTTGACGCTTCCTCCGGATGCGTAGTGGTGGATGAACCCATACAAATGGACCCAACCGCTCTCCACAATGGCAAGGGTGCTTCGATACACACGCACACACAGGATATCGCTCCTGCTCATGACACCCCTCGGAAAATGCCAACCGTGGTTCCCGGATCGCCTGGGGGCGTCTCGCGGAGACCCTCTACCACTCCCTACCTTCCCTCTACTTTTGACGGGAACTCAAGGGGAAGCCCACTCCTTTGTCATGGAAGGACGACTGGCACTAGTGGACTGGACGATTTCAGGGCCTCCTGAAATGTCCACGACCTATTGCACCAACTAAGACCTCTGATGGGACTCAGGCTCCCGGCACCAGAAAATGCTATATTTCTGCCTGATCGGCCTGGAGTGTTTGGTGGGTGGAAAGGGATTCCGATCCCTTTACCGCACCTGCCCCACCGATCCTTAACTATCTGTCACACCTGGTCTCGTTGGGGCAGTCATATCGATCCCTCAACGTGATCGGATCCGCCATATCGGTGGCGCACGTACCGGTACAGGGCGGACCAGTAGGTCAAGATCCACTGGTTTGTCGACTACTGCGGGGTGCCGAATTATCGAGACCAGGCACCCAAGTATTCACACCTCTGGCAGGTGGATGTGGTGCTGTGATTCCTTGGGGGAATAGCAGGACAATCCTTGTTTGTCACTGAAACAACTTTCAGCCAAACTCGCCCTCTTGTTATGACTCGTCTTATTTAGACGGGTGACGGACGTTAGGGCTTTCGATATGGATGTTTTTTCTCTCACACCAGACGGGATTACCTTTACCATATCGAGACGAACTAAGTCCAGTTCATCTTCGGTGTCATACCCATACTTTGTGTCAGACACCAAACTAGGTGTGGTCGGAACGCTAATGGGGTATACCGAAATCATTCCCCCTTCGTATTCATGCGACGGGTCTACTCCTGACTTCTTACGTGGAACCTCATGGAGAGGTGTCTACCGCTACACTGGCCAGATGGATCCGCTGGCTATTGCAGCTAGCGGGCGTCGAACCTTGTTTCGGAGCCTACTCGGTCAAGGGAGCGGTGGCCCCACAAGTCCTTTTCGGCCGACGCTTCCCTAACCGACATTATACGATGCGCGGTTTGAGCGCAAGAGGGTACGTTTGGAACGTTCTATTTCGGCAAACATCTCATACTTCCTTCACACTGGTCAATTCTAAGCTTTAAAAATGCAAATATGAAGCCTCCTGTCATGTGGTAAAATTGAAGATTATACTAGCTTTAGTGTACTAATAATCTTAATTTTAGTAATGACAGGAGGCGAATATTTCCCACCCTATAGGATCCCTCCCATGTTTTTCTCGTGTTGAACAGATTATGCCCTTTATGTTCAGGAAGGTAAGTACGTTATGGTTGTATGTTTGCTACTTAGATATGTGGCTTGAGAGACTTGTATAGGCTGAATAATTAGACATGTACCTTGAATTATGTTGTGTTTACAGATTCTTAAATATCATTGCTTTAGAATGAATATATATTGATATGTTACTCATTCTAGTATCCATTGGTATATCAGATTCTTAATGTTTATTGTATGCGGACAAGCTACCACGCCAGAGTCCTTTCACCTTTTTCTTTTTCTTACAGCGTGAACGTCTTCTCATCAAGGCAAAGACTCACCTTCCATAACTCTACATCACGGAACTACTGGAGTTGATTATTCTAATATGTTGTGGAACTGTTGACGTAATATGATTATGTTTATTGTTGCTATTTATTGTTTCGCTTCAAAGAAAGAGGAAGTGATGTCATAGACAGGGCCTTTTATGGGCACCATATCTTTTCTCTGATTGGTTGTTACTGTTTCTATGCTGCTGGAGTTTTCAGTAAAGAAAGATATGCAAATATTCGCCTCCTGTCATTACTAAAATTAAGATTATTAGTACACTAAAGCTAGTATAATCTTCAATTTTGAAGCTAATATCAACTGAACCATAAACATAGTGGACAGTATAACAGTTTGTAGTCCTGTAGCTAACTTGCAGCATTATAGGGTATCTTTATATTCTTTAGACTGTGGCAATAGGTATATCAATACATTTTATGGTTATTAGTAGGAGATTAGCTTGAGAGGTAGTAACGTGCATATACCCTTGTCTTTGGCTGGCTAGATACTGTGTGAGTCATTGCAAGCATTAGAAGAGCATTTAAAGATAAGTAGTCGCGTGCATGTGTGTACACCAGGGAGATATGGAGTCGTCCCGGGATGGCAGTCTGTTCGTAGTCTCATGGTTAATGAGTGTGTGTGGGAGGTGCGGGCAGTGGGGGTACCTGGTGTGCGTGCGGTTTAATTAGGGTGCTAGTGGTCAGGTCTTTCTAGCCAAGTGTTAATTAGTATATCCTGCATATTTTGCAGCATTAAAGGTCTACATTGATAGAGTACGGTTAGTCAAATTAAAGTAAAATGAGCAGAGTAGAGTGAGAACGAAGAGTAGGTAGTAACGGCATCTAGTTAACCATAGAGGCAGTAGTGGTTAGGCATATCTACAACCTTTGAAAGCATTAAACGTTAAATACATATCGGTCCGTTAGCATTAGGCTGTGTACTGACTGTCCCGGCCGCGCTTGGGCGGCAAATGGAGAGCGACCTGTCCTTTGAAAGGGGAGACTATAGACTCTTCTTCGTGTTGTGCCCGCTGCTTAGGTGGTCTCTTGGGGTCTCCGGGGTACAAAGGCAGTGACGTTTGCCGGGTCCCAGTTGTGCGGTGCGGCAGACGGCTGGTGTATGGCCTTGGAGAGGGAGTCGGGAGGAAGACCAAAGTCCCCTAGGATCCCAGCCGCTTCTTCCAGCTTGTGCACCGGATAGGAGTTCCCTCTGTGGGTGATCATCAGGGTCTGGGCCGCCCTCCACCGGTAGGTGATGGTATGTGAGCGGAGCAGCGTTGTGAGAGGCTGCATGGTTCTTCGCCATTTCAGTGTGTCCCCAGATAGATCCGCGAAGAAAGTTAGGGAAGAGTTTTCAAACGTGTAAGGTGAGTGTCCCCGTAAGGCATTCAGCACTGCCACTTTGTCCTGACTTGTTTGAAAGCCTACGATCAGGTCCCTGGGAGCCTCGGTTGGGGCTTTAATAGGTTTAGGCATTGTGAACAGTTTTTCCATTGTCATCAGTTTTGCCTGTTTTAGGGGCATGATTGAGCCCAGAAGGCGTCTCATAAAATGCGGTAATTCCGCGTCCGGCACCGTCTCCGCCACCCCTCTTATCTTTAGATTCTTGGACCGCCTAGCGTCTTCCATGGATGTGACTTTTCTTTCCAGAGCGGCAGGGTGTTTCCGTAGGGACCGTATCTCTGATTGAAGGTGCGTTATTTGCTGTTTATTGTTGTGGGAGTCCGTTTCCAGAGCTCCCATACGGCCTGTCAGGCCTTGGAGGTCGGCCCGGAGAGCGGCCACGTCCGCATGTTAATCCCGTCGGAGGCCCGACAGCAGCTCTTGCATGTCTGCCTTGGTTACCGGAGACGTGTCCTTTTGGGGAGAGGGTTGTGCCGGGTTCACTTTAGGTCTTTGAGGTTCCAGTATGAGAAGGTCTCCCGACCCCAGGGTGTGGTCGTCCGAGAAGTCGGAGCTGTCGTCTGGGTAAGACACCATCTTGGCTTGTGAGGCTCCATGTGCCTGCCGCCATAAGTCTCCAATGTTCATGCCCAGGTTTGGTTTTTCAGCTTTCTGCTTTTTGGTTTTTCGTCCCATCCTGATGTGGATGGTTGGGGCTCTCTCTGGGTTGGTTTTCGTTAAATTTTGCCATGTTTGTTGTGTTTAATTTAGGCCGTTTTTCAGGAGCTCAGATGCGATGCGACCATTCAGGTTAGCTGCTAGGCTCCGCCCCCCCGCCTTCCTCATTCTATATCTCCCGTCTAAAGGATTAATTCAGAACCAGGAAGGCAGGGACAGAAAGTAGCAGGCGCAGGCAGCTATAGAGCGAGTTTTAACTTCCATGTATAGCACCACACCCATCCTTTTATGTATATCTCCTGAACCTTTTCCTCCTACTTCCCCTTTAAACATGTATGTATCTTAACCCTTATCACCCTCTTGTGTGTGTCTCTTAAACCACTTAACTTATTGTGTATCTCTTACCTCCTGTGTGTTTCTTAACCCTCTTACTCTTACTTTGTTTCCTCACATACATGCACAGTGATGTGCATAAATATATAGACATGCAATCATATATGCACTCACATACTAACATGCACATGCACACAGTCACACACACACAAAAACATGCACAGTCACATGTGCAGACACACAATCAAACACCATCACAACATGCACACAGTCACATACACAGCCACATTCACAGACACACACAGTCAGACACAGAAGTCACAGTCACACAGTCAGACGCACACACACATACACTGTCACACACCATTACAGGCACTCAGTCACACACCACTACAGGCACACACTCACACAGTTACAGGCACACAAAAAGTGTGAAAGGACAGATGGGGATGCTGTGTGCACCCCTCTCCTGCCTGACCACCTTTACCGCTCCCACTTAGTACGCCACTGTTCCCATGTTACTTCTGGGGCTCCTAAATAACAATATGGCAGACCATGAGAAACAAAATATCTTAATTCCATACTAAGGTAACAATACCAGCCCTTTTATTGTAACCATATACGACTATGCTATATAATAATAATAATAAACAAATAAAAAGTTTAATAAAAGAACCTGTAAAAAGTAGTGTTCAAATCTCACTAGTAAAAAAATCAACAAATGAAAATCCAGGTACATTAATGAAATGTAAATAATACAAAAGAGGCATCATAAAAACAAAAAAAAAACTACATCAAAAGAACATACAAAGCCTATAAGGTATTTAGGTCTGTTTTTAATTTTTTATTTAGGGTTAACATACCATTTGATGTTTATTAGTTAGAGTTGGGTTTTAGAGTAAAAGCTGGTGGTTTGGGTGGAACAGTGTCATAGATAGACGAAGGGTGAGTATTAATGGTTACAGTTGGGCATGGGGTAGTGCAATAGGGGTTACAGGTGTTTTTTTTATGGCAAGCAGGGGTTTAGAAGAGAGGAACTTGTACCTTGTGCTTTGTCAGTGAAGATTTTTGCCAACTCTGCTGTTTTAGCCTATGTTTTACAAGTTGGCTTCCAACTCAACACAGCTCATTGCTTATTAAATAGATCCCATGTAGGATGCATCTGTAAGTGAGCACTTAGCACACAACAAGAGGATATAGGTACAGGAACATAAAAATAACACATAAAAACATATTCACCGTTCTTGTGCAAAGCTCTGGGAGAAAAAACAAACAAACCTCAGAGAGTTCCTTTGAGAGCTAGTTGTTGTATTGATCCTGATTTTTCAAAGTAGAAGCAGTTTGTGCAGCCTACGAATATTTAAAATGGGCACAGAAAAAGTTTTAGGGGATGTTTTCACATTCCAGCAATGTAGAATCTACTTTTTGACTTCAACTGTGCACTATCCTCCCGCATTGTAGATATGCCTTTATTAACCTCTTGCCACCACAGGGCAATTAACTGATAATTACATGAAGAAGAAACAGATCAGTGCCAGTTAATAGTCTCATTAAATACACATACCAGCACTGTGACCCTCCGCCACCCAGAAAAAACAGTTTTAATAAAGTAGCTGTACTAGGCATCTGAAAACTATAATTTATCATTAATGTTAATGCATATAACTGCAAAACCACAATCATCGAGTCCTACTCAGTTTCCTTATTCTTCTTTTTAATCATCTGTCACTGGATTTTGAGAACAAATTGTTTTAATGATCCAAACTTCACATATGTCAGAGATATAGACCTGAAAATGAGATGTCTACAATCCCAGGTTATGGAGTTATCTTCAAGACAGCTGAAAGATGAATATTAAGAAAAACACTTTCAATTTTAATCTGTCAACTGTTTAGTAAATAGCACCCTAATTTGGTCCTCAATTTAATATTGTTGGATAAGCTTTTAAAATTACTTTTTTTCCCAACATATTAAAATATAAAAAAATAGAGTATATATAAAAATCTATTAATGTATCAAAGGAAACTGAAAATATATATATATATATATTTTATAAAATGAAATCATTAAATCATTTGAAAAGCTTAACCAACAGTATTAAATCAAATCCTTGGTATCCTAATCAAAATGACCCTTAAAGGTACAGTACCACTTAGGGAAACAAATGCTGACTTAGCAATTAAAATGAAGATACTTAGCACTTAAACTTCAATGCTATTGTTAGCCACTCTTCAATTATTCAATGTGCATTTAATAACTATTTTTTTTTTCTGTAGCTCTCCAAGCTAGAACTCATCTAGTGCACATAAATACCTACTAAATATACAAAGCACTACTCACTGAAAGGCTTCACTTTGGCAATGTGCTAATATGTTCACCATTTAATGTATACTGCGTACTACATGGGTACATAGAGGACTCCATGATCAAATAGTGAAGATCCTTGTCTTGTGGTCATTTGTGGATTCTCCTGGTAGGTTTCCTGGTTAAAAGGGTCTATGTTAACCTAGGTTGCTTATTAGAGCTTATAAATCTGGTGATTATAGAGTGAATTGCATGAAGATAAGATTTGGGAACAGTGATAGGTAGAGTTTTCAGCAGGTACAAGACTTGTGGTAGTATATGCATGATTATTATGTTACTACAACCCAGTCATTGAAAGTGTGTTAAACAAGAGGAGGCCTTATGTAATGTTTAGCTAAGTTTCTGTTTAAACATACATTGGTTGTCTTTGCTGCTATGGAGAGGCAATAAAGAAAGTATAGCAAAATATGAATGAATGTCATGTGTCGTGGTAAAATTACAATATTCGCATTTATGTCCAAGAGCAGGAGAAATGATCGCCCTGACGTTTCTCTCCGGAGATGTCCCCCAGAGGAAGGCTTATGGGCCAAATGCCGGGGCTGTCATTGGTTAGTATATCATATTATATGGGTGTATGTAGTTATTTGTAGCACATTACTGTTACTCCGGAGTGGTTTTGGGACTATTGTTCTAAACATACTTTGCACTGTTTTATGCACTTTTTTCTACTGTCAAATCTGTTTAATCTAATATTGTATTGCATGAATAAAAATATTTTTATGTGCAAATTCTGGTGTGCCTTGGGTCCATTTTCTATTCTATGTGGTAAAATTAGTCACACCTGTGTATGCTCACAGTTTGATCCTGAGTAAGAAGATTTAGACCTCTATTTTAATGTTGCATGGCGAATGGACAGAATAAGATGGTCACTCAGTTTGCTGCTGAGTACTTATAGATTTCATGATAGCTGAGCCTCCAGAATGATGTTTCTTCTATGTGCATGTCACAGCTTAAATCCCTTATTGAATATAGATGCATCATCGCTCATGTCCCATTACAAACAATGAACTTGATTTAATTATTTTAGATATGCTTTTCAAATGATCACAATCTGTTATCAAAAACCTTTCAGGGGATTTATCGACAAAAAAACACTTGAATTTAATGGTGACTACTGTACATAAATAATTTGAAAAGTTTTCTAAAAGATTGTGATTATTTGAAACCCTTATCTAAAATAATTAAATCAAGGCCTACAATATTTATCAAAGTTATGAAAAGTGGTGGTTAAGTTTCTTCTTTACTTTGAATATATCTAGAGATTTCATCTAAAAGTGACCATTTTCTGCAAAGTAAATTGCATAAGTGTTCACAGACATTTCTATTTCAGAAGACCACCAAATTTATAGTGGCTGAAAAAGTCATGAACAGTAACATTTCTGCTGCTCCAAAGAATTGCTGAAAATTAGACAGAAGAGTGTTGGCAACATTTTAATAAATCTCCCCCATTTTCTGTTTCAACAATCTCCACTGAAAGAAAAGGCTACCTCGGCAAACTGTCGCTACATTAAAACCTCATGATAGGCTATTAGTTTGTTAATGGTCTAATAGTCTCAGATTAAGGCTAACCCAAGAATGGGTCTTAATTTGACATTTGCAATTCATTTCGTTCTGTAAGTAAATTGGACAAATTTCTTCATTCGGATGCTTCCGAATTGCTGAAGTCCCGAATTGCCGAAGTCCCGAATTTTGGAAGTGCCGAACCAAAGTGCCTAATTTCGGAAGTGCCGAAGTGCTTCAGATTTCTGAAAAGTGGCAAAACAAGAGAGGGAGAGAAAATTATGTGAATGATGACAGGAATCTAGACATATGTATCCATGAAAGTTTATAAATGATAGCCACATACTAATAAGTCAAGTGGCAAGAAAGAACTATAGACAGCCCTAGAAACAGAAGCTGTTGCAGGCTTTTGTGGGTGAGCATCAGAACCTATGCAGAGACAGGACTAAATCAAAAATTAAAAATAAGAAAGCAGCACTTTTATTTTTTTTATTTTTTTTAAGTAAGCCAAGCTTTAACCACATAGCAATAGTTAAGATGAAAAACACTTGAAACTTCTGATTTGGCTAACCAGTTCAGGAAATGTTTAACCTGTTATGGGCAAATGCAAATATTACAAGTTTTAGAATGAAATGTTGTATTTCTTAAACTGTGTACTTTGTCTTTAAGAGATATTGCAAACTGTCAAGGTGTTAGAAATGGAACATATTGTTTTTCACAACTGTTTTCTAAGCAATAACCTCTTACGTACCTTCAGTGCAAAATATGTTTACGCCATTTTGTCCCAGACGAATTACAATGACAATAATGCATAAACAAGCTTCAAGGCTATACTACGACTCTTTCAGTGCACAATATACTGTGGTAACCCCAAGTTAATGGAACTTCCCCAAATCCGGAAATCTCCCATGACTGTGCACTTACGTCTTAGTATAAACAATAGATAAGCTATTCAGACTTTGGGAAGCCATCTTGTCCCAAGTTGGTGGAAGTTCCCCAGGTCCGGGAGTTTCCCATGACGTGTGCACTTGCTTTTAGTTATGGCCTTGTATCTTTGCCAATGTAAGGGAGGTCCTAAATTGATTTAAAGTAGACAAGTTACTTTTTCATATATGAACTATGGTGACCCTAAAATGAAGACACCTTAGGTATAAATAGGTGTACTTTTAAATGTTAAGGTGAAATCTTAAAATGACGGAGAGGCTAACATGATGACAATAAGGATATTTGCAAGCATTTAGTTTAATCTTATAAATTTATATGTCTATATTTATATTTTTATATAATAAATATCTAAACAGACAAAACTATTGCTTCCAAGACAATCCTTATTTTATATTGTATTCTCAATTATTTATATATGTTAAATAGAGGATCTCTTACACTAACTATATAAAATTATGGCTAAGATATCTGTATGGTTAGCCCTACTAAGTTCTATGCTTTAAGGCATTATAGTGGTAAATAAGGGAACCAGCTGCGGTTACAATTTAAAATTGGTGGACTTCTCAATTCCTTGGAATGATTACTTGTCTCTGTCTCTGCAACCTTGGCTGGAAACTCCAGACTCCAAAAATAGTTATGCTCTTATAATTCCTGATTTTCAATCAACAGCTAGTGTAACTGACAATACGGAAATTATCACTGTTTTATAAAACTTTTCTTTTGACAACATCTTGCATTACTCTTTTTCCTGCGCATGCATACTAAGCAGCTACCAAGAGAACATACCCCCCTGCCTGCAATCCACTGTCCTGGAACTAATGGACCATGCTATGCTGGTGTATTAGGCATATTAGGGAGTTTACCAAATATGTATATTTGTTCTCTTATGATATTAAGATCCCCAATTTCAGCATTGTATGCTAAGTACAATGTACCTGGCACCTGAACTCAAAGTGCCTTGTACAAGTTCACATTAAAGTCATCTCTAATGATGAAGATCTCTCTCTGAGTATGGGCTACAAATAGCTCAATAGATTCTTGATATTTCAAGACTTGTGCCATGACAAAGTATTGTGTCTTCTCTTACGTATAAGAGGTTACCTAGGTGTTTATTATTTTATAATTAAAGCTTCCAAGTACAAGGTCCCTTCATGGTCGCCAATTGTAACCGCGGCTGGTTCCCTTATTTACCACTATAATGTCTTAAAGCATAGAACTTAGTAGGGCTAACCATACAGATATCTTAGCCATAATTTTATATAGTTAGTGTAAGAGATCCTCTATTTAACATATATAAATAATTGAGAATACAATATAAAATAAGGATTGTCTTGGAAGCAATAGTTTTGTCTTTTTAGATATTTATTATATAAAAATATAAATATAGACATATAAAATCCATATAGCAGAGTTTATAAGATTAAACTAAATGCTTGCAAATATCATTAATAGGTTAACATACTTTTCTGAACATGTCATCATGTCAGCCTCTCTGTCATTTTAAGATGGAGCAGCGTCTGTCTCCAAGTCTCTCCTCTCTCTCCCTTAACATTTAAAAGTACACCTATTTATACCTTAGGTGTCTTCATTTTAGGATCACCATAGTTCTTATATGAAAAAGTAACTTGTCTACTTTAAATCAATTTAGGACCTCTCTTACATTGGCAAAGATACAAGGCCATAACTAAAAGCAAGTGCACACGTCATGGGAAACTCCCAGACCTGGGGAACGTCCACCAACTTGGGACAAGATGGCTTCCCAAAGTCTGAATAGTTTATCTATTGTTTATACTAACACGTAAGTGCACAGTCATGGGAGATTCACTGATTTGGGGAAGTTCCATTAACTTGGGCTTACCACAGTATATTGTGCACTGAAAGAGTCGAAGTATAGCCTTGAAGCTTGTTTATGCATTATTGTTATTGTAATTCGTCTGGGACAAAATGGCGTAAACATACTTTGCACTGAAGGTACGTAAGAGGTTATTGGTTAGAAAACAGTTATAAAAAACAATATGTTCCATTTCTAACACCTTGACAGTTTGCAATATCTCTTAAAGACAAAGTACACAGTTTAAGAAATACAACATTTCATTCTAAAACTTGTAATATTTGCATTTGCCCATAACAAACCTAGTGAGGCTGAAGTAACAGAAACACAATCCATGATACCTGTGAATTAGATCGTAAAAGATGTAGGAGCTAAGACAGACCCCTTGACACCAAATATTCCTGACTGAAGAAACCATACTTCAATCAGGAATTTTTCTAATCCAGGCATAAAGCACAATGTTTTTTTTTTTACAAAATAACCAATGCATAATAGCCATCTTGGCTCCCTTACAATCATTGTTATAAGCTCTGTTATCTGCACCTAGAAGACAGCACAGAGAGAGCATACAGAGAGGAGGAGAAATGAAGCAATGTTGCCCTTGCTTTGCCTTGTCTGAACAGGACTTTGATGTAATTTGCTAAATCTTTATTATTAATTTAAAATAAAACAGAGCATCTCATGAACAGAAATGATTAACACAAGTTATATCTGATTTTCAATGTTTTACTCAATGTCTTATTTTGCATGGAAGCAACCACTTCCTCGTGTCTTCATACTGCTAGCGCTCCAAACAGTTAGAGATGAAAACAGCTGTCTTTAGAATGTGAACATAATAGAAGAGTGAAGCACTCTGTTATAAACTGTATACATAATCTGTGCACCGTCAGCATGCACTGGATACACTCAAATGGGGGAACAAAAAAGAAAAGAGAAACCTACATGACAACTTAAAGAGTAGAAATTACAGGACCACCTGCTGTGTTTAGAATGTAAATGAAACAGGAGACCCAGGACTGAAGTAGTATAGAGATTTATTGTCAGAGATCTTTAAAATGTTTTTAATTGCTATTAGCACGACAAGGCTATGGCCATTAAAGCAACATGTATTGTTAAAAAAAAATAAGAATAATTCATGGTAGTTCTTCTTTTATGATTAAACTGTAATAACGAGATAGATGTCATTGGGTTTTGAAGGGTTAGCCTGCTTGGGAAGGTGTGGCACTGGGAGCACAGGGTTTCACCGGACCTATTCCAAATGACAAATGAGACCCTGGAAAGCCATTAGTGCTGCTATGTATGTATTGATTTACTAAGAGTTGAAAGAGCAAACACAGATGTTACTCTATGTAGTCTATTCACCAGATTGAAAATTCAGATCCACTCAACAACTGTACATTTCTTTCTTAGAGGCTATGATAAAAACTGATAGATGTAATTATAACTCAATAAAGAAACAAAGTATATTTGATACGATATGCCCATTTCCTTTTAATACTCATAAATGATGTAACAATATGACAAATGGGTGTTACAATTACATGTAGGACTGGACAGACAGCAATCTGGACAAATGCACATGTAAATATTAAATGTTACTGAAAGTGTTTATATGGGAGCATAGTGTGAAGGCAGGCTTATGAAAACGTTTATTTTTAATGTACACATAGACTGAACATTTGCACTGACTGTATGAATGCATTTGCTTATGTGTGTATAAAATGCTTGCGTGAATGGATGTATGCATTTACATAGAAAGTGCCAGCATGTATGCATGTATTTTTCTGTGTGTAATACTGGTTTGTGTGAGCACAAGGGTGGATTTGCAAGAAGTGTAGGAATGTATTTTTGTACTCAAAGTATGTGACTGCAGCAATGTATGTGCATGCACCTGTAGTTTGAGAATGTTTGCTTGCATTTGTGTATGGTTATTGTAGTATGTGATTGCATGGGGAGTGTTTGAATGCAGAAACGGTGTAAGAATAGAATAGTTCTGTGTAGTGCCACGATATATAAACACAGGTATTTATTTGTGAATAGTGTTAGTGTGTGAATGCAAATGTATATTTGTGAGTGCTGCCAGTATCTGAAGGAAAGGAATATATATGTCTGTGCGTGTGTGTTAATATTTGGGTATATTTGTGCAATGGTAGCATGTTTGTTAATGCAGGGTTATATTTTTGTAGAGTGTATGAAAAACATTTAGGTGTAATGTGTTTAAATGCTGGGATGTATATGTGTGATACGGAAAGCATTTTATTTTAAATGACGTCCTTGTCTCTCTGCATGCATACATGCTATCTATCCCCATCTTTCTCCACCCCTGTATCTCTCTTTATCACCACCAACTTGTGTCATTCTCCCATCATCTTCTTCTTGTCTCTGGCTAATATCTCTCCACTTATGTACGTTGTCTGCTCCTAACACAATCCTTTTATGTGCTCCTACCCCTACTTCACCCCAATAGTGTGTCTGCACCTAGCCACCACATTGCTTATATGCTAATATCTCCTTCATATTTTTGGATAAGATTTTCAAATGTTGAAAATAATAATAAAAGTTTTTTTTTGTGTTTTTTTTTTAATTCTTTATTTTTGCAGTGCATAAAGATATAACAATGCGTATGTGGTACCCCAAAGGCATTCCACATGCTTTTCAATGACATTCACAACATTGGGGAACATAGTAATATTTGCACAATTTTTATATTAATGTAAAAGGTCACTTCTGTTACGCGTAGCTTAAAAGTGGGTTCAATACTTGAAACAAGAGACAGTTAGGTAAGTTCATGTATATAGATATTTTATGCATAGTAAACATGCTATTCTAACTAGTAACGACCAGCTATTCCATTTAGTGAGGTTTAGCAATTACGAGGTAAATCAACGCATGTTATATAGTAAGACTCAGGCTTGGTAGTAGTAGTAGTATTTGAGGTGTGTGCTTTGTGGTATGTCTGCAGGGGTGGACTGAGAACCTTCAGGGCCCCCGGGCAAAATAAATCAAGGGCCCCCTTACAGGCCCCACCCATGCTCCACAGCAAGCGCCACCCTTGTCCCGCCTCCAGCCACACCCTACACAATCTTTAGGCACAAGGAACAAAAGTGCAATTATCCCTTTGAGGCCCCTAGTAGAGATTACAATTGAGGGCTAATGGGCCATGGAGTGGGGTCTTTCTAGCAGAGGCCATCTCAGTGTCCATTAGATAGCCTCTACTGGAAACAGTCGCCTCCAGGCCCCAGTTGTAGCGGTACTTACCCTCTCCAGGGGCCGGCCGGGGTCCTCCCTTCTCGCCGCGCGCGGTCCTGCTCCTGCACGAGCCGCGCGCGGCTCAGCCAACGATGGGATCAGTCAGGCGGGCAGTGACCGCGAGAAGCGGTCACATGTCCCGCCCGACACTAAGAGCGCGCCGCGCGTCTCGGGCGCGCTCTTAAAGGGACAGTGGGAGACTAAATTAGAATCAGTCTCCCATTGGCCCCTGTCAGGCCACATTCCCCATTCACTCACGTTTTGGGGGCGTGGATATGACAGGAGCCAATCAAAGTGAACCTTAGGGTTTTTATACTCACCTGTTTCCCCTTGCTCCTTGCCCTATCGTGGTTTCTGTCCAGTTCCCTTTAGTGCTTGTATCGTTCAGTTGGTTTTTTGGTGCTTGACCTTGGCTTTGTTCCTGACTCCGCTCTCTCCTTATCCTTGCTTGCTTATCCGCTGTTTTGTCCTCTGTGTACCAGTCCTCGGCTTGTTCTACGTTACGCTGTCTCTCAGTTCCCTTGACCTCGGCTTGTTCTGACTCTGTCTTTCTCTCGTCCTAGTCCGGCCATTCTAAGGTCCGGTAGACGAACTCTGTTTCTTGTCTCTTGACTGTGAACTATTCCTGCGTGTTGGGGTATATTACCGTGACATTACGATAGGGCCATGGACCCCGCAGGTTTAGGTCAACAGATGGCCACTCATGAGGCTAGATTCGCAGAACAGGATCACCGTATGGATCAAATGGCTCAAGCCATCCAGACACTGTTATCCAGATCTGTTCCGGTACCTGTACCTACGCCTCCTGTAAACCCTATACCGGACACAGCTAATATGTCTAATGCTTCTGCACATCTAACCCCGCCACCTAGGTATGGAGGGGACGCTAAGACATGTAGGGGATTCCTTAATCAAGTGGAATTCCACTTCGAAATGTACCCACGTTCATTTCCCACTGACAGATCTAAGGTGGGTTTTCTTATGCACCAGCTTACGGATAAGGCACTAGAATGGGCAAATCCTATTTGGGAGGCTAATGGGCCTATGGTACACGACTTTAATAGCTTCCTCACAGCGTTCCGTAGAACATTTGACACGACTAAAAGGTCAAAAAATGCCGCCAGGGCATTAATGAGAATAAAGCAAGGATCTAAATCTGTAGCCGATTATGCTATTCAGTTCCGGACCCTTGCCTCACAGGTAGATTGGACTAATAATGGCCTTACTACTGCCTTTATGGAAGGTCTGTCTGATACTATCTTAGATGAGGTAGCAGCTAAGGACCTCCCTGTACCCCTGGAGGACCTGATTGACTATCTTATCGATATAGATAACAGGATCTGTGACAGGTTATATACCAGGTCCAGAAATAGACATTTTGTTCCCTTTAACTCCCCTAGAGCTGAGACTCCCGAGGGATCTAAAGGTTCTGAGGAGGAACCTATGCAGTTAGGGGTTGCTAAACTTACCGACGCTGAAAAGCTTTATAGGAGAAAGGAGGGACTTTGTCTTTATTGTGGTAGGAGGGGTCATATGAGACAAGAATGTCCCGTGCGTCCGGGAAACTATCGCACCTAAGACCGTATAGAGGACTGGCCTTGGGTGTGACATCACAGTCCTCACATTTGCCTCTTAATAAGTTACTTCTTCCTGTTTCCCTGCACCTTGATAGTAACTGCATAGCAGGGAATATACTAGCCCTGGTTGATTCCGGAGCGGCCGAAAACTTTATTGATTCCAGTTTTGTCAAGGAGAATAACATACCCACCAGAGAGAAGGAGACACCCTTGGCCGTTGAGGCCATAGATGGTAGACCATTATGCTCTCCTATTATCACACATGAGACTGTTCCCCTACATATGTCTACAGGGGTGTTACACTCTGAGACCATTCGGTTTCAGATCATTACTTCTCCTTCCTCTCACCTCGTGTTAGGGTATCCTTGGTTACGTACTCATAATCCCACCATTGATTGGGAGTCAGGACAAATAGTTTCTTGGAGTGATTCTTGCCAAGAGTCTTGTGTTGTTAAAGTCACTCCTTTGAATTCTACTCATATTCCTCCCGTGCCTACGATCATACCCTCTCAGTACCTGTCTCTTAAATCTGTTTTTGATAAAAGGGAGGCTGAAAGATTGCCACCTCACAGGCCTTACGATTGTGCTATTAATTTATTACCTGGTACGATGCCTCCCAAAGGGAGAATATATCCTTTATCTCCTCAGGAGAATCTGGTTATGGAGGAGTATATCAAGGAATCTCTAGAGAAGGGATTTATAAGAAGATCCTCTTCCCCGGCAGGGGCTGGGTTCTTCTTTGTGTCTAAGAAAGATGGCGAATTAAGGCCTTGTATTGACTATAGGGGCCTTAATAAAATCACCGTCAAAAATGCGTATCCCATACCTTTGATCACAGAACTTTTTGATAGGCTTAAACAGGCCACAGTTTTTACTAAATTGGACCTTAGGGGTGCTTACAACCTCATACGTATCAAAAAGGATCACGAGTGGAAGACTGCTTTCAATACCAGGAGTGGCCACTACGAGTACACTGTGATGCCCTTTGGTCTTTGTAACGCCCCAGCAGTTTTTCAAGAATTTATTAATGATGTCCTACGTCAATTTATACATACATTCGTTATAGTATACTTGGACGACATATTAATTTATTCTAATGATTTACAGACTCATCCCATGCATGTTAAATTAGTGTTGAGAACTCTTCTGGTTAACGGTCTCTATTGCAAACTCGAAAAATGTTCATTTGATCAATCTGAAGTCCAATTCTTGGGTTATATAATCTCTGCCAAGGGTTTTCGTATGGATCCCAAGAAACTGTCTGCCATTATGGAATGGCCTCTGCCCCAGGGTTTGAAAGCCATTCAGCGTTTTCTGGGGTTCTCTAATTATTATAGGCGTTTTATTAAAGGGTTTTCTGCCATTGTAGCGCCTATAACCAGAATGACCAAGAAGGATGGTAATACTCATGTCTGGAAACCAGAAGCACTCGAGGCCTTTGAATTCTTGAAAGCTACATTTGCCTCTGCTCCTGTTTTACAGCATCCTGTCCCTTCACTGCCCTTTATTCTTGAGGTTGATGCTTCTGAGATAGGGGTAGGTGCTATCTTGTCTCAAAGAGATTCACCTGAAAAGCCGTTACACCCTTGTGGCTTCTTTTCCAGACAGATGTCCAAAGCAGAGAGGAATTATGATGTAGGCAATCGTGAACTCCTTGCTATCATTTTGGCGCTCAAGGAATGGAGACATCTGCTAGAGGGTACCAGGGATCCTATCCTCATTTTAACGGATCACAAAAACCTCTCATACCTTAGTGAAGCAAAAAGATTGTCTTCTAGGCAGGCCAGGTGGTCTCTGTTTTTGTCTCGTTTTAATTACATAATCACTTACAGACCGGGTGATCGTAATACTAAAGCTGACGCTCTGTCCAGACAATTCGAGACTACTGACAAACTCGAGGTCGATGTTACCCCTGTCATTCCGCCTGACAGAATAATAGCGACTACTGTTCTTTCTATTTCGTCTTCTCTCTTACAGACTATTCAGGCTAAACAAAACTTGGCTCCTGAGGAGAGGCCTGCTGATAAGCTATTCGTTGATATACCAGAGAGACGAGACATCTTGTCATTATATCATGACACTAGAACTGCTGGACACCCTGGTATTTCTAAGACAGTCTCAGCAGTTTCTAGATATTTCTGGTGGGCTTCCTTGCGCAAGGACGTCACCGATTACGTTAATGCCTGTAGCACTTGTGCCAGTATGAAGTCCTCCCACAGAGTTCCTTGTGGGTTGTTGCATCCGTTGCCCATACCCGAGAGGCCATGGTCCAATATATCCATGGATTTTATTGTTGAATTACCTCCCTCTAATGGTAAAACGGTCATCCTGATGATTGTGGATCGTTTTTCTAAGATGGCTCATTTTGTGTCTCTTGTCAAATTGCCATCATCCAAGGAACTTGCCTCTATCTTTGCCGGGGAGGTGTTTCGGTTGCATGGTATTCCCACCTCGATCGTGTCCGATAGGGGTAGCCAGTTTATTTCCAGATTCTGGAGAGCGTTTTGTGCAGAGATGGGTATCTCCCTCTCGTTTTCTTCAGCCTACCACCCCCAGTCTAATGGAGCTGCTGAACGTGCCAACCAATCTCTGGAGCAGTATCTTCGCTGTTTCGTGTCCCACCATCAGAACAATTGGGCTGACCTGCTTCCTTGGGCTGAGTTTGCTCGTAATAATGCTGCTCATGAATCCTCCGGTAACAGCCCTTTTTACGTTGTTTATGGCCGGCATCCCGTGGTTCTTCCAGCTGCATTCTCCTTACAGGGCATGCCAGCTCTGGACAAACATTTGGCTAGTCTACGTAATACTTGGGAGCAGGTTCAGTGTTCTTTGGTGGCCTCAGCTGCTCGCCAGAAGGTTCACGCTGACAAGCATCGCAGGGCGGCTCCATCCTATGCGGTGGGAGACCGGGTTTGGCTTTCTACTCGCAATATTCGTCTTCGTGTGCCTTCTATGAAGTTGGCCCCTCGTTTTATTGGTCCTTTTCGTATCTTACATGTGGTTAATCCTGTCTCGTATGCATTGGATCTTCCAAAAAATCTACGCATTCCTAACGTGTTTCATACCTCCTTGTTAAAACCCCTCCTGTGCAACCGTTTTACTCGGCATATCCCCCCTCCTCCTCCGGTTTCGGTGGAGGGCCATGAGGAGTTTGAAGTGGCGGCTGTAATTGACTCTCGCTTGCTTCGGGGTCGCCTCCAATATCTGGTACATTGGAAGGGCTATGGGCCTGAGGAACGCAGTTGGATTTCCGCTGACGCTGTTCACGCTCCTCGCCTTGTGCGTTCTTTCCACGCTCGTTTTCCTGCCAGGCCTGCTCCTCCCCGCCCGGGGGGCGTGTCTTCAGGAGGGGGTACTGTAGCGGTACTTACCCTCTCCAGGGGCCGGCCGGGGTCCTCCCTTCTCGCCGCGCGCGGTCCTGCTCCTGCACGAGCCGCGCGCGGCTCAGCCAACGATGGGATCAGTCAGGCGGGCAGTGACCGCGAGAAGCGGTCACATGTCCCGCCCGACACTAAGAGCGCGCCGCGCGTCTCGGGCGCGCTCTTAAAGGGACAGTGGGAGACTAAATTAGAATCAGTCTCCCATTGGCCCCTGTCAGGCCACATTCCCCATTCACTCACGTTTTGGGGGCGTGGATATGACAGGAGCCAATCAAAGTGAACCTTAGGGTTTTTATACTCACCTGTTTCCCCTTGCTCCTTGCCCTATCGTGGTTTCTGTCCAGTTCCCTTTAGTGCTTGTATCGTTCAGTTGGTTTTTTGGTGCTTGACCTTGGCTTTGTTCCTGACTCCGCTCTCTCCTTATCCTTGCTTGCTTATCCGCTGTTTTGTCCTCTGTGTACCAGTCCTCGGCTTGTTCTACGTTACGCTGTCTCTCAGTTCCCTTGACCTCGGCTTGTTCTGACTCTGTCTTTCTCTCGTCCTAGTCCGGCCATTCTAAGGTCCGGTAGACGAACTCTGTTTCTTGTCTCTTGACTGTGAACTATTCCTGCGTGTTGGGGTATATTACCGTGACACCAGTAGAGATTACAATTGACAGCTACTGGGCCATGGAGGGGGGTCATTCTAGCAGAGGCTATCTCAGTGTCCTTTAGAGAGTGTGTTAGAAAGAATCTCCTCCAGGCCCCATTAGAGACTACAATGGAGTATAATGGGGCCTGCAGGGGGTCTCTCCAACACACTGGTTCCTATTCACAATATAGCAACACAACATAGCTCGCTGATACCTAGGCCAAGTTGGCTCCTCTTACCTTAATTACTGTTGCTGGCTGGCAGTCTGTGGGCTTGCTAGAAGGCTGTGGGCTTGCTGGTTGCGGCTGGCAGGCTGTGGCTTGCTGGCTACTGATGGCAGGCTGTGGGCTTGCTGGCTGCGGCTGGCAGGCTGTGGCTTGCTGGCTGGGGCTGGCAGGCTGTGGCTTGCTGGCTACGACTGGCAGGCTGTGAGCTTGCTGGCTCTAAGCCTGTGGCTTGCTGTAGGCCTGTGGGCTGGCTACTGGCCTGGTTGACTGGATGGCTACTGGCCAGCCTGTAGGCTGGCTGGCTGGCTACTGGGGCACTTGTAGATTATTTAAAGAAATAATCCATGCACAATAACCACTACTGCTCTGTGTAGTGGTTATGGTGCCAGGAGGGCCGGGACCCCAACCCAGAGTAAGTAGTCAAACCATTTAAGAACAGTTTGACAACTTACCTGGGGTCTGCTGGGATATGGGGCTGTAGTAGGGTATAGGAGCAGTGGTACAATGTGTGAAAGGTTCAGTGTGTGTGTGGGGGGGGTGTAGTGTGTGAATGTGTAGGGTGTGTGGTGCAATGTCTGTATGAGGGGGCTGTGGATGTGTGTGGCAATGTTAGTATGGGGGGCTGTGTATGGGGGTCTGTGTGTGTATGGGTGGGCAGTGTATGTGTGTGTGTGAGGCAATGTGTGTAAATGTGTATGGTGTGTGTGGGGGCAGTGTGTGAATGTGTATGGTGTGTGTGTGGGGGCAGTGTGTGAATGTGTATGGTGTGTGTGTGGGGGCAGTGTGTTTATGGGGCTTGAGTTCACTCTCACCACTGTGACCAGGGATTGAGTTCACTGGTCACAGTGTTGAGGGTGAACTCTAGCTCGTAGCTCCAGGGCTAGAGTTAACTCTCGCGAGAGCCGGAGCGCGGCAACGCTCTGTGCTCGCGCAAGAAAGACCCAGAGGAGCTGCAGGCTTAGCTCCCGGGTCCTCTCTTCCTCCCTCCCCTGCTGGCTGCCTGCACGGTGCCTGCGGACCGGGGAGAGGGATCGGCCGGCAGGGGAGGGGCAATTGCGCCGTTGCCCCCTGGATCCACCAGTGATATATACAGCCCCACTGTGTGCCTTTTGTCTCCCCCCAGTCCCTCTGTATGTTTCTTTCTCCCCCTCACTGCTCCTCTGTGTCCATGTCTCCCCTCTCCTTACCAGTCTCTCTTACCCCTCTACCTCTTTCTCTCCCTCCCCTTGTGTGTCTCTATCTTCCCCTGTGTCTCTTTCTCCCCCACATCTCTCTTCCTCTCTGTCTCTTTCTCCCCCCTCCACCATCTCTCTATTCCCCCTCTTTCTCCCCCTGTGTCTCATTCTTCCCCGTCTGTCTCTCTGTCTTCCCCTCTGTCTCTTTCTCCCTCCTCCCCCTGCGTCTCTCTCTATTCTCCCACTGTCTGTTTCTCCCCTCTTCTCCTGCCTCTATCTATTCCCCCCCTCTGTTTTATTCCCCCCTATCTATTCCCCCTCTCTGTTTTATTCCCCCTATCTATTACCCCTCTCTGTTTTATTCCCTCTATCTATTCCCCCTCTGTTTTATTCCCCCACCCCTATCTATTCCCCCTCTCTGTTTTATTCCCCCATATATTCCCCCTCTCTGTTTTATTCCCCCTATCTATTCACCCTCTCTGTTTTATTCCCCCCTCCCCCCTATTTTATCCCCCCGTTTTATTGCCCCCCTTCCCCTGTTTTATCCCCCCTATCTATCCCCCTCTCTGTTTTATTCCCTCTCTCCCCCCATTTTATTCCCCCCTCCCCCTGTTTTATCCCCCCCTCCTGCTTTATTCCCCCTCTCTGTTTTATTCCCCCCTCTCCCCCCTGTTTTATTGCCCCCCCGTTTTATCCCCCCTGTTTTATTCCCCCCCTGTTTATTGCCCCCTCCCGCTTTTTTATCCCCCCTGCTTTATTGCCCCCCGTTTTATTGCCCCCTCCCCCTGTTTTATCCCCCCTCCCCCTGTTTTATTGCCCCCTCCCATATCTATTCCCCCTCTGTTTTATTCCCCCCTCTCCCCCCTGTTTTATTGCCCCCCCTATTTTATCCCCCCTGTTTTATTGCCCCCCCACCCTGTTTTATTCCCCCCTCACCCTGTTTTATTGCCCCTTCCCCTGTTTTATTGCCCCCCTCCCCCTGTTTTATCCCCCACTGTTTTATTGCCCCCTCCCCCTGTTTTATCCCCCTCTTTTATTGCCCCCTCCCCCTGTTTTATCCCCCCCGTTTTATTGCCCCCTCCCCATGTTTTATTGCCCCCCTCCCCCTGTTTTATTCCCCCCTGTTTTATTGCCCCCCTCCCCCTGTTTTATTCCCCCACCCCCATGTTTTATTGCCCCTCTCCCCCTGTTTTATCCCCCTGTTTTATTGCCACCCTCCCCCTGTTTTACCCCCCTGTTTTATTGCCCCCTCCCCATGTTTTATTGCCCCTCTCCCCCTGTTTTATCCCCCCTGTTTTATTGCCACCCTCCCCCTGCACACACACACACACCAACCAACACACATCATCCAGCACACACACACACACACACACCAACCAACACACATCATCCAGCACGCACACACACACACACACACATCATCCAGCACACACACACACCAACCAACACACATCATCCAGCACACACACACACCAACCAATACACATCATCCAGCACACACACACACACCAACCAACACACATCATCCAGCACACACACACACACACACACCAACCAACACACATCATCCAGCGCACACACACACACACATCATCCAGCGCACGCACACACACATCATCCAGCGCACGCACACACATCATCCAGCGCACGCACACACATCATCCAGCGCACGCACACTCACATCATCCAGCGCACGCACACACACACATCATCCAGCGCACGCGCACACACACACATCATCCAGCGCACGCACGCACACACACACTTCATCCAGCGCACGCACACTTCATCCAGCGCACGCACTGCATTCATTATACACAATCTGCACTTACTACAAACACACTACATTCACTATACACACTCTGCATACATTATACATACACTGCACTCACTACACACTACATTCACTATACACACTCTGCACTCACTACAAACAGACTGCATTCATTATACACACTCTGCACTCACTACAAACACACTGCATTCATTATACACACTCTGCGCTCACTACAAACACACTACATTCATTTTACACACTGCACTAACTACACACACTACATTCATTATACACATTCTGCACTCATTCATTATACACACTCTGCACTCACTACAAACACACAACATTCATTATACACACTCTGCACTTACTACAAACACACTACATTCATTATACACACCCTGCACTCACTACAAACACACTACATTCATTATAAACACCATGCACTCACTACAAACACACTACATTCATTATACACACTGCACACACTACACACACTACATTTTTATACACACTGCACTCACTACATTCATTATACACATTCTGCACTCACTACACACACTACATTTATTATACACACTGCACTCACTACAAACACACTACATTCATTATACACACTCAGCACTCACTACAAACACACTACATTCACTATACACACTCTGCACTAACTACAAACACATTACATTCACTATACACATACTGCATTCATTATACACACTCTGCACTCACTACAAACACACTACATTTACTATACACACTCTTCACTCACTACAATCACACTACATTCACTATACACACTCTGCACTCACTACAATCACACTACATTCACCATACACACTCTGCACTCACTACAATCACACTACATTCAATATACACACTCTGCACTCACTACAAACACACTACATTCATTATACACACTGCACTCACTACACACACTGCATTCATCATACACACTCTGCACTCACTACACACACTACATTTATTATACACACTGCACTCACTACAAACACACTACATTTATTATACACACTGCACTCCTTACAAACACACTACATTCATTATACACACTGCACTCACTACAAACACACTACATTCATTATACACACTCTGCACTCATTACAAACACACTACATTCATTATACACACTCTGCACTCACTACAAACACACTACATTCATTATACACACTGCACTCACTACACACACTACATTCATTATACACATTCTGCATTTATTCATTATACACACTCTGCACTCACTACAAACACACTACATTCATTATACACACTCTGCACTTACTACAAACACACTACATTCATTATACACACTCTGCACTTACTACAAACACTACATTTATTATACACACTGCACTCACTACATTCATTATACACATTCTGCACTCACTATACACACTGCACTCACTACGTTCATTATACACATTCTGCACTCACTACACACACTACATTTATTATACACACTGCACTCACTACAAACACACTACATTCATTATACACACTCTGCACTCACTACACACACACTACATTCATTATACACACTCTGCATTCACTACAAACACTACATGTATTATACACACACTGCACTCACTACAAACACTACATTCATTATACACACTCTGCACTCACTACAAACACACTACATTCACTATACACACTCTGCACTGCACTATATGCATAGTAGTGTATTTTTTAGGGGGGGGCGGGAATCTTGGGTGAGTTCCCACACTTTTTTCCCCAGGACTTGACCCCTGACTTTCTCTACATTGATTCAGGAGTCTCAGGAGCATGTCCCATCGCTCGGTGCCTCCCGTGAGTAACAAGGAGCTCCGATTGTAATTTTGGGTGCCCAGTCATCTGATCCCCAGCAGCAGCAGAGGTGAGACATGTGTAGGGAAGTCCCAATGATTATCAGCCACAGTGTACCGGTACAGGGCTCTCCTCCAGCTCCGGGTCTGTATAAGGGTGGGTATCGCTAGTTCTCTGACTCCGGTATACATGCGGACCAAGTCCCTCCCCTGCCTGGGGTGTGAGGGGTATGCAATTATGGTAGGTAATCCTTTGGTAAGTTGCTCGGTAGATGCAGGGCAGCGATGCCTCGAGGTGTTTTCAGCCCAGAAGGGTGAGTAGCCTGGCGGGTAGCTGGTTGGGTGAGTTGGTTGTTAGGCTCAGCTGAGGGGCGACAGGTACGGGGGAATTTTCTTCCTGCTCTCGGCCTCGTCAGGGGACATCCGTTGTGGGCAGTGGGTGTTTCTCTCTCCCAGACAGCGTAGTTTTGGCGGTTATAGTTTACTTGGGGCCCTCCGGCATGGCAGGTGTTGTAGCTGCAACTCATGTGGACTCCCTGATGTAGGATTAGGTGGCACAGGCCGTGATCCGCCGCCATCTTGTGAGGTGAGTCCTGCGGGTTTCGTGCGCCATGGCTCAAGCTCTCCCCAGTGGGGACCGGGATGACCCCCCCGGTCCATAGGGGGGGGGGGAAACTGGGCCGGCAAGCGACTCAGGCAGTCAGCATGTGGTAGTAGGGAAGGGAGACCCGGCAGCGGCCGTCCACCTGGCTCCCCTCCCGTGTAGGCCGCAGCCCTCGAAGCTCTGTGCTTCCTCTTGGGGGCCAGAACTCCCGATCTTGGGGTCTGCTGCCTTTCCTACAGCCGTGAGTTTCTCGTTTGCTTGTTTATAGTGCGAAAGTCCGCGTTAAGTAGCTTAAGAGGCCCGGTTTCTCCGGAACCTCTCCTGCATGCGACCGGTTAGCATGGCGGTCCGGCCCTGCCCCCCGAAAAGTGTTTTTTTAATATATAAAAATGTTTGTTTCAAAATATTAAAAAAATAATAAATTTAAACATTTTGCAAAAACATGAAATAATTTAAAAACCATAAATATAAAATTAAAGCCTATGTGTCTTAGACTTGAAATAGGAAAAATAAGAAAAAGGAAGTCTTCAGTGAGTGAGCGGCAACAATGGGAGAGCTAAACAATTTTCAATTAATCAGTCCTGTCTCGAACAAATGTAAAATATTAGAACCGAACGTGCACTCTGTGATGTTATACAATACATGCAGGGATGTTTTAGCCGCAAGGCAAACAAGGCATTTGCCATGGGTGGCATTTTCCAGGGGTTGGCACAAAAAGCCGCCCCCAAATGCCCAGGGCAAATGTCTTGTTAGCCTTGCGGCTAACTGACAAGCCGGGCGGGCGGGCAGGCGGGCGGCCGGGCGGTCGGTCGGGCAGCGCTGGCGAGGGAGCACTTTTCCCTGAGCTCTCTGCTCAGCTCCCTCGCGCGCCTCAGAGTGATGCTGGGAGCCGGCATATTCCGGCTCCCGGCATCACTCTGCGGCGACGTCTGAGTTTTGTCCTGCTTAGGGCAGCACATAACCAGGATACACCACTGAATAGATGTAAACATTATGTGAAGTGATTGATTGGTTAGTTAGGCCATTCAGGTTGGTACACTTCCCCATGCTCTGGGGAGGGTAGAAGGCACCTGCACAAATTATAACTCACAGTACCATTTAGTCTACAGGGGAGACTGAGTGTAGAACAATCCACTTTACACCACAGAATGCACTGTATCTTTATTTCAAGAATAAAAGTAAGAAAGGGCATATTTAAACAAAATTAGAAGAAACTCAGGTAAGCCATGTGACTTGGAAGTATTTTCAGAGACTTGGCACAGTTAACAATCTTCCGTCATACTTTGGCCAAGCTATACAACTAACACCTTGATATTTTTTAAAACAGAAATATAAAATGGAAAATAGAAATTTAGACTTTAAGCTGTGATTTCCAAGTACTGTTTGATTTTCATTTTCCTACAAATTATCATAAGCATTGACCTAAAGGCAGGGTAATGTATATTTAATTGAGAGATTATATGTCATATGAGGCAGATTACTTAACCATATTTCAGTCCAGTTCCCACAAAATCCCAAAGGCCACATTAAAGAAAGTTATAAAACCTCAATAAAATTGTAGACAAGACAGGAAAAAAAGGAAACAGTGCCACCAAGTGGCTACAGAAAAAAAAGCATGAACTGCATCTGGAAATAAGCTGGCCAAATTCTTAAACATTGGGTTTATTTGAAATCTTGTTAACAGTTTTTGGTGAATTTATGTGAATAGAAGTGAGCTTTACCAAACTGGTATTGCTCTTTCCTTGCAATTCTGGGTTTCATTCTGCTGTGTTCAACTAAAGGTATGTACTCGAGTAAATTTACTTCAGTTTTTTTTGTCATGAACTGACATCATAAGCAGAGAGAAAAATAGCACATTAATGTACGACGAGGTAGGAAATATCTCTGGAAAATGTCTGTAAAGTTGAACAATCCTTAATACAGAGGACGCAAAGAGCATGGATACAGATAGGAAAACTGTGGTAGATAGTGAGGGGCAAAACTATCCCAAAATATATATAATAATATGGACTCATTAAAAAATCTGGTTCATGCTCTGATGAATATATATATAAGTGAAAGCGTGAGTGCAAGGATTGTTTATATTTTATATTATATATATATATATATATATATATAGAATCCAAAAGAATGAGAGCACTCACTGGATTTAGAAAAACATGCATTAAATCTTTGGCAAACAAATCAACGTTTCGACCGTCAAGCAGTCTTTATCAAGATGCCAAAACAATGCTCAAACAAGCAATATATAGCATATCTTAAGTTAAACTTACCCTATCACCAAGTGAACCCCATTACTCCGACATGCCCCTGTGACAAGCGCCGAAAATCGCGTCCTTGCGTGCATGCGTGATGACGTCATGTCATGTGATCGCAACTCTATCTGTTGCCTAGTAATGGCAATACACTGTGACGTGATACCATGTGATCGCAACTTTTATCTGTTGCTTAGAAACAGCAACCCACTGTGAAATGTGAATCGGAGAGAAATTAAAATCATGCATGGAGGAAGAAATCTAAATCAGAAACACCAAAGTTAATACTGTAGTTTAGATCTAAGGATGTAATATAGACAAACAGAAAATAAGATTAGAATAGAAAGGAGATGGCCAAGGAATATGTGATAAAAACATGACCTATGTGACACAATAAGTGGTAATATGCTGCATGTGAATATGAAAAAAGAATGAATATGGAGTGTATGAAAACTGTATGTCATGAACTATGTGACAATGTAAATAATGATGTACTGCATGTGAATATACAAATACAAATATGTGATGTGAGTCAAAAATGTTGAAAATGTAATAGGAGTACAGAAATGTAAATGTAAATGTAAGGTCAGACCAAAAGAAAAGAATGACTAAGATAAGTGAAACACTGTAAACCAAACAATGTATAGAACATAAACAATACAACTAAAGTGAAGAAGATAGACTAAAAGAAAGTGAAAAAGCCACCTCCATGATAGTCTAAAATTACTCTTGCTGGCCATCACCACTCTCATGCCAAACCTTATATAAAGAAACAATGTATTCTAATCTGTCCCATTGAAAAACTTAATCTGTTAAAAAAACATATTGTATAAATATTGGGAACAGAACTTGATTACTGCTTTTAACACGGGTATTGGGTACAGCAATATCCTAACGAATATTCAAAAAACAACTAAAAGAATTATATTCATTCAATCCCTTCGGTTGAACTGTATCCAAATAGTGGATCCAAAAAGTCTCTCTTTGCAATAGAGTCTTAGATCTGTCACCGCCTCTAACCAAGGGTGGAATATGATCAATCACAATAAATTTGAGAGTTGGTAAGCGATGATGAAATTCAAGGAAGTGTTTCGCCACCGGCTTGTCTGTTTTTCCATCTCGAAATGCCGTCATGATCCCCGATCTGTGGCCTCTAATATGATCAAGTACTGTCATATGTCTTGCCTACGTAATATTTGCCACAAGGGCATGAAATTAAGTGATCACTTAAACAGGTCAAACAGTGTTTGATCTGGATCCTATTACCTGTGTGTGGATATGCAAACGAAGATCCTATCAACATGTGTCCACAGGTGACACAACCTGGACATTTAAAGCAACCTTTATTTGTATTCTCCATTCGAGGATTATAACAACTCGGTGTGTCAGTTCTCACCAGGACGTCCTTTAAGTTTTTGTTGCGTGAAAATGCAATCCGTGGATGTTGTGTGAAATGGGGTTCAATGTTTTATCCAAGGACAAGATGTCCCATCTCTTTTTAATTCTTTGTGAGAAACTCTGACTTTCAGAGTGAAATTGTAACGGGATCGTGATCATCGAACCGGTTTTTTGTTGTTTTGTTTCTGTCCCTTTACAGATTTTTTCTGCCTTCTCAAGGCAACTCTGTAAGACATTTCTTAGAAAGGATCTAGTCATGTCCTGAAGTTGAGTAGTGCAGGTGGTTTCTTCTGAATTATTTCTGAACACTCTTAAAAATTGTAAAATGGGTAAAGAATTTTTCAAGGCGTTGGGATGAGAACTGTTTGCATGTAATAAGGTATTACGATCCGATGGTTTTCTGTATAACCGAAATGCTATACTTTGATCCTTTCGGTACACTTCGACATCCAAAAACGGAATCTTTTCAGTGTCATATGTGAGACTTAATTTGATAGGTGAATCAAGATTATTGAGTTCATAAATCATAGTTTCCAGCTCTGCTGTCGTACCTTTCCACAATATGAAAATGTTGTCCACAAATCTGTGGTATTGTATCAATGTCTCCTTATACTTGGATAATATATGCGTATTTTCATATGCAAACATAAAACTGGCATATGTTGGCGCTATTGCTGATCCCATTGCTGTACCGGTTTCCTGGATGTAAAATAATTTTTCAAAACGAAAATAACTATTGGACATCGTTAGAGATAATCCTTCAAATAAAAATTCAATCGGAGGTTCTTCGTAAATTTCTGATTGTGTCAGAAGAGCGCACATTGCTTCTATACCCATTGTGTGTGGAATCACGGTATAAAGATTTTTACCATCTGCTGTGGCAAAAAGGTACTGGGAATCCAAAATCTTGCAATTTTTTATTTTGTTTAAAAAATCTTGAGTATCTTTTAGGCATGTATATAATCGTGCCACTGTAGGTTTACAAAAAAAGTCTACAAACTTAGCTACTGGTTCCAATACTCCACCTCGAGCAAACACTACCGGTCTGCCCGGTGGGTTTTGTGGGTCTTTGTGTATCTTCGGTAGGGTATATAGTATCGGAATTTTCGGATGTGTATTTAATAAGAATTCTGCCATATTATGGTCCATCCATTTCGCTGTGACACCTAACTGAATCCAATTGTGTATTTTGTTACTGATCTTGTCTGTGGGATCAAAAGTTAGTTTTTTGTATGTCTTGATATCAGCCAACTGTGTCAGAATTTCTTTTCTATAATTGGCGTAATCTTGTAGAACGATGGCTCCCCCTTTATCCGCGGAGCGGATCACTAATGTGTCATCTTCACTAAGATCCTTCAAGGCAGTTCTTTCAGTCCGTGTCAGGTTATCTGGCCTGTCTGGTTGTTTAGACATAATTTTATTCATATCCATTTTGAGGATAGTTGAAAAGGTTTTGATTGAATGATAAGTGTTCTTGGGTTCCCATATGCTTTTAAGTTTAAATTGAGAACCAGTCCTTGGTGTCAACGTGTTTTGTAGAGCTTGTATGTTCAGAATTCTGTTAATCTTGAATAATTCAATATCCATCTTGAACTGCTCTGGTTTGGAGGTAGGTACGAATGTAAGTCCTTTAGATAATGCATTAATGTGATCAGAGGTTAGGATCTTGGATGATAGATTAAAAATAGGATTAATTTCCTCTTGATTGGTGGTTTTGATCTTGTGTTTATATATCCTATTCTTTTGTCCTCTTCTAATGGGTCTCCATCTTTTGAACCTCTTCTTGGGCGTGTGGATTTGCCAGGAGGATCGTTGGTGTGTTTCGCCATCTCTAAAAAAGTCGAGGAATGTGATTGGTGTGTTGCTCGCATAGGACCTCTCTGGCCTGATTCAGACCTGGTTTCTGTTTCAGAAGTAGATTCTGCTGAGCTAGTTTCAATGGAGACAAACTGTGGTTTTCGTACTCGCTGTCTGTTCCTTTGAAAAGATGGTTTACGTCTTTCTCCAGTAATCCAACGATACACCTGATGGTGTGTGTAATCAAAGTTAACTTTTTCTAGCTTCTGTTTCTTAAATCTTATAAGTTCATTCCTGTATCTCATGATTTCATCTTGTAATTTCACCATATATTGGGTAGAGGAAGCTGCATTTAGGGTCGTTACGTGAGACATTTCAAATTTGTTAATTGAATCCTTAGTAAATACTAGCTCATTTTTAACCTCATCAACCACTATAATCATCCAATCTAGTGAGCATTTGTTGGCAATTCCTATCCATTTTTTGCAGAATTCTGGGTTTTGTCTCCCAATAGTGGGTGAGTTTCTTACACTAAAGCCCCTTGGAATTCTTTTAGCGCGGTAATAGTCGGAAATAAAGATTCCATGTACATCTAAGTCCGCTTCCCGTCTCTTCAGTTTCATTAAATCATTATACAGATCTTTTATGGAGTCTGTATGAATAAGGTCAGCTGTGGGATTAGGCCAGAGGATGTTTTCTGCCTCTTGAGCTGAGATTTGGATTGTTTCAGCCATGTCAGCTAGGGCTCCAGCCCTCAAAATAAAATCCTCCATGATAAACCTTGATAAAGGGGTTGCACCTTATGGGTGCACTTTATGGGTGCAAATTTAACATCAAAATTCAAACTTGGAGGTGCAGCAGAAAGTGTGGCACTACACACTATATATACAAATATTTACAAACGCCTTTCTATTCTAATCTTATTTTCTGTTTGTCTATATTACATCCTTAGATCTAAACTACAGTATTAACTTTGGTGTTTCTGATTTAGATTTCTTCCTCCATGCATGATTTTAATTTCTCTCCAATTCACATTTCACAGTGGGTTGCCGTTTCTAAGCAACAGATAAAAGTTGCGATCACATGGTATCACGTCACAGTGTATTGCCGTTACTAGGCAACAGATAGAGTTGCGATCACATGACATCACGTCATCACACATGCACGCAAGGACGCGATTTTCGGCGCTTTTCACAGGGGCATGTCGGAATAATGGGGTTCACTTGGTGATAGGGTAAGTTTAACTTAAGATATGCTATATATTGCTTGTTTGAGCATTGTTTTGGCATCTTGATAAAGACTGATTGACGGTCGAAACGTTGATTTGTTTGCCAAAGATTTAATACATGTTTTTTCTAAATCCAGTGAGTGCTCTCATTCTTTTGGATTCTATATACGCACTGAGAAGCACCTTGGTCAGAAATTGTTTGGCGATTGCTTTTTTGGGAAGAGTGCCAGAGTTTGTAAATATTTGTATATATATATATATATATATACACATATATCTTCTAAAAATTTTAAATATGGTATATTAAGTACTATATATATATATACACATTTCAAATATGGTATATTAAGTACCATACACATGTACTTCATATACAATATTGTATGTGTGTATGTATATATATATAGTACTTAATATACTCTATTTGAAATTTATAGAAGATATATGTAAGATTCAATTGTAGATGAATGCTTTAGATTTGAGTCGTGTATACACCAGTTAACCCCATTTGCAATCAACAAATTACCTAAATAAATATATTGAATATGACAGCAGACAAGCCAAGGTCTCCTAATTTGTTTTTCTTCCAGCTACTTTTGTCAGCAGTATAGGAAATGTGTCAATCAACATTTTTTTTTTATTAGTTTCTTTATTGACCAATATTATGTACCCACGGTGATGCCCTGCAATCAATGTACTGAAGGCTAAATGCCATTACAACACACTCTACATATAAATGCTGCTCTTTGAGATTACAGGAAATTTCTGAATGTATTGCTGCTTTCTATAGGTTTGCTGTTAGAATAACCCAATGGACAATCAGCAACTTCTGCATAGATGCACCCCCCTGATAAATGGATAAAGAAATATAGGGACAGTTGTATGTGACTTTCACAGCTTCAGCTAAATACCACAAAGGAATTCAAATGGTAAAGTGCGACATTGGCTTTTAGAAACAAATTCTCCTATAAAAAAAATCCAAGGCCTGTTATTGCAGTGCCTACTTGTAAGACGTTTCTTTATGCTTGAATTTATCCCAGAGGATGTTTTAATTATTCCTGGTTTGCTCCTGGTCTCTGGACCACACAACAAAAACGTATACCGTTTTCTCTCTCAACTAACTAGACCATTGGTTTCAAAACCAGCCCTCACGGCATTGCCTACTAGTCCAGGATTTAGGGATTACCCAATTGTGCTTAAGGTATTTTTAGAAAAAAAAAACACCTTAACACAACTAGGTAATCCCTTGTCAACTGGTAGGCCTTGAGGACTGGTTTGGAAACCACTGCACTACACAATATATTTTTTTATTTTTGTCAATTCTTGTATAATATTTACTTGATGTGATGAGTTAGATATTTGATAATGAATTTCCAATTAACTTGAACTGAATGTTCTTTGGCAGTAAAACATGAATGGGGAATGGCATATTACTTACTGTAGACTTAAAGAGACACTCTCCTGTCAAAGCACAAAATAATTAAAAATCACTTTTTGGTAGATATACCTCAAATTTAAAACTTCCATGCATTTAATTATGTATTTTTTCATTGGGGATATATCTAAAATCAGCTTGCAAAACCTGCAGATCTCTTGACTGCTGCCTTTGCAAGCTCTCCCCTTCTAACACCGCCTAGACTTTCTGTGGCTGTCCAATCACATACTTTCCAATAACGCTCAATGAGAAGTCTTTGTAAGTCAGGTGCTCTAGGGAATTGCTGCCTCTTGAGGTCATCTGCATTGAGCCAATGAAACCAGGAAGTAACATTAACTGTTGTCTTCTTGAAAGCTAAGGGGGTGTAACCTGGTTAATCTATAACAGTGTCAATTTCTATTAAAATCTGCACTTTTTGCAAAATAAAAAAGGGGACACACTCTTCACACATAAAGCTTTTCAGCAAGCTAAAGTTGTTTAGGGGTCTGGAGTGACCCTTTAAGTACAAATACACATATCATCTGTATGGAAGCATATGGTGTATATATAGATTTACACATATATGGAGAGAGTCAGTTTATGTACAGATTTCTAAAGTACACAAACATAGCAAGAAATATTGTGAACCCTTCTGAAATATTAGTCTTTTTAGTTAGGAATTAACCACGCCCTTGAACGCATTCCCTGCATATGTAACAGTCACAAGTATTATCACACACTTATAGGGTTATTTACTAAAGTGAGAAATAAAGGTGAAATTAAAATGAAAAGTCGAAATTGCTGAACTGTATACATTCTCTAAGTCAGAGTTAATTGTTGTGAATAATTAAGAACTAATTTAAGTTATTGATTTTTCTAGTTATCTTGCATTAACCATTTCTTCTGGTGTGGTGTCCCTTGCCTCGTGAGAGACCAGACATTTGGTCTCACTAGTCCTAGTATTTTTGTTAGACAAAGACATATTTCACAGCTCTTAAATTCCCTGTGGATAAATTTGTTTTGGCACAACTTTTTACTAGCTAGCATTGCATTAAAGTTACACTAGCTAACAGACTGCATTTTTGGTTAAACTTTGCTGTGACACCACTTTTTAAAAACATAAATGTTTTGAATGTCTCTTTAAAAGTTCATGTTCATCCACATCACATCAATTTAACAGATGTCTGGAACACCCATGTGATATATGATAAACCTGAGCAATGTATTGGCCTGGCCATTGAGTGATACTGACCAAAGGCATTAGTAGTGGTTTTACAATGAGCATTGCAACTCTTTTTTATGAATAGGAGAAATCACTTGTTTATTGGGTTTTAGAAAACTGTCCAAACTATCATGGTGTCCCTATGTTTTAAAGGGAAGAACTCCCATAACTCACAGCTATTTGTCATCTTATTGTAACAATAAATTTCCAATAAAAACAATGGCTGCTGGATAAATTTGTTACATCAGTATAATTTATTTTGTGTTATTTGTTTAATATTATTCTTTTTATTCAATATTTGGAATTTGATTAATATTCAATAACATTAGCTTGTTTGGTTTTATGTTAAGAATTTGTCATTCAAAAACCCAAATGTATTTCTATAAAACATATAGGTGTTTTACAAAGAACACTATATTAATACCTAATAATTTAAAACATAATGTATTAATATTTAACACAGCAGATTTTGGCCAAGTTTGATATCACACTGTTTCCTCTAGTACACACTTCACCCTCATCATGCTTTGCAAGCTCTTCTTCAAAAGAGAAGAAAGCTGGATACCCCTGGGGGAATCAGCTTGGTGTGTGTCTGGGGCGACCAATATAGGGGGTAACCCTCACATATGTGGATAAAGAGGAACAGACCTAATAGGTCTGAGAGGAGTTGGACGCCCCCTTGTGGATATGTATATAATAAAATGTAACTTTTAATAACCCTAAGAAAAAAAATACTCAAAAGGGAGAAAACTAAATAAAGTAATAATAACTGAGTATGGAGAGATAGAGTATTAGCTCATGAATGGGATGTGAATAAATCTTGAAGATGTCTTATAATAAGAACAGAAGGAGTCTTCAAATAAAGATAAATCCCAAGTAGGTGCTTAAATCGTTGCTACAATCTACTGGTAGCTATTAAGAAAGGTTCCCATCTATAATAATAAATGGTAAATCACAGTACCTGAAAATCTCTTAGTAAAGACTTGTAAGGTCTAACAGAGTAGTAAAGTGTAACAAATGTTACACAGCAGGAAAAAAGTGATAAGCAAACATCTTGTAAAGATACTGCTAAAAATAGCTACACAGTATAAAGTAGAGAGATTACTAATGCAGATTAGATTGTATAGATAAAGATCTAGTATAAAGTTGCTGCAGCTCGTATGAATTTGCTGGTGCAAAATGAAATGTATAGCTGAAAATAAATTATAGAGAACAGCAACTAAATTCAGCACACACTAACAGACACACACACACTAACAGACACACACTAACAGACACACATATTAACAGAAACACACACTAACAGACACACACACTAACAGACACACACACTAACAGACACACACACACTCACACACCAACAGACACACACACACACACACTAACAGACACACACACACACTAACATACACACACACACACACTCACTCACATTAACACTTTTTTACTTTAACCCCTCCAGCCTCCTTACATTTGGGAATGCTGGGGGGGGGTCATCTTTCTTCCTTGATGGTCAGTGAGGTGGTCATATTCCGGCTCCCAGCCTCACTCTGCGGTGCGCGAGGGAGCTGAGCAGACAGCTCAGAGGAAGTGCTCCCTCGCCAGCCGCCTACCAGCGCCGGCCAACCGCCCAGCAGCCCGCCGGCATGTCTGTTAGCCGCAAGGCTAACAAGACATTTGCCTTGGGCATTTGGGGCGGCTTTTTTTGCCGCCCCCTGGAAAATGCCGCCCAAGGCAAATGCCTTGTTTGCCTCGCGGCTAAAACGTCCCTGGTCACAGCATCCGTGGATATTGCAGCCCCCAATGAACACTGCAATTACGTTTTAATTTAATATATTGCCGGATTTAAATGATACCCCCACCTTAGCATAACACCAAACTTTCCATATACCCCTCACCTTGTCATAATACCCACCCTGCCATATATCCCCACCTTATCATAACACCCACCTTGTCATAAAACCCCACCTTATCAAATTGCCCACCCTGCCATAAAACCCCACCTTATCATAATGCCCACCCTGCCATTTACCCACCACCTTGTCATAACACCCACCCTGACATATGCCCCCACTTTACCATAACACCCATCCTGTTATATACCCCCACCTTATCTTAACACCCACCCTGTTATGTACCCCCACCTTATCTTAACACCCACCCTGCCATATACCCCACCTGACGCAGGGCCGGACTGGGGATACAAAGCAGCCCTGGAAAAAATAAATCTATGCCAGCCCCATAAGTCATTGCGCCATATATTGTCGCAATATATATATATATATATATATATATATATATATAGCTTTTTCTAATATAATATATTGGTCCTTTCAGAGTAAAACATTTAATTATACAGTAAGCATACTCACATGCAGACACAGACAATCTCACTGACACACACAAGCTCATTGATACACAGCCTCATAGACAAACTATTTCACTAATATACATAAGCTCATTGACATAAAAACACAAGCTCACTCACTTGCAGGCACACACACACATGCAAGCAAGCTCACTCACTAGCAGGCGCACACACACACAGCTTAATGTAGTGGTTCTGGTGTCTATAGCCTGTCCCTGCAGGCTTTTGAATGTAAACACTGACTTTGCAGAGAAAAGGCAGTGTTTACATTGCTTCCTAGTGACACCTCTAGTGACAGACACTCAGACGGTCACTAGAGGCGCTTCCTGTGTCAGTGCGGATTGGCTGAGATCATCAAGCTTGATGATCTCAGTCATAGAGGCAGAGACCAGCACGACGTTGGAAAAAAAAAAAAGGTGAGTAAAACACTATTTTTAAAAACACACACAGACACCACGACTGACAGACACACACACACACCACGACTGACTGACACACACACACACACCATGACAGACAAAGACACACACACACACACACCATGACAGACACACACACATACCATGACAGACACACACACCATGATACAGACACACCGTGACACAGACGACACAGACAGACACACAGCATGGCACATACAGACACACACACACAGCGTAACACAGACAGACACACACACAGCGTAACACAGACAGACACACACACAGCATGACACAGACAGACACACACACACTGCATGACACAGACAGACACACAGCATGACACAGACACACCGCATGACACAGACAGACACACACACACCGCATGACACAGACACACACACACACCGCATGACACAGACACACACACACCGCATGACACAGACACACACACACAGCATGACACAGACACACACACAGCATGACACAGACAGACACACACACACCATGACAGACACACACACACACCATGACAGACACACACCATGATACAGACACAGCATGACACAGACAGACACACAGCATGATACAGACACACACACACAGCATGACACAGACAGATACACAGCATGACACAGACATACACACAGCATGATACAGACACACACACACAGCATGACACAGACAGATACACAGCATGACACAGACATACACACAGCATGACACAGACATACACACAGCATGATACAGACACACACACACACAGCATGACACAGACAGATACACAGCATGACACAGACATACACACAGCATGCTATAGACACACACACACAGCATGATACAGACAGATACACAGCATGACACAGACATACACACAGCATGATACAGACACACACACACAGCATGACACAGACAGATACACAGCATGCCACAGACATACACACAGCATGACACAGACATACACACAGCATGATACAGACACACACACACACACACAGCATGACACAGACAGATACACAGCATGACACAGACATACACACAGCATGATACAGACACACACACAGCATGATGCAGACACACACACACAGCATGATACAGACACACACACAGCATGATACAGACACACACACACAGCATGACACAAACACACACACACACAGCATGACACAGACAGACACACACACACACAGCATGACACAGACACACACACACAGCATGACGCAGACACACACACACAGCATGACACAGACGGACAGACACACACAGCATGACACAAACAGACAGACACACACACACAGCATGATACAGACACACACACACACACACAGCATGACACAGACACATACACACACCATGACAGACACACACACAGCATGGAACACACACACACACACACACACAGCATGACACACACACACACTCCCACTGACATACATATTTTTTAGTACCTGTGGGTGGGCAGACTGGTCGCTGTGCTGGCGGCCGCAGGGAGAACTTGAAAGGCGGCCGCAGGGGAAGCTTTTCATGAGGCCGGTAGCAGGCTCTTCTGGGGGAGCAGGCTCTTCTGGGGGAGCAGGCTGTTCTGTCTCTGCTCCCCCTCCCTCGCGCGCAGCTTCATGAGACCGGAGCCGGAATATGACGTCATATTCCAGCCCCGGTCTCTTTCTAGCGCGAGGGAGGGGGAGCAGAGACAGAACAGCCTGCTCCCCCAGAAGAGCCTGCTCCCCCAGAAGAGCCTGCTACCGGCCTCATGAAAAGCTTCCCCTGCGGCCGCCTTTCAAGTTCTCCCAGCGGCCGCAGGTCACCCCGGCCCCAGGTGCCGACGGCCCACCGGGAAATTTCCCGGTATCCCGGTGGGCCAGTCCGGCCCTGCTTGTCAGAATACCCACCGTGCCATAAACCCCCACCTTAACACTAACACTGCCATATACGCCCCACCTTGTCATAGTAACACCACCCTAACATAATACCCTCCCTGCTATAAACCCCCACCTTGTCATAATACCCTCCCTGCCTCCTTGTCATGATAGCAACCCTGCCAAATAACAGCCTCCCAAACTTCATTAGGCTCACCCCAACATATAACACTCATCCCCTGCCATATAAGACACATCCCCATCATACTCACCACATTACCTCCACACACAGTCATAGTATTCACCACACTGTCAAATAACCTTCTACTGCTAGTAATGTTCACCCACTTACATAAACATCCACGGTGTCACATTCACCCATGCAATATCACACACTAACTCCCAGACGCCCATATATTCCAACACACACAGTCACATACAACTGGGCTCACATACCCACAGGTTCATATTCCCAGATTAAATCTGTAGTCACATACATTACACATTCATATCCTGTCACAAATATACACTTTCCCACAAGGGGCAAGGACAGAGAATGTTACAGTATAGTGGGAGGATAAACATTTTTAATGAACTACATAGGGGTTTGTTGACCACATTCACATGAAGTTCAAGCCAACTTTAACCCCTTAAGGACACATGACATGTGTGGCATGTCATGATTCCCTTTCATTCCAGAAGTTTGGTCCTTAAGGGGTTAAGCCCATCTTAACAATATGAAAATGTGTCCACAAACATGAACAACACACGAAAAGGACTTGGGAATTGTTATAGACAACAAACTATGCAACAATGTGCAATGTCAATCAGCAGTGGCCAAGGCCAGTAGGGTATTGTCATGCATGAAAAAGGGCATTCATTCTCGGGACGAGAATATCATTTTGCCTCTTTATAAATCACTGGTAAGACCACACATTGAATATGCTGTACAATTTTGGGCACCTGTTCTAAAGAAGGATATTACGGCACTAGAAAAAGTGCAGAGGCGGGCTACAAAATAAATAGTGCTAAGAAGTGCTTCAAACTGTTTTTTTTTTGCCTTCTTTTCGATCAACCGCAAAAAACAAATGTGAGGAAGGCTGAACTTGATGGACGCAAGTTTCTTTTCAGCTATGTAACTATGTAATGAAAGATTTGTCCACAAATATTTAAAGTGTTATGATTAATTCTTACGCTCCTGCATTTAAACGACACCTACACACAAATACATGCCTGCATAAAAACACCACCACAACACACAAATACGCCATGCACTCAAATGCCAACACTACACAAACTTTTTTTTTCATAAAGCTTTCTACTCTCTTTGGGTTGGGGTTAATATGAATGGGATTTTTTAAATAGTGGGAGGCATTGGACAAGTGAAGTAGTCAGGGAGGGTTGTGGCCAGGGAGCAGCACTTTAAAGATTTTTCGCACAGGGCACGTAAAGACGGGACGGGCGATGTTACAAACTCTACTTCCCACAAACACACATACAGAGAAATACATACATTCAGACATTCTCACACATTGCTACAGATGTGCATACACTATACACACATATATACAAACATAGTTCCCGGCGAACATAACTTGTTCGCGTTCGCCACGGCGGGCGAACATATGCGATGTTCGGTCCGCCCCCTATTCATCATGATTGAGTAAACTTTGACCCTGTACTTCACAGTCAGCAGACACATTCCAGCCAATCAGCAGCAGACCCTCCCCCCCAGACCCTCCCACCTCCTGGACAGCATCCATTTTAGATTCATTCGGAAGCTGCATTCTTAGTGAGAGGAGTGACAGTGTAGCTGCTGCTGATTTAATAGGGAAATCGATAGCTAGGCTAGTGTATTCAGTGCCCACTACAGTCCTGAAGGACTCATCTGATCTCTGCTGTAAGGACAGCACCCCAAAAAGCCCTTTTAGGGCTAGAACATCAGTCTGCTTTTTTTTTCCCTGTGTAATCTAATTGCAGTTGCCTGCCTGCCAGCGTGTGTGTCAGGCTCACAGCGTATACTGTGCCCACTTGCCCAGTGCCACCACTCATATCTGGTGTCACAATAGCTTGCATTTAAAAAAAACCAAAAAACTTTTTTGACTGTAATATAATAGCAGTCAGTTTCCTTCACAAGTGTGCGTTTTAGGGCCTGCCAGGGCACAGTGTCACACCAGAGCAACTCATATCTGGTGTAACAGTAATGTACATTTAAAAAAAAAAAAAAAACTAGAAATTTTACTGTGAAATAATAGCAGTCAGTTTCCTTCACACGTGTGCGTTTCAGGGCCTGCTAGGGCACAGTGTCACACTAGTGAAACTCATATCTGGTGTAACAGTAGTGTACATTTAAAAAACAACAACACTTTTTTGACTGTGAAATAATAGCAGTCAGTTTCCTTCACGCGTGTGCGTTTCAGGGCCTGCCAGGGCACAGTGTCACACCAGTGCAACTCATATCTGGTGTAACAGTAGTGTACATTAAAAAAAAAAAAACTAGAAATTTGACTGTGAAATAATAGCAGTCAGTTTCCTTCACACGTGTGCGTTTCAGGGCCTGCCAGAGCACAGTGTCACACCAGTGCAACTCATATCTGGTGTAACGGTAGTGTACATTTAAAAAAATAAATAAAATGTTGACTGTAATAGATTGAATAGCAGTTAGTTGTCTGCAAGCGTGTGTGTCAGGCCTACAGCGTCTACTCTGCCAACTTCTGCCAGTGCACAGTGCCACTCATATCTGTTGTCACAGTAGCTTGCACGCATAGTACCACTAATCGAAAAAAACATGACAGGCAGAGGCAGGACACCCCACAGGGGCCATCGTGGCCGTGGTGCTGTGATTTCCTTTGGCCCTAGAATAATGCCCAGTGTTCAGAGGCCACGTACCCTGAACTCGAAAAGTTCTGAGGACATAGTTGACTGGCTAACACAGGACACCCAATCTTCTACAGCTTCCGCTCGGAACCTTGACGCACCAACCTCCTCCAGCTTAGCTTCGGGCACCTCTCAAGTTACCACTCGCCCGCCTGCCGCCACCACCAACACTAGCACCACAGCCGCTTCACTTGATCTGTCAGAGGAGTTATTTACACATCAGTTGGAAGAAATGAGTGATGCGCAACCATTATTGCCAGAGGATGTAGATAACAGGGATATGTCTCAGTCAGGCAGCATTACACACATGGAAGTACGGTGTGATGATGATGATGTTGTACCCGCTGCTGCTTCCTTTGCTGAGTTGTCAGATACAAGTGAAGCGGTTGATGATGACAATGCGTCCGTAGATGTCACGTGGGTGCCCGCTAGAAGAGAAGAAGAACAGGGGGAGAGTTCAGATGGGGAGACAGAGAGGAGGAGGAGACGAGTTGGAAGCAGGGGGAGGTCGTCGCAAGGAGCTAGTGGCACAGTCAGACAGCATGCATTGGCACCTGGGGTCAGCCAGACAGCACACCAACCAACGCATGCTGTTGCCACCACCAGAATGCCGTCATTGCAGAGCTCAGCAGTGTGGCATTTTTTTGTGTGTCTGCCTCTGACAACAGCGATGCCATTTGCAACCTGTGCCAAAAGAAACTGAGTCGTGGGAAGTCCAACACCTACCTAGGTACAACTGCTTTGCGAAGTCACATGATCACACATCACAAACACCTATGGGATCAACACATGAGTACAAGCAGCACACAAACTCAAAGCCACCATCCTCCTCCTGGTCCAGCATATTCAGCCACGTCAACCACTGCTGTCCTCCTTGCCCCCTCTCTACCATCCGCCACTCCGCCTCTCACCTTGAGCAGTTCCTGCTCATCTGCCCACAGTCAGGTGTCTGTCAAGGACATGTTTGAGCGTAAGAAGCCAATGTCATAAAGTCACCCCCTTGCCCGGCATCTGACAGCTAGCTTGTCTGAACTCTTAGCCCGCCAGCTTTTACCATACAAGCTGGTGGAGTCTGAGGCGTTCCAAAAATTTGTAGCTATTGGGACACCGCAGTGGAAGGTACCCGGCCGAAATTTCTTTGCACAAAAGGCAATCCGAAACCTGTACTCAATTGTGCAAAAGGAAGTAATGGCATGTCTGGCAAACAGTGTTGGGGCAAGGGTCCATCTGACCACTGATACCTGGTCTGCAAAGCATGGTCAGGGCAGGTATATCACCTACACTGCGCATTGGGTAAACCTGCTGATGGCTGCCAAGCATGGAATGTGTGGCTCTGCAGAGGAGTTGGTGACACCGCCACGACTTGCAGGCAGGCCTGCTGCCACCTCCTCTACTCCTCCTACTCCATCCTCTTCCATAACCTCCTCGGCCGAGTCCTCTTCTGCTGCTGCTTCTTGCTCCACATCAACGGCAACCCCCCAGCTCCCCAGGTACTATTCCACATCCCGGATACGGCAGTGTCACGCCGTCTTGGGGTTGACTTGCCTGAAAGCAGAGAGTCACACCGGACCAGCACTCCTGTCCGCCCTGAACGCACAGGTGGATCAGTGGCTGACTCCGCACCAACTGGAGATCAGCAAAGTGGTTTGTGACAACGGAAGAAATTTGTTGGCGGCATTGAATTTGGGCAAGTTGACACATGTGCCATGCATGGCACATGTGTGTAATCTAATCGTACAACGCTTTGTGCATAAGTACCCAGGCTTACAGGACGTCCTGAAGCAGGCCAGGAAGGTGTGTGGCCATTTCAGGCGTTCCTACACGGCCATGGCGCACTTTTCAGATATCCAGCGGTGACACAACATGCCAGTGAGGCACTTGATTTGCGACAGCCCGACACGTTGGACTCGTTGCACTCACCCTCCAGCCGTCCGCGGTCCCCTTCCTGGAGTGCGCTCGGCGGGCGGCATCCCCCCAGCCAGGGATGCCGCCCGCGTCTTCCTCTACGTCTCCCAGCGGCAGCATGCATGACGCTGCACGCTGGGAGACTGCCCATTGTAAGAAACACCGGGGTCAACCACCTGCCTCAATCACAGTGGGAGGTCTAGATATCTCCCACATGTTATTGTTAATTCTGATTGGAAATTATCCAATCAGAATTAAGCTATGGATTTAAAGGACCACTCTAGGCACCCAGATCACTTCAGCTTAATGAAGTGGTCTGGGTGCCAGGTCCTTCTAGGGTTAACCCATTTTTTCATAAACATAGCAGTTTCAGAGAAACTGCTATGTTTGTGAATGGGTTAAGCCTTCCCCTATTTCCTCTAGTGGCTGTCTCATTGACAGCCGCTTGAAGCACTTGCGTGATTCTCACTGTGATTTCCTATGTGATTTCCTATGCTTTCCTATGTGACCAGCTGAATGCGCGCGCAGCTCGTGCCGCGCGTGCGCATTCAGCCGACGGGGAGGAGAAGAGGAGGATCGGAGGAGGAGAGCTCTCCGCCCACCGCTGGAAAAAGGTAAGTTTTAAACACTTTCCCCTTTCCAGAGCCCGGCGAGTATGTTTTCCTGGCACTAGAGTGGTCCTTTAACCCCTTAAGGACACATGACATGTCTGACATGTCATGATTCCCTTTTATTCCAGAAGTTTGGTCCTTAAGGGGTTAAATATTTACCTTTCCTGTTCCTCTCTGCCCTGTTGTGGTCTTTGCTTGCTAGTATTGCTACTGAACTTGTGTTTCTGGTTACGTACTCTCTGGCTTGTTTATCTGACTTTGTGACTTTCTCTTACCCTTTGACCTCGGCTTGTTTCTCGTTATTCTGTCTTCTGGTTCCCCTTACTCAGATTGTCTCCTGACTATTCTTTGTGTGCTTAGCCTGGCCACTCTAAGGTCCGGTACTGCACCTTTTCTGTGTGTGTGTTAGCGTGTTTGGTTCCCGGAATCGTGACAGTAGATGAGCGTGAAGAGGAAGAGTTGTGGTCACCATCACCACCAGAAACATCCTTATCAGCATCGCTTGCTGGACCTGCGGCAACGCTGGAAGAGGATTGTGAGGAAGAGGAGTCAGAGGAGGAATGTGGCTTTGAGGAGGAGGAGGAAGACCAACCACAACAGGCATCCCAGAGTGCTCGTTGTCACCTAACTGGTACCCGTGGTGTTGTACATGGCTGGGGGGGAAGAACATACCTTCAGTGAGATCACTTGTGCAAATTGTGCAAATGGGGTCTTTCATGCTGTCATGCCTGTTGATGGACCCTCGTATAAAAAGGCTGAAGGAGAACGACCTGTACTGGGTGTCCACGTTACTAGACCCCCGGTATAAGCAGAAAGTGCCTGGAATGTTACCGAATTACCACAAGTTGGAAAGGATGCAGCAGTTCCAAAATAAATAAAAAAGTATGCTTTACACAGCGTATAAGGGTGATGTCACAGCACAACGGCAAGGACAGGACGCTTTACAGACGTGTTGTTGATGGAGGACATGAGGAGCTCTTTAAGTCCTACGCATCGCCACAGCCCTTCGGGGTCCACCCTCAGAGAATGACTCGACCGACAGGTAGCAGACTACCTCGCCTTAACTGCAGATATCGACACTCTGAGGAGCGATGAACCCCTTGACTACTGGGTGTGCAGGCTTGACCTGTGGCCTGAGCTATCCCAATTTGCGATAGAACTTCTGGCCTGCCCCGCTTCAAGTGTCTTGTCAGAAAGGACCTTCAGTGCAGCAGGAGGTATTGTCACTGAGATGAGAAGTCACCTAGGCCAAAAAAAGTCTAGATTACCTCACCTTTATTAAGATGAATGAGGGATGGATCCCGAAGGGAATGACAGTGGGCGATACATTCGACTAAAAAAGGCCTGATGAGGGGGACGTAACAGGGATTAAACTGATAAGAATAGTACTACTTAACACACCACTCCTATCTGGTGGCACATTAGATTGCATGCGCAGTGCCCCAAATTTGAAGTAGGAGGACCGACCAAGCATCTTTTTCCATCTCCCGCTTCCTAAAATCGATGCCAAATACACATCCCCTGATGGGGGACGTAACAGGGATTAAACTGATAAGAATAGTACTACTTAACACACCACTCCTATCTGGTGGCACATTAGATTGCACGCGCAGTGCCCCAAATTTGAAATAGGAGGACCGACCAAGCATCTTTTTCCATCTCCCGGTTCCTAAAATCGATGCCATATACACGTCCCCTGATAGGGGACGTAACAGGGATTAAACTGATAAGAATAGTACTACTTAACACACCTTATAATAACGCAGAGAGAGGAGTCTGAAGAAGAGGAGTCAGAGGAGGAAGGTGGCTTTGAGGAGGTGGAAGACCAAACACAGCAGGCGTCCCAGGGGGCTTGTTGTCACCTTTCGGGGACCCTTGGTGTTGTACGTGTCTGGGTGGAGGAAGAGACCTTCAATGACATCAGTGAGGACAAGGAACGGGACATGGCTACCTTGGTATCCAACCTTGTGCAAATGGGGAGTTTGCGGTTGTGCAAATGGACTGTTTGCGGTTGTCTGTCACTGTGAAGCGGGCGTAACCCTTACACTACCTGATCGATACAACATCATACCTAAGCACGTTATTCCAAACAATTTAGGAATGTTAGGTGATTTATGCCCTTTATGGATTAAAACCAGACTATGTACTTTTCCATCAACTATGTAATTTTCCATGGGAGTTTTGCCATGGATCCCCCTCCGGCATGCCACAGTCCAGGTGTTAGTCCCCCTGAAACAACTTTTCCATCACTATTGTGGCCAGAAAGAGTCCCTGTGGGTTTTAAAATTCGCCTGCCTATTGAAGTCTATGGCGGTTCGCCCGGTTCGCCCGTTCGCCATTCGCGAACGGAAAATTTTATGTTCGCGACATCTATCTCTATATATATATATATAAAATTGTCTTTTTTATTATTATTATTAGTAGTTTTTGAGAATTCTAGGCCTATAGGCTTTTGATGTAAAATGTGCACTGCACATAAATCATTTCCATGTGTTCCTCTGAGTTGAAATGGCTAAAATAATTAGAGAAAAAGCACAATATGTATGTTTAACAACAAACAAAATTGTACGAATTTACATAATTGCAAAATTTGATTTGTTCATTTCTACAAATCTTACATAGTTACATAGCTGAAAAGAGACTTGCGTCCATCAAGTTCAGCCTTCCTCACATTTGTTTTTTGCGGTTGATCCAAAGAAGGGAAAAAAAACCCTGTTTGAAGCACAATTTTGCAACAAGCTAGGAAAAATATTCCTTCTTGACCCCAGAATGGCAGTCAGATTTATCCTTGGATCAAGCAGTTATTACCCTACATTGAAAGATTATATCGTTGAATATTCTGTTTTTGCAAGTATGCATCCAGTAGCTGTGATAAAACCACCTCTTCAGGCAGAGAATTCCACATCCTGATTGTTCTTACAGTAAAAAAAAACCTTTCCTTTGCCTTAGACGAAATCTTCTTTCTTCCAGTCTAAACGCATGGCCTCGTGTCCTATGTAAAGTCTGGTTTGAGAATAGATTTCCACACAATGGTTTGTATTGGCCCCGAATATATTTGTATAATGTTATCATATCCCCTCTCAGGCGACGTTTTTCTAAACTAAATAGGTTTAAATTTGTTAACCTTTCTTCATAGCTGATATTTTCCATTCCTTTTATTAATTTTGTAGCCCGCCTTTGCACTTTTTCTAGTGCCATAATATCCTTCTTTAGAACAGGTGCCCAAAATTGCACAGCATATTCAATATGTGGTCTTACCAGTGATTTATAAAGAGGCAAAATTATATTCTCGTCCTGAGAATGAATGCCCTTTTTCATGCATGACAATACCTTACTGGCCTTGGCCACTGCTGATTGACATTGCACATTGTTGCATAGTTTGTTGTCTATAACAATTCCCAAGTCCTTTTCGTGTGTTGTTATCCCTAATTCGCTTCCATTAAGGGTATACGTTGCTTGTGTATTCTTTACACCGAAGTGCATAACTTTGCATTTTTCAATCTATTTTTTTTTCTTCTGGGGATTGCACAACATTCTCAAAGTACCATACCCTAAATAGTCTCTAGATGGTAGTGTTGTCACAAGCTTGGGGTTAAAATATAGCTGACTATTCAATACGATTGGGCAATGTATGTGTTTTACTTGCTTACTCAGTTGTTAAAACAAGGGCAAAACAATTAGAATGAAGCAATTTAAATACATTCATATGTGGTAACGCTGTATCTTGATATTTGTCACATATCACACGTGTTGCACCGATACTTAAAAACACAAGGAAATGGTGTATTTTAAAGTGTTACTCATTCAAATAAAATTAGATATATCATCATTTTTAAAATGTATTATTTGCATTTCTTGAATGCAAGTATTTTACTGGCAAATTCAGAATATTAAATCCATTAAATAGAAACATGCTCTCTTTGAGCGGATCCCTAGTGGACCCCAGGGAAAGGACCCACACCAGCTCTCCCAGAGTATGTGTCGGCTTAAAAAAACTGAAACAGAAAAAAAAACTATATACAAAATTAATCTGTGAGAGAATGTTTATATGTGTGAGTGTGTGAAATCAGTGAGAGTATGTGTCTGTCAATGAGTGTCTGTCGGTGTGTGTGTGTGCCTGTCAGTAATAGTATGTATTGGTTAAAAAGTGTGTGTGCCAATTACTGCATGTCTGTCAGTGAGTGTGTGTACCAGTGAGTGCATATATCAGTGTATGTGTTTCAGTGAGAGCATAATGGCAGCCCTTCTTAGATTCACGCACTTGCTGTAGTCTAGTAGCCTTATAAGTCATGCAACAGTTTTACCCCATATCATCATTTGTGGAGGTGCCAAGACATGTTAGTCAAATGAATAACATACTTGTTTGTGATAATGTTTAATAATGATGTTAAGCATGTTGACATATTGCTTTAGGGCTCGTAATACATTCGATGATGTATTTAATACGTTCTTGGGTATTCAATTTTGGCCTGTGATATTGTTGAAGGAAACATTTGCTATGGGTCCCAACAATAACATTCCCTTAATATTTCCAATAAATGTTATGTTTGGACCTTTGTATAATCATGGAGTGTCAGTTTATACTACTTTGATGAATATTGCTTTAGGACTCACCTAAAGGTTTGGCTTGATGTTGGCAGATTAGTTTAAATTGTGTGTAATGGTAGTAAAAATCTCTGTTATTTAAAAAGATATACTGGGAAAGTGTGGCAAAGAGTGCATGTATCTTTTTAATGTGATTTAATATTCTGAATTTGCCTGTAAAATACTTGCAATTAAGAAATGCAAAAAAGACATTATAAGAATGATGATCTATCCAATTTTATTTAAATGAGTAACACTTTAAAATGCAATATTTCCTTGTGTCTTTAAGTATCATTATAACACAATGTGATAATACGTCACAAATATAAAAAAAAAAATGTTAAAAAGCAAAAAACAGCTTTCCACTATTAGCAGACATGAATTGGCAATAATGTTTGAATTCTGTTAGATTTGATTGACAGGTGTTAGTGACCAAGAAATATGAAGCATGCATTTCTGGCAGGAGATATTTTTATTTTTTTGCTGTCAGCCACCACCAGTTCAATAAATCCTTCTGGTGATCATATTAACTGTACTTAAACTCCCATCACTAAATCATTATTCAGTATTAGGGGACTGTTCATAACAATACAGTCAGTAGTAGTGACCGAAACAGTGATAGGCTATATTAAAAAGGCTGTTAAGATTTGGAATGCTAAGTGCCTGGGCCACTTTCTTTTATACCAAACTCCCATCACTGTCAGCCATTCTATAAGTGCTAAGAGTTCCTGGAGAGATAAGACAGAATCCCAGAATATGAAAACCACACTGTAATATGAATTGACTTACCAAACTTAGATGATTACCCTACAGTACAAAAATTATTGGTTTACTTTGAAAACAAGAAATTCTGCTGTCAAAAATATATTGTTTGTTCCTATCAAAATAATCACAAAATTAGATAAGTGAAATCTGTGCAACAGTACATGATTTATAGGGTGATTTATATGTTATTTATAGACTGTCTTTAGAAGCAATCTAAAGAATCTGCCTACTACATTAATTTTGGGAATTACAAGTGACTGCCAAAAGATCATAGCAAAACCATTTATTTCGATGCATGTCATATCATGTCTGTCTCCTTGACAACTGCTTGTACCAAATGTAGCCTTTTGTCAGAGAGACATATTAATCAAAGGCACTGAATTTATTACTGTTCATTTATCAAAAACAAGAGGAGGCTGGCCCATATACACAGATAGGGCAGTGCCCCACCAGTTTTTGGTTTAAGAAAAAAACGAAAACCATTAAATCCGTTGTCACGGTAAGAACTAGAGCAGGGCTTCCCAAATTTTTATGGGCCAAGACCCACTTTTCAAAACGGTATGTTTTTGAGACTCACTCGCTTTTAATGCATATTTATAAACTTGGCACATCATGCCACCTTCAGATGCATAGAATTGGCACACCATTGCAATCAGCATTAGAGGCATAAACTAGGCACATCATGCCAGTCCGTTTTAGATGCGTTGAATTGGCACACCATGGCAATCACCTTTAGAAGTGTACTACAATTGGCACACCAGGGCAATCAGCTTTAGATGCATACTATTGGCATACCGTGGCAATTAGTTTTAGATGCATACAATTGGCACACCATGGCAACCAGCTTTAGATGCATAAAATTGTCACACCGTGGCAATCAGTTTTAGATGCATACAACTAGTTTCTCACAGACTCAGGCAGAATCAGAAGCACTGTGTACCTCTCTTTCATCCAGGGATCTCACATTAAGTATTCCAGTGGTAGATCCCCATTTGTCAGAAAACTCCAACAATGATATGCTAGCTGGGGATCTACCATTTGCCCACCGTTGCAAAGTTGTATTTGTGAGCAATATTTGAGAGTTTGAATGTAAGCATGTTTTTGTATGAAGTATATGTATATGTGTGGATGTGTAGATGTATTCGTATGTACTGTTGTCTTTGTAATGTAGGGTGTGTAGTGTTTGCATCTGAATTCAGGGGCGTTTATACATAATTTTAGTGTTTTAATACAGGGGTGTGTTTGTTGCGTTTGATTGCAGTGCATGTGTTGTGAATGCAGTGTAAGTAGATTGTGTATATAAAAATATATACATATATACAAAGTATGCTTGAATGTAATCATGATTTTGTATGGAGTATGTGTGTGAATGTAGGTGTTTGAATGCAGGTGTGCATTTGTGTGCAGTTTACAGTGAGGGAAAAAAAGTATTTGATCCCCTGCTGATGCCCTGCATTTTGAATGTTTGCCCAAACATGGCAAAGAAATGATCAGTCTATAATTTTAATGGTGGGTGTATTTTAACAGTGAGAGACAGAATAACAAAAAAAAAAACAACAACAGAAAAACACATGTCAAAAAAAGTTATAAATTGATTTGCATGTCAACGAGTAAAATAAGTATTTGACCCCTTCAACTTAGTAATTGGTGGCAAAAAAATATGTTGGCAATCACAGGGGTCAGACATTTCTTGTAGCTGGCCACAACTTGGCTGTGTGTTTTGGGTCATTGTCATGCCACGACCCATTGTCAATGCCCTGGCTGAGGGAAGGGAATTCTCACCCAAGATTTGACGGTACATGGCCCCGTCCATCGTCCCTTTGGTGCGGTGCAGTTGTCCTGTCCCCTTGGCAGAAAAACACCCCCAAAGCATAATGTTTCCACCTTCATGTTTGACGGTGGGGATGGTGTTCTTGGGATCATAGGCAGCCTTCTTCCTCCTCCGCGAGTTGAGTTGATGCCAAAGAGCTTGATTTTGGTCTCATCTGAGCACAACACTTTCACCCAGTTGTCCTCTGAATCATTCAGATGTTCATTGGAAAACTTCAGATGGGCCTGCACATGTCCTTTCTTGAGCAGGGGAACCTTGTGGGCATTGCAGGATTTCAGTCCTTCACAGAGTAGTGTGTTACCAATTGTTTTCTTGGTGACTATGGTCCCAGCAGCCTTGAGATCATTAACAAGATCCTCCCTTGTAGAACTGGGCTGATTCCGCACCAGTGTTATGATCATTGAAACTCCACGAGGTGAGATCTTGCATGGAGCAATATACCAAGGGAAACTGACAGTTATTTTGTGTTTATTCCATTTGCGAATAATCGCACCAACTGTTGTCACCTTCTTACCAAGCTGCTTGGCAATGGTCTTGTAGCCCATTCCAGCCTTGTGTAAGTTTACAATCCTGTCCATGACATCCTCCTTGGACAGCTCTTTGGTCTTTGCCATGGTGGATAATTTGGAATCTTATTGCTTCTGTGGATAGGTTTCTTTTATATAGGTAACAAGCTGAGATTAGGAGCCAAAAATCTTGCTGATTGATAGGTGATCAAATACTTATTTCACTCATTGATATGTAAATCAATTTATAACTTTTTTGACATGCATATTTCTGTATTTTTTTTTGTTGTTGTTATTCTGTCTCTCACTGTTAAAATACACCTACCATTAAAATTATATATTTATCATTTCTTTGTCAGTGGACAAATGTTCAAAATCAGCAGGGGATTACATAATTTTTTTCCCTCACTGTACTGTATGGTCTGCAGCTCTGTCCCCGGCGAAGGCAGAGCTGCAGACCGAAAGGTGCACACTGATTTCTCCCTGTTACAGAGGGGCCCCGCAACCCAGCGACACACATTGTAAGCCACTGGGCCCCCTCTGGGTGTCGGGCCCTCGGTCATGGAATGAGGGTCTGATGGCCCTGGATGCGTGAGTCAGCACAACCCACCAAAAATCAGCCGACGTCCCACCAGTGGGTCACAACCCACACTTTGGGAATCCTTGCCCTAGAAGATAGGGCTGCATATTGTCCTACTTTCTGAGGCTGTCATTGAGTAACAACATCAGGGGGATGCGTCAGATCTCTATAAAGTGGTAAAACTAATATCTATAGGTTTATGGAGTTAAACAGAATATGGCGTCTCATAAAGTCAAGAGGTACATGGTGTTAGGGGGTAGAGGCAAGTTCCAGGTGTAGAGTCTAGCATCCTTCTACATTTAAATTTGCTGGAGCCATGAATGTAAAATGATCAATTATAGAGGTAGTTAACTGTATACTCAAAATCCAACAATCCTCTACTATCCATAGCGACAACAAAAAATACAGAGAAAGATTTATAACAGTAGAATAATCTGCACTCTTTTTCTGGCGCAAATGATCAATTCTGAAGGTCTTGTCCACTATTTCTAACTTTTTTGACTTTTCTAGCATTTTTCTTTTGCCTTGCTTTCTGTGTTCCATTGAATTATAATCACAGTTTTATGAAAACACAAATGTTCTATTGTCTCTTTTAGGTGTAGAAAGTGAGGCAGACTCTGAGCAGGATATCCATGCTGTATTCTTTGTGGGGAATAATTGTGGAGGTATGTTTATCGGTTCCCCACCTCAACTGACCCTGCTTTTGGACCATTTTCTGTAAAGTATATTTGTTTTTTTACTTGTTTCCTTACTTTTAACCTTTTTTGAGAATTGTTTCATCTTGTGAAATTTTTCCAGTGACACCTGTTTCTGACTAATTGTCGGACAGCATCTTTGCCAATGTGCTAGTTTATCAGGTTTCAGCTCTTTCACACCACTCCCAATGCAGTCTGTGTTCTAACTTGCAATTGAAATTTTCAAGTATACATATAGTTATTTGCTATTTGTTTTTTTGCTTCTAAGCCCACTGGATCATAATTTCTGGCAGTGAAAAGGTGTCCTGAAGATGGAATACAATTTAGTCAATTCCATATCCCTGTAAATATGGCTCACAATGATTTCATAAGCAGCAATTATATTTCTGGCCTGACGACCTTTGTGTCTTTGGCCTTTAAGGATGTTACAAGACAATACTTGCAAGAACAGGCTAATGGGGTAATGGTTGTTTAAATTAGCAGGTTGCTTTATGATGATGTATGCCACATTCTGTACTTTAAACCTTTTTATTGATCAGATCTAGGGCACATTATCCAACATGTTGGATAAGTTCATGCAAGTCCAATAACCCTATATGAAATGGTGTCAGTGACCCAAAGACACTGGTTGATCAATGAATATACCTTTGGTTTCCATACCATCTCCCATAGAAGAAATAAGTCTTTACCAGGTCTAGAAGAGCATGCTCCACAAAAAAATCATTGCCCTTTGTAAAATGGTACCTCATTTATTATTACTAGCTCAAATTAATTAGACAACCGACAGGGGGAACAAAAAGAACAAAATACTTAAAGGGACACTATAGTCACCAGAACAACTACAGCTTATTGAATTTGTTCTGGTGAGTAGAATCATTACCTTCAGGCTTTTTGCTGTAAACACTGTCTTGTCAGAGAAAATGCAGTGTTTACATTACAGCCTAGTGATAACTTCACTGGCCACTCCTCAGATGGCTACTAGAGATGCTTCCTAGGGCAGTGCAGAACAGTGTGACTGACTCTCAGTGTCTCCACCCTCTGCATGCAGATACTGAATTTTCCTCATAGAGATGCATTGATTCAATACATCTCTATGAGGAGATGCTGATTGGACAGGGCTGTGTTTGACTTGTGCTGGCTCTGCCCCTGATCTGCCTCCTTGACTTTCTCAGCCAATCCTATGGGAAAGCATTGTGATTGGCTCAAAACAACAGTTCTGATAATGTCAGCCAAGCAGGCAGATCAGGGGTAGAATTATCAGCTGTAGTCCTGAACAAAGGGGCAAGGGTGGACCAGGGCCTTCATTCCTAGTTTCAGCATAGAAAAGCATTAAGAAAGCTCCATGTGCCCTCTGTGGCCATGTGTGGAACTGCATGAATTTTTTTTATTTTTTTTTATCAATATCAAGGCCACCTTTTGCTATGCCTTTCTAAAAGGCTGCTAATATAGTAATTCCTATAACAGTTCACCTGTTTATTGCCAGCTATTAATAGCCCCCAAGCCCCATTTGTCTGCTTCTAGCTAAAAGTATCAAGAGGTAGGGATATATGGCAGTACACGTGTTACTAAACTGTTGAACGGCTGCAGAATATCATTCTGGGACACAAAAACTTAAAAGGATAAAATGATCACCTTCTATTAGAAAACAGTGAGAGTGGTCAATTGATCGGAGTTTAACCCATTAGGGAGTAAGAAATGTAATCATTCTATTTTACAGGCAAAAAACAGCACTAATAATAATATTAATACATTTCAATAGGTAACATATTTGGATTTCTTTCTTATCTAACTGCATAGAAGTCGGATAGCAGAGCACAAAACTAATATGGATTTGCAGCTGCTCTGGTATGTAGACCTGTACCAGGTCAAAGCACACAAGTGATCATTTATTGTGTGTGCTAAACCAGATTACACATTTTTGTCCCATCACTAAACTCTACTGTTTATTATATGAAGCTAAAAGTAATTGCATAGTTAACATTGTATTTTTAAAAGAAAACAGTCACTAAGGCAGTCTGTTGTTTGTGTTATTCTTTTAATAGAGAATTTTTAAAGGGATACTCCAGGCACCCATACCACTTCTGCCCATTGGAGTGGTCTGGGTGCAAACTGACACTACCATTAACCCTGCAAGTGTAATTAGTGCAGTTTTCATAAACTGCAATATTTATCTTGCAGGGTTAAGTCCTCCTCTAGTGGCTGTCTATGAGACAGCCACTAGAGGGACTTCTGTTTTCTTAGATTACGAAAAGTGTTTTAAGCGACGCTGAAGGTCCTCACGCTATGTGGGAGGTCTAATGCGCATGCGCAGCCATTGCAGCACATGCACATTAGGTCTCCCCCTCCGGCTGATGTCAGCGGGGGAGGAGAGTAGGTGGAGAGAAGGCGGAGCATGACCAGCGCCGAGGGACATCAGCGCTGGACTCCGGTAAGTCACTTCAGCAAATTGAGGTGGGGGGGTGGGAAGGAGAGGGGCACTACAGAGCCCTGCAGTGCCAGGAAAACTAATATGTTCAGTTCAATAAGGTTCTAATAAGGTTCAGTTCACACATCTGCACATAATTATATAAAAAAAAGCTTTAGAATTTTCATTTGCATTGTGTCAGGTGAATTTCTTTCTCTCTTTCTTTCTCAAACTCTAGTTGTGCCGTAGTGACATTACTTAATTACCTTTTCCAAGAGGATGTGCTTAGCCATCTAAGAGAAATGTACACTTCAGCCACAGGTGAGGTATTTGACATCAAACAAGCACACAATAGAACTGACTTCAAATCTCATTAGTAGTACACCTACAAATCCTATGGCATGTTCAATTGCTTTCAGTAGTCCACTACCTGTTGGAAAAGGAAGGGGAAAAAAACACAACACGCCCATAGAACCACCAATGACTAGAGGTATTAGCTCTATTTAATGGATATTGGGGAGAGGGGAAGATAGGCTGCATTTTCACCTCAGGGTGTTTGCTGTATGGTTTTAATATATTTTAATAAATTGATTTGATTTGCATTATTTGTTTTTTGTTATTTTGTATGCAATAAATCCTTTTACACCGACTTTTTCTGAACCATATACCGTAATTGGAGGGAGGAGGTCACGAAGGTAATAGCCCACTAGCCTTGATCGGGGAGGCACCACAAGGTGCCAAACTCTCATATATCCTGTGAATGCATTCCTGGAGCGCAAAGTTAACTGTGTTTTACTATTCTGGACCGGCTGCAAAGGCTATGAATGTGTTTTTCAGGAGCACATGGCGCTCATTGCCAGTGGTGTATCCTGGTTTTGTGCCAGTGGACAAAACTCAGGCGTCCCCCCCCCCCCCCCCGCGCGCCACCCCCACCCAACCTTTCCCCCCGCCCCGCATTCTAAATACACACACACACATTCACTGACAGATACACATACACTAGCCAACAGAAACACACGCTCGCTAACAGAAACATACACTCACTAACAGACACACACTCACTAACAGACACACACACACTAACAGACACACACACTAACAGACACACACTAACAGACAAACACACACTAACAGACACACACACACTAACACACACACACACTAACACACACACTAACAGACACACACCCTAACACACACACTAACAGACACACACACTAACAGACACACACACACACACACACTCACCCACATTAACACATTTTTTAAAATGTAAACACCCCCCCCCCCAGCCTCCTTACCTTTGGGAATGCTGGGGGGGTGGGGTCTCTTCCTCCCTGGTGGTCCAGTGGCTGCTGGGCGAGCAGCACTGCCTGGTGGGCGGCTGGCGAGGGAGCACTTCCTCTGAGCTGGCTGCTCAGCTCCCTCGCGCGCCGCAGAGTGAGGCTGGGAGCCGGAATATGACGTCATATTCCGTCTCCGCCTCCCAGCCTCACTCTGCGGCGCGCGAGGGAGCTGAGCAGACAGCTCAGAGGAAGTGCTCCCTCGCCAGCCGCCCACCAGTGCCGCCCGACCGCCCATCTGCCCGCCGGTAGCCCAGCATGTCTGTTAGCCGCAAGGCTGACAAGACATTTGCCTTGGGCATTTAGGGGTGGCTTTTTTTGCCACCCCTTGGAAAATGCTGCCCAAGACAAATGCCTTGTTTGCCTCGCGGCTAATACGCCCCTGCTCATTGCCCTGATGAGATTATCCATACCAAATCACCTTCCCAGATAGTTTAGTCTGTCACAACTCACATGAAAGAAGATCTGGTGATGTTTATTCATCATATGATCTGTATAATGTGCAGTTACAACAGATAAAAGAACGATTCTTCCATACAGGTTAGGTGAGATACAACAAGTCAAATGAATGTACAGCATAAAAAAGCACTAATACAGGAAAGGGGGAGGGGAGTACCTGAAGCAGCATGCAAACTATGGAGTGGCACAAGTGGCAAACTTAAGATGAACATTAAAGAAACAGTACATTATAATAAAACGATTTCATGCAACATGACATTTACTGTTAAGTTTTACTGTTCTTCACTATATGGTTTATTATATTTATTATCCATTTACAGTTGTTTAGCTGAATCCCACATATTGTGTGTATCTTGTTGTGGAATAGAAATGGTTTCCCTTCACTGGAAGTAAAGAGTCTAGCTCGACCCCTGAAAAACAGGCACATACCATTATGCCTCCTCCACCAAACTTTACAGTCGGCAAAATGCAATCAGGCAGATAACGTTCTCGTGGCATTCGCAAAACCCAGACTTGCCAATCAGACTGCCAAGCAGTCAAGGATGGTTAGTCGCTACACAGAACACGTTTCCACTGCTTCAGAGTCCAGTGGCAGGGTGCTTTACGCCACTCAAACCGATGTTGGCATTGTACTTGGTGATGGGAGGCTTGCATGCAGCTGCTTAGTAATGGAAACCCATTCCATGAAGCTCCTGCCACACAGTTTTTGTGCTGAAATTAATGCCAGTGGAGGTTTAGAAGTATTCAGCTATGGAATCAGCAGAGCACTCGGTGACCCTGCTATGTGACTTTACGTGGTCTTCTGCTTCTTGGCTTCATGGCTTCTGTTCCTAAACGCTTCCACTTTCCAATAATACCACTTACAGTTGACCATGGAATAATTAGCAGGGATAACATTTCACAAGCTGACTTATTACAAAGGTGGCATCCTATCAAAGTACCACGCTTGAATTCACTGAGCTCTTCAGAGCGACCCATTTTTTTCACAAAGGTTTGTAAATGCAGACTACATGGCTAATTGTGCTTTAACTTTATACACCTGTGGCAATGGATCTGATTGAAGCACCTGAACCAATAATTAAGAGGTGTGTCCCAATACTTTTGTCTATATGGTGTATTATACCACAAATTTTTGTTATATCTTTACATATGTAAGTTGTCAGGTGTTGGGAATTACCCTATAAAATAATCTGTCCTAGAACGGTTTATAGGAATACACATTGAACTGAGTTTATTTACTGTTCACCAAGTACGTTTCAGTGATTATTAAAATCAATATTTGCAGTGCCATGACAATAAAGCTCAGGATCAGTTGTTTCTAATGCTGTTCAAATATTGTGATCAGTTTTTAAGTACCGCAAGTAAGCAGCTAAAATAAAGAGCAGTTAGCATTAATTTAGTGTTTTTAAATGGTAATCATAATTAAAGTGCTAAATTAATCCTTTCATGCCAAGGACTTTGGCAAATCCCTTTATACAGTTCTGCGGGGGGTAATTAATTCCTTCATCAATTAAAAAAGATATCTAAAACATATGAAATTGGAATGGGTTTACTGCCATTTGTGTAAGTTGAAACCAACGGAAATGACAATGAATTTTATATTAACTGGTGCCAGGTTAGGCACAAAATTCATTAGGCAGTTCTTTTGATATATTTAGGTTTGTGCTCTCCTATTTTTTGTGCCATGAACATTAAATTTTTCTGCCCTCTTTTTCTCACTCTTTCATCACCATCTATTGAGTATTTATTCTTCTTATGAACCCTAAATACAATAATTACAATGCTTCTAAAATAAATACAAATATGATGTAATCAGTAGAAAGGCCATTTTAATATATAGCAAGAGAATGTTAACGAGTAACTGTCACTTTCTAGGATCCTAAATAGTTTTTTAAATGTTTACTTATCCCTACATTTAACAAATATGTATCTGTAGGGTGTGAAAAATAAAATTAAATGTAGAAATCTACACCTCATATTCTTGCAACCAGGCACCTCCATCTTGGTTCCCTGTCAGTGATTGTTATAAGCTATGTCCTTTGCACGAGAACATGGGATCCTCAATAGATAGAGCAACTTTCCTACAGCCATCACTGGGGAGGGATTGACACTTTTTGACTTCAGTAGCTCCACCCAATGTCAAGAAGGGTCAAGAGTGTGAAAAAATACATAAGACAAATTAGTCCCTACTTTATCTTATGTTTTTTGTTAGAAATAGATGAAAAAAAGAGGAAATGAAAGACAGAATAGAAAAGAGGAAGAGAGGAGAAAACAATTGGAAAAAGATAAGTAAAGTGTGATAGTGTCACTTCAAGAAGATTAACAGCTTGAGATGGGTTAAAGTATAGGGTTTTTTTGTTTAGAGTTAGAGCTGGTTATGTTTAGTATTGGGGTACATGAGGTGTATAGTTTTTAAGAGGAGATAAACATAGGATTAAGTTAAAAGGTTTATTTTGAGGTCAAATATGATGTTATATATTAGGTCTTTAGGCTTTGAGTTCTGGCATTTGAATGGTTATTTGCACACAACTCACCCTCCTATGTCTTCAGAGAGCTTCTCCTGCTCCTCCTGCAAAGCATTTCCTGTGTGAGAGATTACTAGTTGGCAGATGGGATGTGATTCTTTCTACTTCCTGTCCAGCCTTACACAAACTGGAGAAGCTGGTACAGCACTGTGTTTTATACCATCTAAAACCGTTCCTGCAGGTCTACTGTTAAAGGGAAACTCCAGTGCCAGGAAAACGATCCGTTTTCCTGGCACTTGAGGGTCCCTCTCCCTCCCACCCCCCAATCCCCGGTTGCTGAAGGGGTGAAAACCCCTTCAGTGACTTACCAGAGGCAGCGACAGGTCCCACGTCGCTGCTTCCTCCTCCCCCACCACTCCTCCTTCTGCTTACGTCGTCCGGTGGGCGAGACTGATCTCGCCGGCCGGCCGAGGAGACCAAATTATTATTATTATTATTATTATTATTTTATTATTTATATAGCGCCAACAAATTCCGTAGCGCTGTACAATGGGTGGACTAACAGACACATAATTGAGATCAGACCACTGGACGTACAGGAACAGAGGGGGTTGAGGGCCCTGCTCAATGAGCTTACATGCTAGAGGGAGTGGGGTATAGTGACACAAACGGGTTAAAGTAGGGGAATTAAATAGTTTGTTAGAGAAGGGTTTATTGAGTGCTTGGTAGGTCATTTTTGACAGTTGCAGGAAAGGAGTCATGGGGTGGGGGATGAGAAGCCTGCTGACAGTTTAATTGATACGCTTTAACGAAGAAGTGAGTTTTCAAAGATTTTTTGAAGGAGTGGAGGCTGGGTGAAAGTCTGATTGAGGAGGGAAGTGAGTTCCACAGAATAGGTGCAGCCCTAGAGAAGTCTTGAAGGCGAGCGTCAGAGGTGGGGATACGGGCAGAGGATAGGCGTAGGTCTTGGGATGAGCGCAGGGGTCTCGACGGGACATACTTGTGTATGAGGGAGGATAGGTATGTTGGAGCAGCATGCGCATTAGCGCACCCCATAGGAAAGCATTGAAAATGAATTTCAATGCTTCCCTATGGGGAATAGAGCGACTTTGGAGGTCCTCACACAGCGTGAGGACGTCCAGCGACGCTCTAGCACAGAAAACCTGTGCTATAGAGCAGGAAGTTCCCTCTAGTGGCTGTCTAATAGACAGCCACTAGGGGAGGACTTAACCCTGCAAGGTAATTATTGCAGTTTAAAAAAAAACTGTAATCATTACACTTGCAGGGTTAAGAGTAGTGGGAGTTGGCACCCAGACCACACCAATGAGCAGAAGTGGTCTGGGTGCCTGGAGTGTCCCTTTAAGGTTGACTGGACTACAGATGACACTGATCAAGGTTCCTGGTATTTATATCTCCCCACCAGCCTATTGAAGCTACATAGAGCTTATTATAAGTGCTGAAAACAGGCCAGGTGCCTGCAGGCAGTTGCCTACTACTCCTAATAGGAAATCCAGCCCTGCTTGCTTGGCATCATTCCCCATCACAATGTTTCTATTTCTCCTCATCATTTGCAGTGTTTGCCCTGGCTTCATCTTGATTGAACTTGAATATAATGTAATTTGCAAAGGGGTGGACTGACACTCTTGCACTTTGTTCATTTCCAAAATGCCCATAGGCAGTTACAGACCTGCCCACAGCACTGCCATCATGGGATTGTCTGATGAGTTTAACTGTTGTAGCATAGATGAGTGAAGTAATATGGGACACCAAGCACTGCTGCTTTCCTCTGACACACATCTTAGTTCGGGCAGGTATTGCATGGGATGGAAGGCAGGAAGATGACATCACACCATATTCCTGCTTCCTCCATTCTAGCAGTGCTACAGGCTCTGCAGTACTAGCTTGGAGGACACCTGGCAGGAAAGAATAGCAATGGCAGATGTTATCTTTCTTGGCCATGCTACATAACTGTTCAAGCTATAATGTCTTTCTTTCACAAGAGAAGGCTTAAGGTAAGAGGAAAGGGGATACATGGTTAGAAGAATATAGTGGGGGGTACACCAGGTAAGAGGAACTGGAGAGGCACATGAGAGAAATTGGGTGATGAAAACTCAAGGTGAGAGAAATTGGGTTCCCATTCCCCTCCCCCCACCCACCCCCACCCAGAGAAGCAAAAGTGAGGCTGTCAAAGTCTCTCTCCACCTGATCTCTGTCGGACCCTCACTACTCTATGATTGCCAGGACTGGTCACAGAAGTAGGAGGGTAAACTTGGGTTTAACTAAGTTCTTGTCAGGGTGGCGGTCCGATGCCCGGGACCCAGACACTGCCCGGGCGGCGGTGCAGGACCGGGACCCAGTATGCCTGATGTTCAGAGTAGGAGTCACAGCGTGGAGGTGGATTAGCAGGGTCTGGTGCAGGGTAACCGCATGCCCCCTGGTGTTGAGCACCAGCGTTTGTGCAGCCACATACCAAGACCCTGAATCAGCTTCAGCGGATACCAGGAACTAGGAGCATGGAAATTAAGCAGACCTCCCAGGAGCTTAATAGGGAGGCTCTACAGCAAGATTGCATCCAGTACTAGAAACAAGGCAAGACTAGAGATAGGCACCAAACATGAAAACAAGACAAAACTAGGAGAACCCAGAACCAGAGAAGGATAGTAAGCTAAACCCAGAACATATACACAAGACATGAGGAAAACATGAACATAACATGGGCATGACTGGACAGGACTGTACATGGGCTGGATATACAAACTAAAACAAGACAAGATAACATAGGTAAAACAATAGGATAAATAACTAAGTACTACATATGGAAATCATGGGGATTTAGTCACACTATATGATCATACATTGCATAAGCCTGCCAACAACGCCAATGTACCCCATATCTGGCAGGTCCTACACTGCCTAATGTATGCTAAAACAACCAAAAGACATATATAGCACTTACCTGCAAGAAAGGGCAGAAGCCTTGAGGAGCTGCCTGCAGGAACACTGAAACAGAGTGAATGATGGAAAACAAACGGGTGTGGCAACATAAAACAAACATTTAAATGAAACCTGGAGACTGGGAAATCCAGGGATGGATTACAGGAATGAACCCAGAAATCCCAGCATAAAGAAAACCAGACATAGAATAGAAAACCAAAAACCAAGAAAAACTAAACAAGAATTGTAACAAGAGTACTGGATACTAGAAGCCAAGGCCAGGCATCTCCACAGAACAGGGCAGGACGTGACATAACGCCCCTCTTAAGGAGCAAACTCCGGACACTCCAAACAGCTCCCAGGCAGAGACCAGGAATGGTGAGCGGATCCTGCAACGAAGTCCTCTTGACTTCCACGGAGGCAAGGATCCCCCACCGGAAAGGCCTCCTGCATAGGAACCACCAGCAACGAAAGAAGGTCCACTCGAAAACAGAAGCATTACCAGGAAACAGAATCAGAGTAGGTTGTGACCTAACGCCCATCTTAAGGAGCGAACTCCAGATGCCCCAAACAGCTCCCGGGCAGAGACCAGGAATGGCGAGCGGGTCCTGCAACAAAGTCCTCTTGACTTCCACAAAGGCAAGGATTCCCCGCCGGACGAAAGGCCTCCTGCAAGAGAACCACCAAACTGCTTAGCAGATCGACCCCCTCCAAGACAGAAATCAGACAGACTGAACAGGAATGAGAAAGTCATCTCCAGCAGAAAGAAAACCAGACATAGAATAGAAAACCAAAAACCAAGAAAAACTAAACAAGAATTGTAACAAGAGTACTGGATACTAGAAGCCAAGCCCAGGCATCTCCACAGAACAGAGCAGGACGTGACAGTTCTCTGCTCCTTCTTCAGCAGGCATAGGCAACCTTCGGCACTCCAGATGTTTTGGACTACACCTTCCATGATGCTTTGTCAGCATTATGGGTGTAAGAGCATTATGGGGCATGTAGTTCACAACTTCTGGAATGCCGAAGGTTGCCTATCCCTGTTCTACAGTATACAGCCCTATATCCCACTACAACCCCATAACCCCCACACTACATCCACACTACCAGTGCCCCTGCAGAGATTAGATTCTGGATCCACCCATGTGCAATTAAGGGGATAAAGAGGAATGAGTGAGAGGCACAAGTGGGGAATATATTATTGACAGTTTCTTTCTCTCTGCACTTTAAAGAAAACGTGTTTCTCTACCTTTGTGGCTAAAATGTTGACACATGAATAAGACGAACCTGCTTTAAAATAACTCTACCCTTATTATTCTAGTTTATAATCTCATGGTAAAACCTGTTATTCTAATTAATTTATTCAGAGTGCAACTATGACAAAATCCTGCACAACACTGATTTCTGCCAACTTTCCTTCTTACTCAGACTTTATTAGGAAAACTGTATTGATTTATCACCAAACCAGAATATTTGCTTTTTTTTCTGTTACCCCACATTGACGGCATTTATTGCTATTGATGGCAACCAACAGCTCTGCATGTCATCATGGACTAGATGGTTCTCTGACTGGTAATAATCTATTGGTTTGTCGACTCCTATGGGGCATTACGTTTGCATGACCACCTCAACCTCTATACACTTCATTATGGGATGTGAATCTGGTTCTTAACCTGTTGGAAACCTGACCACAGACTGTGGAACTCACGCTTAAACAGCTTTTGGCTAAATTGGCCATGCTCCTCTGTTTGATATCATGCAAACGGGTCTCAGATGTCCGAGCATTGGACATTGACACACGTTCTTTTACTCCTACCAGAGTTTCTTTTAATATTTCCAGATGTACCAAATCATCGATTTCTTCCCCTCGTTTCCTCACAATGTTAACCTCTACCCAGTGGCTTGTCTCCAGGAATATTAAACACGGACTCAGTTGTTCAGGGATTCAGCATATCACTAGTTGTTCTTGGCTATTAGACTGCCTCATCACCAGTGGTGTATCCTGGTTTTGTGCTGCCCTAGGCAGGACAAAACTCAGGCGCCCCCCTCCCGCCCACGCCACCCCCACCCAACCCTCCCCCCCGCCCGCGCCACCCCCACCCAACTCTTCCCCCTTCCCGCCTTCTAAATACACACACACACATTCACTGACAAATACGCATACACTAGGTAACAGAAACACACACTAACACACACACTCACTAGCAGATACACACACACACTCACACTAACAGACACACACAGTCTAACAGACAAACACACTAACATACACACACACACACACACACTTACAGACACACACACACTAACACACACACTGACACACACACACACACACACACACACAGACCCACACACTAACAGACACACACAGACACACTAACAGACACACACACACTTACAGACATACACACACACTAACAGACATACACACACACTTACAGACATACACACACACACACACACTAACAGACACACACACACACACACACTAACAGACACACACACACAGACATACACACACACTAACAGACACACACACACTTACAGACATACACACACACTAACAAACACACACTTACAGACATACACACACACACAGACACACTAACAGACATACACAGACATACAAACACACTCACTCACTCACATATTTAATAATTTTTTTTTTTTTTAATTTAACCCCCCCAGCCTCCTTACCTTTGGGAATGCTGGGGGGGGTATCTGTCTCCCTGGTGGTCCAGTGGCTGCTGGGCAGTGCGGGTGGGTGGGCGGGCGGCGAGGGAGCACTTCCTCTGAGCTGTCTGCTCAGCTCCCTCGCGCGCCGCAGAGTGATGCTGGGAGGCGGAGCCGGAATATGACGTCATATTCCGGCTCCCAGCCTCAGTCTGCGGCGCGCGAGGGAGCTGAGCAGACAGCTCAGAGGAAGTGCTCCCTCGCCGCCCGCCCACCCACCCGCACTGCCCAGCAGCCCGCCGGCCGCCCAGCATGCCTTGTTAGCCGCAAGGCTAACAAGACATTTGCCTTGGGCATTTGGGGGCGGCTTTTTTTGCCGCCCCCTGAAAAATGCCGCCCAAGGCAAATGCCTTGTTTGCCTTGCGGCTAATACGCCCCTGCTCATCACCCCGTATCCATGATGATGCTGGCCCGCTGGGTGAAATGGATAATGTCTTTGGCTCACATAGATACATCCGTCTATGGAGCACACTCTACTAGAGGGACCATGGCTTCAAAAACTTTAAACTCGGGCTGTAAATTGGAAGACCTTCTTCGAACGGCTGATTGGTCTTGTTAATCAACGTTTATAAGGAATATTACTTTCGCCCTACAGAACATGTTTCCTCTACAGTTATTTCACATCTTGGAAATAGCATAATATGAGCCTCCGTGTCCTTTAATAAACTTACCAGATTTGACTATTTACATGATGTAAAGTCATGATTTTATTAAGGACATGGAGGCGAATATTATCCCACCCAATACAGGTATGTCTTATGTATTTTCCCACCCTAGTTACACTGTGGGTAATGATTTTTAAATGTCTGGATTGCTTTATGAGTTGTTTACTATTTGATCTTCATGAGTAAGTTGCCTACATTATCCTTAACTTAATATAGTGAATTATATTATTAAGTTTAGTCATTACTACGATAACATGGGTGATATTCTATTGGAGCATATTTTACCATTTGTTCTCTCTGTTCATTACAGCTTGAAACTTTAACTTTAACTCTCATGTTGTTCAAAGAATTCATTCCCTGGGAAGATGCCGCCTCACAGACTCTTCTCATTGACTATTGGCTTTGGCATCACCAAGAAAGAGGACTGAATTAAGGTCACACGTGAGTATATTGAATGTGGACTGCTCTCATTGGCTAAGATGTTATGTGGTTAACCCTCTGAGGGTATTTTTTTTCTATGCTGCTGAGAAATAAAGAAAGATAATAAAAAGAAAGATAAAGCATAAAATTCACCTCCATGTCCTTAATAAAATCATGAATTTACATCATGTAAATAGTAAAATCTGGTAACTGTACATTACAAGACAAATCTGCAATAACGCTCATAACTTCACACATATCTTGAACACACTCTTTCATGAGCAACTCCCCTTATATTTGGAAAATAATGACTTGCAGGCAACTTAACTATACTATACAGAAACACCTCACTAGTAGCTCAGAGCTCAAATAAATAAATAAAAATAGAATGTCAAAATAAAAAATACCAACAAAACATTCAAGCTGATAGGAAATAAATTAGTTAATTGTAACAAAGTGCTGGTAGCAGTGTTACTTCCCAAACTGTAGCTGTTCACTCTGCAACAAAATTTGCAATTAAGGAGACACTATAGTCACCAAAATAACTTTACCTTAGTAGATTGTGTGTGTATGTGTGTGTCTGTGATTTTGTGTATGTCTCTGTGTGTTTATGTCTGTGATTGTGTGTGTGTACAGTTCTGTCATTGTATATGTGTATAGGTATGTCATTGTATATGTGTATAGGTCTGTGATTATATGTGTGTGTATATTTGTGACTGTGTGTGTATATTTGTGATTGTGTGTGTATGTGTATATCTGTGGTTATGAGTATATGTATATATATGTGTATATATGTTTAGTAGATAGCTACCTAATTTTATATCCTTAAATATGGCAATCCCACATAAGCAGTGGCGTACACACAATCCATGGGGCCCCGGTGCGAAACTGCTCCCTGCCCCCCCCCTCGCATCTCTCCCCTTCCCTCCCCTCTCTCCCCCAATCATTGGGCCCCCCGACACATACATAGACACAAACACAGACACACAGATAGACACACACCCCCGACAGACACATACATACACACATACATAAAGACACACACAGACAGACACACCCATACACATACACACCTACAGAGACACACACATATACAGAGACACAGACACACACACAAACACACATACATACAGAGACACACTGTAACGAGAATATACCCCTACACGCAGGATCCAGCTAAACAGAAGGCAGAACAGAGGAGAGATACGTCTACCGGACCTTAGAATAGCCGGACTCGACGTATATAGAAGTACAGAGTCAGGAACAATCCGAGGTCAAGGGCACAAAGAGACAGCGTAAACGAGGACAAGCCGGGGTCTGGTACACAGGAAACAGCAAGCCGGCAAACAGAACAGACAAGGATAAAGCGAAAACGAAGTCAGAATACAAAGCCAAGGTCAAGTACGGAGGAACACAACTGAACACAACAAGCGCTAAAGGGAACTGTAGCAGAAACCACGATAGGGCAAGGAACTAAGGGAAAAGGGTAAGTATAAATAGGTTCAAAACTAATGTGATTGGCTCCTGTCACTTCCACACCCCCAAAAGGTAAGTGTATGGGGTGTGTGGGATGACAGGGGCCAATGGGAGCCTTTTGGCAATTTAGGCTCCCACTGTCTCTTTAAGAGCGCGCCCGAGACTCTCGGCACGCTCTTAGATTCAGGCGGGACATGTGACCGCATCTCGCGGTCACTGCCCGCCTTCCTGTCTGAAGCGTCGGATGAGCCGCGCGCGGCTCGTGCAGCCGCAGGACCGCGCGCGGCTTGAAGAGAGGACCGCGGCCGGTCCCTGGGAAAGGTGAGTAACGCTACAGTACCCCCCCCTGAGGACACGCCCTCCGGGCGGGCAGGACTAGGTCGGGCAGGAAAACGTGAATGGAAAGAACGCACAAGGCGGGGAGCATGAACAGCATCAGCAGAAATCCAACTGCGCTCCTCAGGCCCATAACCCTTCCAATGTACCAAGTACTGAAGCCGACCCCTAAGGAAACGAGAGTCAAGAACAGCAGACACTTCGAATTCCTCATGACCCTCCACAGAGACAGGAGGAGGAGGAGGAGCATGCCGGGTATAGCGGTTGCGCACGTAAGGCTTCAACAACGAGGTGTGAAAAACATTAGGTATGCGCAGATTCTTAGGCAGACCCAAGGCATAAGAAACGGGATTAACCTTATGTATAATACGATAAGGACCAATGAAGCGGGGAGCCAATTTCATAGAAGGCACCCGGATGCGAATATTCCGCGTGGAAAGCAAAACTCTGTCCCCCACAACATAGGAAGGAGCCGCTCTGCGATGCTTGTCAGCCTGAGCCTTCTGGCGAGCAGCAGAGTCAACCAAAGAACGCTGAACCTGCTCCCAAGTATTACGCAAACCAGCCAAATGCTCATCCAGAACTGGCATGCCCTGTGAGGAGAATGCAGCCGGGAGAACAACGGGATGCTGGCCATAGACGACGTAAAAAGGGCTTTTGCCGGAAGAATCATGAGTGGCGTTATTCCGAGCAAATTCAGCCCAAGGAAGCAGGTCAGACCAATTGTCCTGATGGTGAGACACAAAACAACGGAGGTACTGCTCCAGAGACTGGTTGGCACGTTCAGCAGCTCCATTAGACTGGGGATGGTAAGCGGAAGAAAACGAGAGAGAAATACCCATTTCTGTACAAAAGGCTTTCCAGAACCTGGAAATAAATTGGCTACCCCTATCGGACACAATAGATAAGGGAATGCCATGTAACCGAAATACTTCTCTAGCGAAGATAAGGGCCAGTTCCTTGGATGTGGGCAACTTGCGAAGAGACACAAAGTGAGCCATTTTGGAAAACCGGTCAACTATCATCAGGATGACTGTGTTACCATTCAAAGGGGGTAATTCAACAATAAAATCCATAGATAGGTTGGACCAAGGTCTCCCGGGAACGGGTAACGGATGCAACAGCCCACAAGGAACTCTACGAGAGGATTTCATACAGGCACAAGTAGTACAAGCACTTATATAGTCAGTGACATCCTTTCGTAAGGAATCCCACCAAAAATACCGAGAAACAGCTGACACTGTTTTGGAAATACCAGGATGTCCAGCAGTCTTAGTATCGTGATATAGTGACAGAATATCCCGTCTCTCGGGAACGTCAACGAACAATTTATCATTAGGCCTCTCGCTAGGTGCCATGCTTTGTTTCGCTTGCAAGAGGGACGAGGAAATAGATAATACAGTAGTTGCTATTATCCTGTCTGGGGGAATGACAGGAGTAACATCAATCTCCTGTTTGTCAATAGTTTCAAACTGTCTGGACAGAGCGTCCGCTTTAGTGTTCCGATCACCTGGCCTATAGGTGATTATATAATTGAAATGGGACAAGAACAGTGACCACCTAGCCTGCCTGGAAGACAATCTTTTAGCTTCGCTAAGGTAGGACAGGTTCTTATGATCCGTAAATATGAGGATGGGATCCTTAGTGCCTTCTAACAAATGTCTCCATTCTTTGAGTGCTAAAATGATAGCAAGGAGTTCGCGATTACCCACATCATAATTCTTCTCTGCTTTGGACATTTGTTTAGAAAAGAAGCCACAAGGATGCAATGGCTTTTCAGGAGACTCTCTTTGAGATAAAACAGCACCTACCCCGATATCTGAAGCATCAACTTCAAGTATATAGGGCAATGAGGGAACAGGATGCTGTAAAATAGGTGCAGAGGCGAACGTAGTCTTAAGGAAGTCAAAAACTTGAAGTGCCTCGGTAGACCAGACATGAGTATTGCCATCCTTTTTTGTCATACGAGTAATAGGTGCTACAATAGACGAAAAACCTTTGATAAAACGTCTATAATAATTAGAGAAACCCAGAAAACGCTGGATGGCTTTTAGACCTTGCGGCAGAGGCCATTCTATGACAGCAGCGAGCTTCCGGGGATCCATACGAAAACCCTTAGTGGAAATCAAATACCCCAAAAACTGGACTTCGGATTGGTCGAATAGACATTTTTCTAATTTACAATAAAGACCATTAGCAAGAAGGGTCTTCAGAACATGTCTGTGATGAGTGTGTAAGTCTGTAGAATATATTAAAATGTCGTCCAAGTACACAATAACAAATGAGTGAATAAAGTCTCTTAAGACATCATTAATAAATTCTTGGAATACTGCTGGGGCATTGCAAAGCCCAAATGGCATGACGGTATACTCATAATGACCTGACCTAGTGTTAAAGGCTGTCTTCCATTCGTGGTCCTTTTTTATACGTATCAAATTGTATGCTCCTCTGAGATCTAATTTGGTGAATACCGTAGCATGTTTGAGCCTGTCAAACAATTCTGTTATTAATGGTATAGGGTAAGCATTTTTGATGGGGATTTTATTAAGACCTCTATAATCAATGCAAGGTCTTAAATCACCTTCTTTCTTCGATACAAAGAAGAACCCCGCTCCAGCCAGAGAAGAGGATCTCCTAATAAATTCCTTGTCTAATGATTCTTTAATATATTCCTCCATGACACGGTTTTCTTGAACCGATAAGGGGTACACCCTGCCCTTTGGAGGTATAGTGCCAGGCAACAAGTCAATAGCACAATCGTAGGGTCTGTGAGGTGGTAATTTGTCAGCCTCTCTTTTATCAAAGACAGTCTTTAAAGATAAATACTGAAAGGGTATAGCCGTAGACAAAGGAGGAGTGGTAGGAACATTAATAGAATTCACGGGCGTGACTTCAATAGTACATGACTCATGGCAGGCCTCACTCCATGATTTTATCTGCCCTGTCTCCCAGTCAAAAATGGGATTGTGGGCACGTAACCATGGATACCCTAACACTAACTGTGAAGAGGGAGAGGTGATGACCTGGAACCGAATGGTTTCATAGTGTAAAACCCCTGTGTACATGTGTAACGGTGCAGTCTCATGAATAACAACTGGAGATATCAATGGTCTACCATCTATGGCCTCAACCGTCAAGGGTATCTCCTTCTCCCTGATGGGAATGTTGTTTTTCTTTACAAAACCAGAGTCTATAAAATTCTCGGCTGCCCCAGAGTCAACCAAGGCGTATATATTTTCAACTATACAACTCTCTCCCATATGTAAAGAAACAGGGAGAAACAGTCGGTTAGGAGGCAATGTAGGAGACTTAGAAATCACACCCAAGGCCAGTCCCCTATAAGGTCTTAGGTGCGAGAGTTTTCCGGGAGCAAAGGACATTCCTTTACCATATGGTCTCTCCTACCACAATATAGGCAGAGTCCCTCCCTTCTCCTATGTAATTTTTCATTATCAGAGAGTTTGGCAACCCCTAATTGCATAGGTTCCTCTTCAGATACTTTAACACTCACCGGTGTATTAACTCTGGGGTGAATAGGTGTAACAAAACGTCTATTTCTGTTCTTGGTATAGAGCCTGTCACGAATCCTATTATCTATATCAATGAGGTAGTCAATAAGGTCCTCTAAAGCTACAGGAAGCTCCTTAGCTGCTACCTCATCCAATATAGAGTCTGATAAGCCTTCCATGAAGGCAGTAGTTAATCCATTGTTGGTCCAATCTACCTGTGAGGCAAGAGTACGAAACTGTATAGCGTAATCAGCCACAGACCTAGAACCCTGTTTAACCCTCATTAATGCTCTTGCGGCATTTTTAGACCTTTTCATAGTGTCAAAAGTTCTGCGAAATGCTGTAAGAAAACTGTGAAAGTCATGCACCATAGGTCCATTAGCTTCCCAAATAGGATTTCATTCAAGTGCTTTGTCGGTAAGTTGGTGCATACAGAACCCAACCTTAGACCTCTCTGTGGGAAATGAACGTGGATACATCTCAAAGTGAAACTCTATTTGGTTAATGAACCCTCTGCATATCTTAGAATCCCCTCCATACCTAGGAGGAGGTGTTAAATGGGCCGTAGAATTAGGCACAGTCGATACTTCAGGAAGAAGGGGTGTAGGAGGGTTAGGTGTGGTTGCTGGAATGGTTCTAGCTAAGAGCGTCTGAAGAGCCTGGGCTATCTGATCCATTCGGTGATCCTGCTCTACAAATCTAGCCTCATGAGACGCCATCTGTTGAGCTAAATCTGCGGGGTCCATGGCCCTATCGTAATGTAACAAGAATATACCCCTACACGCAGGATCCAGCTAAACAGAAGGCAGAACAGAGGAGAGATACGTCTACCGGACCTTAGAATGGCCGGACTCGACGTATATAGGAGAAGTACAGAGTCAGGAACAATCCGAGGTCAAGGGCACAAAGAGACAGCATAAACGAAGACAAGCCGGGGTCTGGTACACAGGAAACAGCAAGCCGGCAAACAGAACAGACAAGGATAAAGCGAAAACGAAGTCAGAATACAAAGCCAAGGTCAAGTACGGAGGAACACAACTGAACACAACAAGCGCTAAAGGGAACTGTAGCAGAAACCACGATAGGGCAAGGAACTAAGGGAAAAGGGTAAGTATAAATAGGTTCAAAACTAATGTGATTGGCTCCTGTCACTTCCACACCCCCAAAAGGTAAGTGTATGGGGTGTGTGGGATGACAGGGGCCAATGGGAGCCTTTTGGCAATTTAGGCTCCCACTGTCTCTTTAAGAGCGCGCCCGAGACTCGCGGCGCGCTCTTAGATTCAGGCGGGACATGTGACCGCATCTCGCGGTCACTGCCCGCCTTCCTGTCTGAAGCGTCGGATGATCCCCGCGCGGCTCGTGCAGCCGCAGGATCGCGCGCGGCTTGAAGAGAGGACCGCGGCCGGCCCCTGGGAAAGGTGAGTAACGCTACACACACAGAGACACACACACATACACAAAATGTTTCCTACCTTTTGTGACTTTCCCTGGGGTCAAGTGGGGGCTCAGCCTGATGGGAGTCAGAGTCCCCACTCTGACTCACTCCTCCTTCCTGCTTCCTCCCTTGCGGGCTCTGATAGCTTTGTTGGAGTGATCAGGGAGTCACTTCCTCCCAGCAGTGATGTCATCACAGGGGGTCTGGACGCGCTATTAAAGCGCCCAGCACTGACCGGGCCCCCTGATAATCCATATCCATCTGGTGGCCCTGATAGCATGGGCCACCCAATGGACCCCTTAACATGCGGCCCCGGTGGTTTGCCGCACGGACTGGTGCCGCAAAACGTGGCAGCTGGTACCAGGTGGCAGGGGTTCGCAGGGCGGCTGGACCCCCTGGACTGACGTGCCCGGTCGCAGCTGCAACCCCTGTGACCGCGGTATGTACGCCACTGCACATAAGGATAACAAAAGAGGGAGTTTTCTGGTGAACAAAAAAATATCAAAATTAAGAAAAGGGCTTTTTTTAAGGTTTATTATATAAATGAATTCTAATATATATTTGATGTGCAGTCCAAGACAATTCCTCTACGCTCAATATGGCTCTGGGAAGACAAAAGAGTGGACACCCATGCTCTAGACCAGGGGTGCCCAAAAGGTAGGTCCCCACATATTTTAAAACTACATATTCCATGATGAAATTCTAAAGGCATGCAAAGCATCATGGGAGTTGTAGTTTTACAATATCATGGAATCTACCTTTTGGTTACCCCTGCTCTGGACCATTCAATCATTATCATTTAAAAAATATGACAGTAATATACACTGATCTTATGTGGTCATGTATAAATGGGGTCTGTACAAAAAATTTGCCTTCTGAATATTGGTCTAAAGATGTAAAGAGTATGTTAGTAGTAGTTAGTTACGGAGCAATTCAATTCTATATTGCATAACCCTGTTTTCTTTCTTCTTCAACCAGGACCGGTGCTAGGATTTTTAGTTACACAGGCGAAGATGCATTTTGGTGCCCCCCACCCTCGTTTAAAATAAGGTTCATACAAACACAGAAATAATCATACAGAGACATACAGACACAGACAGAGACATACATGCAGGCATATAGACATACATACAGAGGCATACCGTCATACAGACACATACATACATACATAGACAGACATACAGAAACATACATACAGAGACATCCAGGCATACAGACACATACATACATACAGGCATACAAAGACATACACGCATACAGAGACATACCGTCATACAGACACATACATATATACAGGTATACAGAGACATACAGGCATACAGACACATACGTACAAAGACATACAGGCATACAGACACATACATTTGTACATACAGAGACATACAGGCATACGGACACATACATTTGTACATACAGAGACATACAGGCATACAGAAACATACAGACACATACATGCATACAGAAACATACATACAAAGACATACAGGCATACAGAGACCTACATACATACATACATACATACAGAGACATACACACATACAGAGACATACACAATTACATACTAGTTCAATCTTGTCCCCTGGATGCATGCTGTCTGGCTCCTTGGAGTCCTGTCCTGCAGCCCAGCCCCATCACAGGGCGCCAGCCGCGCTGTGTGGTACACAGGGAGCAGGGATATGATGTCATTCATATCCTCGCCCCCTCCAACACATGGCGGCGGGCACCTGGTCGCAGGGGTTGCAGGGCTGTGACCCCTGCGACCGCGGTATGTACGCCAGTGCATGCAGATGCACACACAATTAAAGGACCACTACAGACACCCAGATCACATCAGCTCAATGAAGTGGTCTGGGTGTCAGGTCCCTCTAGGTTTAACCCTGCAGCTGAAAACATAGCAGTTTCAGAGAACTGCTATGTTTCACCGAGGGTTAATCCAGCCTCTAGTGGATGTCTCACTGACAGCGGCTAGAGGAGCTTCCGCTATTCTAAAACACTTAACGTCCATAGGAAAGCATTGAGTAATGCTTTCCTATGGGCGGTTTGAATGCGTGCGCGGCAAGAGCATTCGGAGCTGAGAGGCGGAGGGATCCCCAGCGCCAAGGGAGTCCGGCGCTAGAGAAAGGTAAGTGCTGAAGACACACACACACTCTCACGAACAGATGCATACACACCAGCTAACAGACACACACATTTACTGACAGACACACTCAGCGACAGACAGACATACACACTCACTTACAAAACATACACTCTCACTGACAAACACACACTCACTAACAGACATCAAACAGACTCACTAATACACACACAAACACACTCAGTAAGAGACACACAGTAACACACTTACTGACACTCACTAGCAGACACACTCACTGACACTCACTAGCAGACACACTCACTGACACTCACTAGCAAACACACACACTGACACTAGCAGACACACTCACTGACACTAGCAGACACACTCACTGACACTAGCAGACACACACACTGACACTAGCAGACACACTCACTGACACTAACAGAAACTAGCAGACACACTCACTGACACTAGCAGACACACTCACTGACACTAGCAGACACACACACTGACACTAGCAGACACACTCACTGACACTAGCAGACACACTCACTGACACTCACTAGCAAACACACACACTGACACTCACTAGCAGACACACACACTGACACTCACTAGCAGACACACACACTGTCACTCACTGACACTCACTAGCAGACACACACACTGACACTCACTAGCAGACACACACACACACTAACACTCACACTAACACATGTTTTTTTTTTTTTTCATTTAATCCCTCAGCCTCCTTACCTTTTTGGAGTGCTGAAGGGATTCCCTGGGGTCCAGTGGTGCTGCTGGGCTCCTGGGCTCCTTGGCTGGCTGGCTCCCTCCCTGGCTGGCTGGCTCCCTCCCTCCCTGGCTGGCTGGCTGGCTGGCTCCCGGGCGGGCGCGAGGGAGCACTCTCCCATGTGTGCTTCCTCTTCAGCTCCCTCGCGCACCGCGTAGGGATGCCGGCGCCGGAAGATGACGTCATCTTCCGGCTCCGGTATCAGTATGCGGCGCGCGAGGGAGCTGAAGAGAAAGCACACATGGGAGAGTGCTCCCTCGCGTGCCCGCAGAACTGGGCGCTCGGCCACGCTACAACAGGTCGTCGGTTGGAGGGGAGCGCAGTGCGCTTCCCTCCTTCCGGTCAGCCTGATTTTGCGCCCCCAGGGCCGGTGCGCCCTAAGGCGGCCGCCTGGGCCGCCTTATGGTAGCGCCGGCCCTGTCTTCAACCAAACTATTGTCTTGACGTTCTGAGGACACATACTCACTGAATAAATTGTTGGGGGTGGAGGGTTCGGGGAGGGGATTGATACTATGCAAACATATGTATCTTTAATTACAATATTTCTGAGAATATCTTGTTGAGTTTACACAAGCTGGAGATGAACGGTTTGCAGTGCAACAAAGAGGATCTTGTTATAGCAACTCCACTTTTATATTTTGTCAAGGCTTGGTTGGGATGGGGTGCAGAAGACAGAAGCAACCACTATAGGTAGGAGAGTGCAGGGCAAGAAAACTAGAATACACTCAATTTAAAGAAAAAGCTATGTGTTATATGCAAGAACCATTAACCCCTTAAGGACACATGACATGTGTGGCATGTCATGATTCCCTTTTATTCCAGAAGTTTGGTCCTTAAGGGGTTAAAGAATAACAAATGTAAAACCGATAATTCAATATAAAGAAGGGAACAGGGCCTCTTTTGATACAGGGAGCAGAGTCTCGTCATACAGTGAGCAGGGCCTCTTGAACTCTGGGTATTCTCACAGGAAAGCAGTGTATAAAAGTAAACAAAAAATATTATTCAGGCTAAAACCTGTCAAATGCAGTAAAGTTGTATTGGTGCTCTGAGTATCATTTTAAGTGAGCTATTCTTTGTTTCAAACATTGTTAGAATAGTTTTGTCAGTACTGTTTGCCTTTTTAGATCCAACGTTCATCCTCTGAGAATTCGAAACTCAAGTGGTATTTGGCCAAACCAAACATATCACAACACAACGTTCTGATATATTTGGCAACAATTCCACATGGCATTTCATGTGCAGGTTATCCACAAGTAGTTGTTTAACCTTTATTTATATTGTACTTCAAAAACCCAAGTATCACTGTTAATATATTTTCTATCCAGCCTTATAGCTTTAGAAAATGTGTTATAAATAACATGGGATTATAATAGTTTCCTGGCTAACAGGGTTATTCAATGAAGTGAGAATTTTCTGGAATTCAAAGTGAATGTAACCCCTTAAGGACCAAACTTCTGGAATAAAAGGGAATCATGACATGTCACACATGTCATGTGTCCTTAAGGGGTTAAAGGGACACTGTTGGCACCCAGACCACTTCAGCTTATTGAAGTGGTCTGGGTGCAGTGTCCCTTTTGCACCCAGTGCTGCCATGTAAAACTTTGCAGTTCAATAGAAACTGCAAAGATTACACTGCAGGTCTAAGTCTGCCCTCAGTGGCTGTCTACCAGACAGCCACTAGAGGGCTTAGTGCAGTGCTTACTGCATGAGAACCTCCATCATCAGATTTACCAGATAGAGGGGGGCACGGCAGAGGGGGGAGGGTGGGGCGATAGTGCCAGGAATACAGTTTTGTATTCCTGCACTACAGAATCCCTTTAACCCCTTAAGGACCAAACTTCTGGAATAAAAGGGAATCATGACATGTCACACATGGCATGTGTCCATAAGGGGTTAAGGTGAATTTGTAAGCCCAACTAGCAAAACTGGAGGCATAGCTAACTTGGAGTATTTTTCTAATTTGTCTGCTGACCTTCAATTGAAAAATTCACTTTAACTGTTCTTTGAATTCCCAACAATTCTCACTTTAGTAAATAACCCTGTATGTCTCATTTTATAAGAGACACTTCCCTAATCCTAAAATAAAATATTGTTCACACTAAGCATACCATGCCAGTGAAAAAAAAAAATCATAAAATCATAGAGATTGTCAACTTTGTCAATTTAAGCTCCCAGAAACAATGGGAAATATTGTCAATGATTACATCAGTTGGTATTTATATTTTTATTAACCCTTTGTTGCCAGAAGCAAAGAAAAATAAAAAAGACTTCAAAATAAAATAATGGTGACCGGTCCCTGTAAATATTATTTGGTTGTAGCAGTTCGTATGATATGATGGCAGACAGAAGAGACAGTGGGAAGGCCTCTCAAGGCATCCTTACTTGCAACCACACTCATCAACTACCATGTCTTCATAGTGTCTCAGCACTACATTGTCATTGTTGTCATAATACAGCATTGAGATGGGAGATAGCTTTATTGGGGCACAGCTAGGTAAGGGAGTGGATTCTGGCTCTGTAGAGTGAACTAGTGTCTGCAACACAGCATGGTTGGTGCCCTTGAGCAATTCTGTCAGTGGGTATGGGCATTCCCCATGACAATAATTGGCCATGTAACCTCGGGGTGCAATAACCCAGTTGTGCCACCCCACATCCCTAAAGTCAATATACAGGTTTCTCTTCTTACAGATGTTGCTGGGGGTCAGCTGGGGCGTTGCGGAACTCCTCTTAACTCGAGAAGTTTTGCAGCTAGAGGGATCAAGGGAGACTGTGAGTAAAGATATGTGAATGAAAGAGTGAATTTGCTCACATTGGGATGATGAACTGTTGGATGTTGTGCTTATTTCCAAAACAAGTCCCATGTTCTTCTCCATGTTAGTCCAATCTTGTGCCATTTTCGTTAGATTGAAATACAGGGATTTATGAAGCAATCTAAAAGACTGGGCCACAATAAGTTTCTGGCTTTTCTTATGTTGTCTCATGCCTTTTAGGGACATTTGTAAAATGCGGAACAGACGTAAATGGAACTCCTGACCATAATACACATTGTGCCTGGACTTGATCTCCAATTGACCCAGGGTTATTTGTTCTTGTTTTTCCACAGCTGACAGGTCAAAGAACAGATGTTTCCTTAAGCACAATGACCCCTGTTGCAACTCACTGGATATTAGCGGTCCTGAAATAGAAAGAAAGTATGAATGTAGGTGGAATACAGAAAGGTGATAATGCTCAAACTCTCCAGGAACAAATGTATACTAATTAGAGAAGTTGAAATGGAGATTAAAACTTTTGAAGCATTGCTGGCTGCATAGCTAAAAATTGGTTATTCATAAATATATTTTCCCATATAAACTACATTTTATAAATTAAGAAAATGCCCATGGGAAGTAATGAGCACAAAGCAATATTGTTCCCACCCTCATCCATGACCAAGAGACAAGATAAAACCAAAACAAATAATGATCAAATATATTCAATAGCCATATGGAACATTTTACATTTAAATGTGTTAATATTAAAAAATGAACTACGTAGTAATCTCGCTGGTGGGTAAAGGTCGGGGGACACAAGGGCTAGTGCTAACCCCAAGCTTCCTGTGTCCAGATATAAAAAAATTAAAATGAATGAAAATAATATGGTTTAAAATTATTAAAATATCTTAAAATTAACCTAGCATTACATTTTCTACATCATATTGCCGGCAAAAAAAAGAAGATATTATGTTTGGTCCCAAAAGTTCTACCTCTCTGTACCTAAAACCTTGAAGAAATCATAGGATTCTATACACTAAGGTCCGACTGGTTGACTTAAAAAAAATTCAAGGGAAATTGGTATCTTAGAGAAAATCTCCACATTGATTATTTACAATTGGGTTCAATTTAACAAAATAGCTAATGTGTGTTACAAATACAGTAACTATGCACAAATCAGTAAAAATAGAGCTAGGTCGTTCTTTGTGATTATGAAGTCATGTAGTCCTGAAGTTCCAACTTGAGCAGATGTACAAAGAAAACAACTGTTGGCTGTGTTGAACTGCCAGAAGACAAAGTGTAAAAAATAAAATAAAGGTACATTTAAAAAAAAAAAAAAAAAAATAGCATGGGAGTCCATGACACTCCTAAAAAGGAGCCAATTATATTATGTTTTACACCAGGAATGACAGTGTGGAACTGAAAAAAAAGTAGTGATCTCCAAGCTCACTACAAAACAGAGGAATACTGGGACATGATTGCCCTATTCCAATTTAAGAGTAAAGAAAGGTAATGTAATGGGGGGGGGGGGTAACCCCTAGTGAGACTAGTCACTATGGAATAAGTGAGGAAAAAAAGAGAACTGCCAGGAGAGAGCGAGAAAAAATAACTGTATCGCTGGTAGAGTGGCAAATATAAACCAATTAGGCTAGGTATTTAAAAAAAAAAAATGTAACTTTTAATATAGCGATTAAGAGGTGAAATAAGTCACCACAGCAAAAGGAAAACAAAAATCAAACAGAAATAATAACATATGATCCAATTAGCAAGATACAGAGAGATGCTTAGATTCCTGTTACAAAAATTCACTCCAGTGTCTGAATGTTAATGGAGGCTAGCTAAAAGAAGTGATATGTCATTTATATTTAACCACTTAGATATATTAGCAGTTTTTCCTCAAATAGTTAATACTATTATGCTGAGAGAGACTCCAGTATCTGAATATAGATTGAGGCTAGCTAATAAGGATAGGTCATTGGGATTTACCTACTTCAATAAAATGATTAGCAATTTTCCTCAAGTAGTTAATACAATTATACTGATAGAAAATGCAGCATAGTTGAAGGAAAAGCCTCTCTCCCTGTTAAACTTGCTAGACAGTCAGAGCATGAAATAGAAAAAAAGGAAAAAATAATAAAGTGCTAATTAAAATATTCCATGCTTAAGTGTGCATGGTATAGTTCACAAACGTTATAGTATGTGCCCTGTGAAGTGAGAGAAATTGCCCGACGCGAGTTTCAGTGCACAGTTTGTGCACCTTCGTCACACGCCGTGCACCGAAACTGGGTAGGGGGGTAGGGGGTTCTGGGGCAGAGGGTGGTAGGGTGGCTGCGGCAGAGGGTGGTAGGGGGACTGTGACAGGGTAGGGGATGGAAAGGGGCAGAGGATGGTAGGGTGGCTGGGGCAGAGGGTGGTAGGGGGCTGTGACAGGGCAGGGGGGGTTGGAGGGTAGAGGGTGGTAGGAGGGCAGTGACAGGGTAGGGAGTTGTAGGGGGCAGAGGGTGCTAGGGTGGCTGGGGCAGGAGGTGGTAGGTGGGCAGTGACAGGGCAGAGGGTGTTAGGGAGACAGTGACAGGGTAGAGGGTGGTAGGAGGGCAGTAACAGGGTAGGAGGTGGTAGGGGGGCAGAGGGAGGTAGGGGGCTGAGGGTGGCTGGGTTACAGGGTGGTAGGGAGGCAGTGACAGGGTAGGGGGTGGTAGGGGGCAGAGGGTGGTAGGGTGGCTGGGGCAGGGGTGGTAATTGGTCAGTTTGAATATTGGAGCACCAATGGGGTGCCAGGAAAGATTAAAAAAAAAATGAGACCATTAACCCTTTAACGTATAACTAGGAAGAAAGGTTTGTTTTGTTTTATTAACATCTGAAGGTATGGGACTATATAGAAGTTGATGCTCAGAAAGAATTTTCACAATTAGCCTTGTGACAAGGGGTGTATTTAGTAGCAAGTGAATACTTTAATTAGATAAAAGTAAAGGAATGTTATCTTGATGCTGTAAGATAAACTGTTCATTTGTAAAGTAGTGAAAATAAGCTGATGTTAGAGGAATCAAGGAATGAAAAAGGTAAAAAATAATAACTAATAAGAATGACCACAACTACCTAAGTTATATGGAAATAAATAAGGATCAGTATGTTTGCCTAAAGGAGAGGCATATGAGTATATCTGAAGAAGAGATTAGATGAGCTAAGAACACAGAATAACATGGGAATATATAGATAATGGCCATAAGAGATTTAGTAAAATAAACTTCCCGGATTTGGTGGCCATTGAGTATTTGAATTGTAAATTACATTTTTAAAGGTAAGTAATTGAAATTGATATTGCTGATAATAAAGTATGAGTAGACATACATAGTGGTTAGTGGATAAATGAGGTAAAATTGAATTCTTCATTGAGTCCTTTCGGTGACATGGTCTGGAACTTGTAAATCCATCTTTTAAGTAATTTAATGTTAAAATCACCTTTCCTAGGGTTCTCTGTGATTTTTTTCAATCACTTGGAATTTTAAATTAGTTGGATCACCATTATGCCTGGTGCTGATATGGTTGGCTATAGGAGTGGAAGTGTTAAGGTTGGTGACTGAGTTTACATGTTGTAGAATTCTTCTCCTTAGTTGCTGGTAAGTTTTGCCTATGTATTGTAAATTGCAAGTGCAGGTTATAACGTAGACCACTGTGGTGGTGCTGCAATTGATACAATCTTTAACTGGATAACACTTCTTAGATCTGCTACAAGTGACAGTTTTGGAGGGGAGTAAGAATTTACATGATCCACACTTAAAAATTCCTTTTGTCCGTGAAAGCCAGCTGGGATGGGTGATTGGGGGTTCCAAGTGACTGTGAACTACTATGTCTCTTAGGTTACTCGGTCGGCGTGCGGATAGGCTAATTGGTTGATATTTGCCACTCTACCAGCGATACTCCTGGCTGATCTCTTCCCACCCCACCCCTCCCCCACTCCCCTCCATTCCAATTTCAAACAAGTGGTTATGAGAAAATAAAACAGTATAGATAGTGTGCAAGTTTAAGAATCTTGGGGAGGAACACACAGTTTCCCCTCCATGAAATTATGGACCACCAAAACTCTAACCTCTTCATGTTTCAGGGATTCACATATGAGTAAATTCCAAAATTTAAAGATTCCATCTACTTAGCCTGGCTGTCACTTTTTCTGAGTTGATTTGTCTTTTCTAAATTTGCTGTTTTAACCTAAATTTCGCATTTTGGTGTTCAATTCAAAACAATTCACTGTTTAGATAATCAACCTTATAATTCACAGGCTCCACCGTACCTGCTCAAAACTACAACTTAGTTTACTGTTACTTTACAGGAAGAAGGAGAGAAACAAGAAGGACGTACCCTTCAGCAGCAAGCAAGATTAGTGAACTTGTGAATAGCAGACAAATTCTGTTTGTGAGAATCAATTCATTAACAAAAATGTTTCAAGTGATTTCCATGTGGTGTTTTGGTTCAGACAAATGTTCTCCATGCAATCGTTTTGAGAAATAATTTGAATGAACTATAATGGGGTGGAAATTGGCTGATCAGTATACTGCAAAATATATATATAATTTATATCATTTAATATCTGTTCATTTACAGATCAAGTGATATGTAACCAAACAAAGGAAAAAGAGAAGGCGCAGTAAAAAAATAAAATAAAAAAATCTATATTTATATATTATATATTTATTAAGTATCTAATATATAAATATATACATTTATTGTTTACTGCTATTTTGGCCTTTATTGGTCACTTCTCACTTAATCTGTGAATGAAGTCAACATTTAGTTGCTATCCCCTAACCATCTAACATTTTTTTTCCCATCAATCATCTTTGTTTAGTGCAAGAGAAGGAAATACGATTGTTCGTTTCATATGTTTCATTCATGAATTGTCCGTAAAGTGTTTCAGAATTACAGACAAATTCTGACGAATCCCGTTTCATTTGAAACCAAATGCGCAAGTCTAAAGATTAGTGTCAAGGTATGTCATGGTATTGAATATAGCACTGAACCATGTATCATGCATAATATATTAACAAAGAAGATTTAATGTAGAGAGATCTAGAGGCAACTGATAGGACATAATTTAAAATGAATGGATTGTGAATATAAGATTTAGATGAACGTAAGAGAACGGTCATCTTCCATATTGGCCTATCAAACATCAGAGAAGCATAGGCCATCAACTTTTATCATTTTTTTACATAAAAATAAACATGGCTCTAACAATAAGACAAAAAGTCTAAACATAAGTCGAGTTACTCATCATTATCATTAAGATAAATACTGACCACTTGCACTAAAATGTATTTAAATTTGTCAAGTGACCTCATTAGTAAACAATGTGCATTGCAATTGCTAGCTTAAACTGTACCACTCATTTCAATATACCGATTAGTACATATGTTTGACTCAACAGTATTCATACGGGAACTCCGAGCATATCAGCATTAGTATAATGACCTCAAAAAGCATACCCTTGGTATAAGCATGCAAATTAAATGATAAAATAATAAAAAATAACACATATCAATTTAATTTTGAAAAAAAAAATCTTCAGAATTAAACAAACAGAAAATTAAATAATGGTATTGCCCTCTATTTTTGTAGAAGTTACTAGCTAACCCAACTACTCCTAGTCATAATACCAATTCCTGATCCAATCTAGACTAACACCTATAACTAATCCAATTCAACCTCGCTAATATTCCTCCACTACTTCATTAATAAAAGTAAAAGAAAAGAATGTGATAAAGAAAGGTAAGTGTGACTGTAACAACAACAACAAAGATAAGAATGACAAAGCGTAACGGGGAGTTGAAATGGCATGGGAAGACACCATGGATTAAGGAGGGATTAAGTGAGTTAAGTGATGCAGGAGTAAGGATGGGTGTATAACCATTAAAAAGTAAATAAGGGTGAGAAGGTGAGAAGGGTTGAAAAACATTCAGCAAATTGAAGTCACTAAAATCACTAAAATCTACTAACAGTTGTCAATAAGAACAGCTTAGGGCAGCTATTTGCCAGTACTATTAGAAATGAGTCCTACCATATTTCTTGGTTTGCTTCTAATTCTCATGTTCTCATGTTCTAATTGTATTGAATTATCTTATCCTCCAACCTTGATACTCACCTTGGTCTCTGTAGGATCTAAGAATATTTCCTGGCACTTGAAACCCTTCCATCCTGCAAGGATTGTCTTGCTGTATTCCTTTCTCAAAAATATCCCAGAGTGTTTTAGGGACAGGCGCTCTGTTAACAGGATTTGGTCTTCCATTCAATCCCAAAGCTTTGAGAAGCATTTTTTCCTGTACGGGAATCTGAGAACATTCAAAGAGATAAAGAATGGATAGAATAGAGCTCAACAGAAGGACAGATCCATCCATGATGACCTCCTTGGCTCTTCTGCTCAGCACATTGTCAGGCAATACCCTACAAGCTGTGATGTGTAAAATCTGTCAGCTTGCCTTTTCCAGCAGAGAGATGTTAAAAGATCTTATCCTGCCTCCTCTTCTTTCTTTGATATGTAGCAATTCCTACATTCCAGGGTGGATATTGGGGCTGATTAACTAAACCTCAAATTCTGAACTTGACAAAGCAATTGCACTTTTTAAGGAAAAAATTGTTTGGAATTGGAAACAAAATTCATCTCAACTATTTTTCTGCTTGGCTACATTGGTTCAGAAATTTGCTTTCACAGTGTCTGTTTTGCATAACAAGACTATATGCTTACAGTCTGATATGATCGCATATGGAGTCCAGACAGCTTTTAAGTGGAAACCTTTATCACGGAGAACACAAGTTAATCATAAATGTATAAAATAAAATAAAAGCATCTTAGAATTTGGCAATAATTGAGTATCAAATATTCAAATGTTATTACCATTTAAAATGGTGACAAGAAAATATTTCCATAAGCATGCAATAGCAAAAAAAATATTTGTGAGCAAGACAATAGAAAATGCATTTATAATGTAAAAGTATAACAGAGAGTGAACTTTTCTTCAAACTTGAAAAAAAAACAGTATAGTATAATTTCAAGGCAACATTTCAGGGATAATTTAGCAATATAAAGGTATATGGTAGAATAATAGGAGAGATTTACAATACTTAAAAAGTATTTAATCATTACAATTACAAAAAAGATACTGAAATTAAAACAGTTCAAGGATCTTGTAATCTAGTGTTGCAAAGACAGTGTTCCAAAAAGTGGGCTATCCTTTACTATAAATGGGAAACAATGTTTAAAGAAAAAATAGACATTATATAATTTTATTATTAAGTTAAAGGTGGTACATCTCTCAGTAATATAGCCTTTTAGATTCCATGACACTATATTCCATATCTTGATATATCTGGTATATTTGAATATCTTCCAGAGGATTATGGGAATTGTAATACAAAATAGTTGGAGGAGCTAAATTGGTCAAACCTTGGGTAGAGGCTCCAAAAGTGAATGCATATATGCAGATGTCTGCGTTTTTTTGGTTGGTTGTTTTTCTTTTGTATTTTTTTGTAACTGTTTTAGATAATACAAATTGATTTGATAATCTCTGGTTCCCATTTTCTCATTTGAAAATAAATAAATAAATTACACTATCTCTTTGTTTCTGCACAGGTGTTCCTTAATTTATTCCTTTCTTTATCTAGGTGCTAAATGACATGTCTATAGATACTGAGTTGTTACCACTGTGGGGACTACATTCTCTCTGCGCTGAACAATCAGTTTAGTGTGGAAATCCTGCCCTATTGATGACACTAAAGAATCAAGTTTTCCATCTATAATGCCCCTTGATCTGTGTGTGAAACTAACACCTTGGTTAACAACAAAGGAAAACTATACAAACAGAGCAATCTTTTGATTAACCCAGCTAATAAATTGTGTTAGCTTCCAAAGAGATTAGGTTTGCATGTGCAGAAATCTCCTATTTTCTTTTATTTTGTTGCTGTGTTTTGCATTCTTTAACAAAAAAGGCCTTAAAATGTTCATACAGCTGTTTCTGTTGTTTTTTCTCACTTGGTCTACCTCTTGCTGCGTCACTAAATAGACTTGAACATGTTGCTAAGATACCTGATTTTTTTAGAAAACTGCTGTCTTATCTGGGTCCACATATCTTGTTGAGACAATATAAAAACACCAATTTACTGAGATAGTTTCCATGTTATCGGGGTCTCTGGCTGCTGAGTTTCTGGTTATGGTACTTATTATTATTTATAAAGTGCCAACAAATAAATAATTTAAATGTGCTGTGCAATACTTAATACGTCCCTTTAATTTCATACACTTGCAGACAATAAGTTGCATATAGGGAAAACATGCACTCTCCCGACTCATTAACATCTATCAGTGGATGACTGATAATGCAGTTAAAAATAATGAACATCAATTTTTCTTCTCGTAAAAAACTGAAAAATTAACAACCATTGTTTTACCTGCCACTAGCCAATGGCAGTCATAAAAAGACAAGTTAACATAAAAAAGTTTTCAACATTCAAATAAGAGAAAGAGACTTACAATGGGTCCTTATGTAAACAAAAAAATAGCAGGTCTCCAGAAGGATCCACAAAACTAAAAAATATCTCCAAAAAGAAGGCACCCAATTACCAGAGAACCCATATGATGTAGGATGAAGGGTTGTGAAAAATGGATAAGAACTTAACAGTTGGCATTCATTTCTTGTCTGTCTCATGGTGTGTGATGTATAAGCTGATAATAAATATATGTGACTGAGTTGCCGGTCAAGACTGATGTTCCTTATCCTAAAAGACAAAGGTATCAGCAGTCACCTGAACACTCAACTCCCCAATGTATGGCAGAACCATGGACAATAAAAGCCATGTGACCCCACATACTGTGCTATTTCCAAAAAAGGAAAAGGTGAAACCAAGGTAGACGTTTCACAGGTCCTACATTTCTAATCTTTTCTAGACAGCTGTGTAGCCAGGGCTCCCATAGGCCAGGTTACCCGTTGTAGAAATAGTTTCCTTTACCTAGGGCATTTAGTGATTTATATGTCAGTACCTGCATTATAACATTTATTAGTGGGAGATTCTTCCTTAATTAAAACTGTAAAATATTTGTTTTTTCATATGACTATTATCTAGCTCTGTAAACCAAAGTAAATAAACATAAAAAAGGCTCATGGCTGGAAAAAAATATAGTTTTATCATGTAAATTAAATCTGGACTGGAGTGGACAGATGTCTTCTTTTGGATCAACAGCAAAAACATATGTGAGAAAGGCTGAACTTGATGGACGCAAGTCTCTTTTCAGCTATGTAACTACGTAACTGTGTAACTATGTGACTGTGTCCTAACAGACAAAAAGAACTCAAGACAGTTAAATGCTCTAAACCAGAAATTACCATATGGAACACACATTAAAAAATAGTAAATGATTCAAATGGTATTGCTTCACATTCTAAAGTTCTAGGTGATACAGCTGCAGATACAAGGCCATCTTTCTAATACTGTACAGTCAGAGAAAGAGCCAAGAGTCAGTACTGTTGGGTGGTCACATGGAAACATTCCCAGTTAAACCGTTGGAAAATGGTTTCACCAAGTAAGGTAATATGAAGGGGCGAATCCAGAGCTTAAATTTGGGAGGAACACTACTGGATTTTGTGTCAGATTTTAGCTTTAGAAAATAGACAAATACATTTGCACAAATACACTTATGAACATTGATACAGGAACAATTTCACCCACACATACACAGATTTGAACATATGCCCAAACACAGATACCGATACCCGATGTGATGGGTCGTATTTTTGGCCTTACCTGATAATTAACCTGCATTGTATAATGTGTATACAATGTTCATACTTTATTTCCTTTTGTATCTTTCAACCATCCTCTGTATTTAGTACTTTTTTAATACAGTAAACATTCATCGAACTAAAATGTTAATAGCTGAACATAAATGGTTTTGTTTTTGATACAGTAGAAAATATGTGATAGTGTGTTCTTGGTTGTGCACATGGTTTCTTGCTAAAGGCACTGTAAGCAAAATCACTACTTCATCTCATTGAAGTGATTGTGGTGCCTGGAGAACCCTGACACCATCGCACTCTTCAATGCTAAATAATTATCAGTTTAACACTGAATGAGGGTCTAATGATGCCCATAGTTCAGCCCCATTTTTTTGTAGGGGTTAAGCCTTCAACATTAGTCCAAGCAGTAATGGGCAGCGCTGATAGGCTGAGAAAGTCATCTGAACAATCTCAGTCTATCACTGCTGTCCATCTATTGTGTGGATTGGTATAATTAATGCAACTTTATGTTGTGCCTCACCATATCTTTAGCGAGGGTTTGTCCAAGCACCCTAATTCAAACCATTGTACCATGTTACTGTTCAGTGTTAAACAACATGGCACAGTGGTTATGGTGGGTAGAGAACCCCTTCAAACTTACAGAATAGGCATACACTTTTTGTAGCATATGACATGGAACTGTAAACAACAGTAAAAATAATACAAATAAATAAACAAATAAAATAAAAAAATATAAAGGTATGTATATTTATTGACTAAGAGTAGAGAGGCAAAGATGAGACAGATAGATCGAGATAGGTAGATAAATAGATAGATAGATTTTATGCTATATTTAAAGTACCGAAGCTTAAAGGGACACTCCAGTCACCCAGACCACTTCTGCCCATTGGAGTGGTCTGGGTGCCAACTCCCACTACCCTTAACCCTGCAAGTTAATTATTGCAGTTTTTTATAAAGTGCAATAATTACCTTGCAGGGTTAACTCCACCTCTAGTGGCTGTCTACTAGACAGCCACTAGAGGTCACTTCCTGACTCATAGCACAGATTATCTGTGCTAGAGCGTCGCTGGACGTCCTTACGCTGTGTGAGGACCTCCAGCGTCGCTCATTTCCTCATAGGAAAGCATTGAAAATCTTTTTCAATGCTTTCCTATGGGGAGACATAATGCGCATGCGCGGCATTGACACACATGCGCATTAGGTCTCCTCGCCCGGTGGTCTGGATCAGTCTCGCCCACCGGCCAACGGAGTCAGTAGGAGGAGCGGCAGCTGCCTCAGGTAACTGACTGAAGGGATTTTCACCCCTTCAGCAACCGGGGATTGGGGGAGCGAGAGGGAACCTGCAGTGCCAGGACAACGGATTGTTTTCCTGGCACTGGAGTTTTCCTTTAATTAAATAGCATATTCCATGACATAAGCTACATGCATATGAACTGTATAATAATAAATCATTTGCTTTCTGGTTTTTTTTTGTTTGTTTTTATAAACATGACTAAATACTGGACTTTTGAAGTTTACTTTGGAACATCTAGCTAACAATTAGCTGGAGGTGTCGTTTGTTTTTTTAATATTTACAATACATACTGTCTTAGTTTCACTTTTTATTTGAAACCTATTTGCAAAAATGAAACATTCTCAGACATATTCCCATTACGTTAACTTTGTATAAGTGTATTCATTGAATATCTGTTTATAAAGTATTGGTAGTATTGCTTGCTAACGCTGAATATATGTCAATTCAAGTATTATATAGCAGTGAACACAATTTTTAAAATATACATAAAGGACATAATTTGCTGATGTGTACATTTCTCATAAACTTCTCACTCTCACCTCCAACTCTTGGTCCTCCCCCATATCTATTTTGACTAGGGCAGCAACACTCGATTAGCTCATTATTTGATCACTAAGAGCTTATGTTTGTGAAAAATAATCAGCATTCTAATTAAAAATCTAAAAGGTTAAGAGAGATATGTCTCTGTGGCAAACCTAGCCACTTCAGTATATCAAAGACAGGGTCCCTGTGTTAATTCTATACTCCAAAAGACTGAGGGCATTCGTATGCTAGTTTCACGAACCATAGTGGAATATACTGTTCGTGAAATGAATGAACAACCGAACGGGAGACCACACAGAGGAGTCGTGTGTCTCCAACATTATAACCGCAGAACATTAATGGTTTTATGGGTGGTCACCGTTCGTATAGCCGAACATGTGGCAGCGGCAATCTTTGCTTACGAATGCCCAGCGGTGTTTGGTTGTCGAGTGCCTGGAACTAAAATCGGCTACTCGACCTCGCGAACACCTAATTGCCACTCGAATATTTCTAAACAAATACAAGATGTCATTCATGATTTGGCCTCTATTCTCCTGGCTGATAAGGGCGATGGAGTGGTCATTATGGATTATTTAAAATACAGGGCAGAAATTCTTTAGATGATTGAAATTGATATAACCATCTTAATGGTGATACAACATGTCATTGTTAAATTATCATCAGAGAAATATTGAATGACAGTTGGAGAAAGAAAATTAATGAATCAGGAACGAATGAGTTTTTATTTAAGGCACATTGTAATTGTACTATTCTGTGTAATTGAATAGTGCAGTGGCAGAACATTATAAATGATAAAAAAAAGACAAATGGCCTTGCAATGCATGTTTCATGGGGCCTCCAAGGAAGTACATTGGAAAGCACAAACTGCATTAGTTTCTTCCTTATTTCTGCCCTGTCCTCTAAACATTATGTCTAAATTCAAATTTGTTTGAAAAACGGATGATTTTAATCCATTTGATAATGATCTATTCTCTTCTATATACTTTTCCCAAGACCCATAAGGGTCGAAGAGACCCCCAGGAAGGCTGGTTGTTTTGGCTAAGAGGGGCCTGTGGAATCATTGTTTACCTGTTTGGATACTTGGATATAAATGTCTGGTTTGTCTCTACTTACATGGTAAGGATGCCCCACATCTAATTGAAAAGTTGAAGGAAATACCACGAGAAGGATCTACTGTAAGCAACATTAGATGTGTCTCTCAGTCTCGAATTGCAACGCAACATATTTAGTGCCCTTCTTGATTATCTCATATATTTACAAATTGCTCCAATTCCTGCTGGAGGTACCACTCAGGAGTTGGCATGATGTATAATATTTGATGAACTTGTCTGGCCTTCCAGCCTGTTTGGAACATGACGGCTCAGATTGTATTCTCACTACTACAGGTACAATGTAAGCCTCAGCCTGAAATGCACATTTTATTTATGTTATCACAACATATGTCTAAAACTGCCCTTACATTGATGTTCCAGGTCCTTATAGCTGCTGACATACTCAGAGCCAGACTCTGGAAATTTCCTGGGGTCCTCCAAATGAGTAAAATGTCCTTTTAAAACAAGTCATTCTCTATTCACTCTCTATTGTACTTACTAATTTATGGCACATGCCCAATTACTCCTAAACACAATACAGAGTAAGGCAAAGGACCTGCGGCTCAAGATTGTACCTTTACAGATTGATGTGCTGTGTCTATTTGGGACTACAGGCATGAACAGCTATTTGTCTATGGGTGGAGCATGTTTTCCCATACTCTTTCTGGGGCATATACCTGATCAGTAATCCTTATATTGGCAGCTGAAGTTACACCTGAAACCATCTAAAAGAGAACATGTAGGGATGCACTACTCCTAGTCTTCCCTTTATCAAATGTTTGTTACCCGAATTACTACACATGGACCCTCTGCACTCCAACCCCCCTCCCCCAGACCGGTGGGGGATATCCCGGTCCTCTCAGTGCTGACAGACCTGGCTTGCACATACCTACCACACCATGCGAGCAACGGTAAACTGCGAGCAAAGCCACAACATGGCGGGAGGCCCTCTCACAGACTCGTGGCATGAGTCCCCTCCAGAAGACTCCCAACGTTGCTGTTGCAGAGTTCCAAATGCGGCTCGACTGCTATTTCCAGCGCTTCTGGCTCACACTCCAGCAACGTATGGCAACAACTAAAGCTGAACAAGGGAGCAGAGCCTTGAGAGACAAGCGGCCAGAGACAAAGGGGCCTACTCGAAGATGAAAAGCTATGGAGGGCCACAGGGGGTTTGAATACCCTGCATCATCCACCAAGGCAGAGGATTGTCAGCGTTAAGCAGCGCCTGTCAACCCGATCCTGCAACCACCCTCAACAGGGGATAGTCTCGGACTGCACTGGAAACCGAGCCTGTGGCACACAGATGCCGGTCCTCATCAAGGCCTGGGTCTGGAGAGGCAACCGACCCTGGCACCAAGTTCCTCTGAGCGGTGAAAACATCCTGCTACCCACGGAAATGGCTGAGTCTGGTGGAATACTAACTGACACCCCCTCCTTGTTCAACAGCACCTTACCTAGCACTAAACCAAGCACCACCACTTCTCTCCTTCTATTTTTGTTGAATCATTTTGGTGTATACCCGCATATGAATACATTGGGACAGTGTAAAAGTGCTGTGCTGTCAACCTGAGATTTTCTTTCTTGAAACCAGCTTGTTACTTACTGATTCATTACATGTCTGCCCAGCATGATTGTTGCAGCTTTACATACATACCTTCTCTAAAAAAAAAGTGCAGTTCCTCTTGACATTTTGTGCTCTAACCCAAAGCCTGTATTCTAGACATGTGCACCAGTGAAATTTTCGTTTCGTACAAATGATTTCGTACTAAATAAAAATGTCATTCATCAATCCCAAATTCTGTCCGCAAACCATTAGTTTTCCAATGAAATTTGCTAAGAAACATTTATTTCTTGTCCATTAGGACATTAGGTCCCCCCTTTAATTTATTAGAGTCCCCACTTGCCGCTCATGGGTGGGACCTGGGGGGAAAATTAGGTCCCCCCATTATTTATTTATTTAGGGTCCTCACCCGGCGCTCATGGCTGGGGACCAGGGGGGACATTAGGTCCCCCCTTTAATTAATTAGGGTCCCCACCCACAGCTCATGGGTGGGGACCAAGGGGGACATTAGGTCCCCCCATTTATATTAATAGTCCCGTGGGGGGGCACTATGTCCCCCCCATTTTAGTGCCAGGTCCACCCTTATTGTACTAGCAACTGGGCAGCAATAGCTGCCCAGTCACTAGTACTTTTAAATTTGTTTAGGCAACATGCCTCTACTCGCGTCAAACTATTAGCCTTTTTTTTAACCAGATAAAAAAGGAACACTTAAAATGTCCCTCTGTTTATATACTGTACTGTCATGCTCTTTGAATCAATTGCATAATCCTACATTCAGAACATCACTAAATGGTTATTTATTTAATTTACTTTGTAAACATTGAGTTGTGTCTATTGCAAGTCAAGTTGATGTTTTTGGCCTACATTTTTGCAAATCAGTTGAAAACTCATTGTTTTGGGAATATATAGGTTATTTTCTGTAAAAATGTGTAACTTAGATTATGTATAGAACCATGAACTCTATTCACACACCAGGCATTTTATCACTTGGTATATGCTAAAAATAACAGAAAACATTTAATAAAGTCTAGCATAATCTCCTTGTGCGATCACACAACTTCACTTGTGCTTGTAGTTCCATTATATATGTTACAGTTAAAGTGCAGAAATGAGTTAATGTGCACATTACCTAGTTAATCTGCAGATTAACTAGGGCGATCAGTTAAAGTGCAGAAAATGATTTTGTTTCTTAAATATTTCTCACATTACCTAGGTAATGTAAATTACCTAAATAATCTGCACATTACCCACTAGGCATTTGTTAAAGTGCAAAATAAATCATTCTGTCCTCCATCTCTGAGGGGCTCACAGCTCTGGAGGACACCATGGTGTGCATAGGCTGCTGTTCTGTTCTTGTCTGGACCACATAGTCACATACCTCTTCAAACAGTAATCCCGAACTGGTAAGAAACGAGGAGCCCCACCACCACAAGAGAGCAAGTGCTTCCTGCACACCCTGAAATGATCCCAGCAGATGCTCTCCACTGTTCTCAATATCATCATATATTTGAAGACTGTCGGAATCAGTGGTCCATGAGCAGACCTCTCCTTGTATTTCTCGGACTTACGGAGCAGCATTGTTAGTAGCCAGCCCCCTCTGAGAAGCAACAAGCCATGCGTCTATGTTTTGAGAATTTGATGGTGGAGGGCATTCAAAGGAACTTGCTCACAAAAGAATTGAGACAGGTTCACACAGAATCTTTATGCCTTCAGACGAGAAGTGAACGACTCTGCAGAGACTGCACTGAAAGGGTGAAACAGGTTCTACGAGGACGTTTTTGTAATAAATAATTTCCTCTTTACCGAGGGAAAGAAACAAACATTTTGCACTAAAAGGGTGAAACAGGTTCTGCAAGGGCGTTTTTTGTAATAAATAATTCCTCTTTTACCGAGGGAAATAAACAAACATTTTGCACTTTAAAGGACCACTCTAGGCACCCAGACCACTTCAGCTTAATGAAGTGGTCTGGGTGCCAGGTCCAGCTAGGGTTAACCCATTTATTTTATAAACATAGCAGTTTCAGAGAAACTGCTATGTTTATAAATGGGTTAAGCCTTCCCCCAAAGCCTCTAGCGGCTGTCTCATTGACAGCCGCTAGAGGCGCTTGCGTGATTCTCACTGTGAAAATCACAGTGAGAGCACGCAAGCGTCCATAGGAAAGCATTGATAATGCTTTTCTATGCGACCGGCTGAATGCACGTGCAGCTCTTGCCACGCGTGCGCATTCAGCCAACGGGGAGGAACGGAGGAGGATCAGAGGCAGAGAGCTCCCCGCCCAGCGCTGGAAAAAGGTAAGTTTTACCCCTTTTCCCCTTTCCAGAGCCGGGCGGGAGGGGGACCCTGAGGGTGGGGGCACCCTGAGGGCACTATAGTGCCAGGAAAACAAGTATGTTTTCCTGGCACTATAGTGGTCCTTTAACTATACGGAAGCAGTTAATGTGCACCTTACCTAGGTAAAGTGTGGAAAACTCTTGATTCCGCACTTAAACGGAGCAAATCAGTTATTCTGCAGATTAACTAGGTAATGTGCACATTAACTTAATGGTGAAATGTTGTGAACTGAATTAAGAAATTTGCAGAATAAATGTAATCTTGCAACTATGTTAATTTGACCTTATGTGTACAAATTGTTTTTTTTTTCCTGTTCAATGCTTAGTAAATAAACCCTAATGTGTCAGACCACACAGGCATTTTGATTTATTGTATGCAATCCATTCTTTTTAGTAATGACTGTGATGTTACATTCTTCCAAGAAACAAAAGAAATGTTTTATAAGAGCAATCATTGATCTGTCAAAAGTCCAAATTAAACTGAACTAAATAAATTAAGTTTCTAAAGCAACCTAATTGCATTCATTTTAATGACAAAAAAACAATTGGTCATATTTTGATTTCACCAGCACATGACAGGTAAACTGACTGTGCATCATACACTGTGTTTCTTTCCAAACTCTCTTGTGTAAATAAAATAAACACAAACATAGCTTCCTCCTGTGGGGGAGGAATATTAAATTGGAGTGAATATAATGTACTAGAACAAATAGCACAATTAAGGATAAAACAGCTGTGTGGATTTTGTTTCCCTATGTTCCCATTCTGGTTGTTCTGGCCTAAAATCTGTAAAATTGGCTTTGCAGGTTTGTTTTTTTCCATTTATACAATGAAACTACTCAGACTAATCTGTATCCATACAACATGAGTAGATATATGCAGAGATACATACATGCATGCATGAAAACACACACTGTACAGATATTAAGATTTAAAAAACCACACAAAATAGAGTACGTTTTGACTGAAACAATATTCACTTTCAAGGTTTCCAGGTAGGAGTGATGTACACCTATCAGTCATTATTTCTCAGCACTTATGATTATACAAAAATGAATAAACAGACACTTCCTTTCATATTCCTGCTTTTACTTCAAATCCTCAGGCTATGTAGTCTCTACAGTGAATGCTTTTAAGACCAGGAAATATGCATCCACCAAGCCTAGCCTCTCCATTACTCCAAATGGACTGATCAGCATATTCCTTTTTTAAGCATCAATACCTTCAAATATTGATCAATCCATTGCATCATATTCAAGATATTTTACTCATCCTACTTTGTTCACCTGCTGCAAGTCATTGATATTTACAGATTTTCATTTATGAAATGCTCACTTCAGGTCATACCTTAAAGGATCACTATAGTTTTCCTGACACTATGTAATCTTTGGGGGACCCTCACCCTCAGGGTCTCCCTCCCGCTTGGCTGAAGGGGTAAAAACCCTTTCAGTCACTTACCTTTAGCCAGCACCGGGCTCCCTCGGTGCTGGTGACCTCTCCTCCCCCGCCGACGTCAGCTCCCGAGTGGAGCGGAATGCGCATGCGCGGCAAGAGTCGCATGCGCATTCTAACAGTCCATAGGAAAGCATTTCTCAATGCTTTCCTATGGACGTTCTGCACGCTGGATGCGAATTTCGTCTCCAGCGTCGCATATGCGCCTCTAGCGGCTGTCAGGAAGAGCCACTAGAGGTTGGATTAACCCTGCTATGTTTACATGTGAAGGGTCAAAACCTGAGGGACATTGCACCCAGACCACTTCATTGAGCTGAAGTTGTCTGGGTGGCTATAGTGTCCCTTTAACATTTGAATTACATTAAAGTAAAGGAAAAAGTCATCCACAAATTGAGACATTTGGCCTGTTGCACTTGCACACGTCCATCGATTTATTGATGTCTTAAAGTAGGTTATCATGCTCCATGATCTGAATTCTGTCTTCTCATATAGAATCTGGTTGCCTCAATGATTGCAAACTTTCTAAGACTGTATAGCAGCAATCATCAGGCATCACATACGTTTATTTTGTCAAAATACAGAAATAATTTATTTTCATCAAATATGACATTAGGCATACAGGCTCGAAGAGTTCTGTTTCTCTTTATCTGCCCTAATTACAATGCTGAAATTGTTTATTTTACCATCCAGGTGGATGAAAGGTGATGGTTTCCTCTCTGTTATACTCCCATGGACACTATCCTTGTACGGTGTTCTGCTTAGGAGCTTCTGACTCTCACTTCTGGCTGCAGAAAGGCATGGGCATTACCCGACAGACCCCAGGTAAGAAGTCAAACTATTTTCAAATGTTCTTACATCACTTACATTGGGGGAGGGGGGTATGCAGATATCTCCTGGCACCATAACCACAACAACACACTCTAGCACATGATTTGATAGATGAACAACTGAGCACAAACATATCCCAACATTAAATCAGCCATCAAATAAAAGAAATGGACGTTTTTCAATAAATAACATACAAATTAACTCACAAACAACTCCATTAACTTACAAAGAAACAACAACAATTAACTTACACATTTTTTAAAGAAAATGATAAAGGGATACTGGAGCAAGTAGCGAGTAGAAAAATGGGCACTCTTGTAGGGTCTTCACTGAAGAACAAAGCACAGATTCAAAAGTTAAAGCCAGAGGCCAGAGACCTTACAGAACACCTCCATGGAGTCTGTAGGATTAGTTGTCATATGTTCCCTTTTAAACAGGTGGGATATTTAGAATAGTTTGATGGGAGAGGAAGAAGACAGCTTCCTATGTTTTTGTGATATGCTACAAGTAAGATAAGTAAAATGGGAAGGGGATAGAATCCTATTGAGCTGCTCAGTAGGGAAAGAACTAGGTCAGAAACGAGCTTGGTGCACAGCATTAAATTAAGCAGGGAGATATCTGACCCCAGAGAGGTTGGATTGGTGGGCTTGACCCACAAAATGTTGTGCGAGATTTATTGCCATTAGGCTATACCATATTCACTTGTGTCAGTGTTATTGCCGTACAGTTTCAAACACTCAAACACACCAAACATGGTGAACCCATAGAAAAAAAAAAAGAATATCATGATGCTGGACATTGGGTGAATATGGATATAGTTGTCAAACAACAATGGCCAGGTCAATTTGTATAAGCAAAACTTCCCTTATGTAGAAATAAGTCAATAGTAATTGCAGATAACACAATGTACACAGTTATCTGGGATCTTAAACACTAATTTTCACACTTGAGATAAGAAGAAATTGCACAATAAGATTTGTATTTTTTTTTTTTCATTTCTGGGAGGGTACTCATAGCAAACAATAACTAACTTAAAAGAATGAAAGAATAGCCACACAAATTCATTTAGCAATCTATGTGAGAATGAACAATTACACTGATTTGTTTAAAGGGTGGAGCAAGGCAATGAGCAGTCACTGGGAGTGGCTGCAGGCAGGTAAAGTCTGTAGTCTATCCAGGAGCAAAGTTTTATTCTTTAAACAGTGCCAAACAGCTACTGCAGAGCTGTGTGTGAGATGGACAGCGACGCTGTGAGAAATCATGGTTTCACTAACTCTGCATTTCAGGTAAGTCCCTTTCTTTTGTACCGTCCCAACAATCCATAAATATTAGTTAAATTATAACAAATGTAGTTAAATTGCTATTAAAAAGTATGACTAGATAAAAAAAAAAAAAAAAAAAATTACGACATATTTCAATGTGCTGCTAAAAAAAACTAATGGAAAAAAAAACCCTGAAACAGGTTTATCTTAGCCAAAATATAATGCTGCCAAATGTATACATGATTACATGATTTAGGCAGCAAAAAACAGGTGTGACTGTTTTTATTTTGTACTCCAGCAAGTGAATAATGAACTGGATACAAGGAACTGTCCAGACGTGCCAAAAGTCTTTCTCATGTTCAAACCGACTTTAATTTGTTGTCGCTTGTACATTTAGATATATTTTATCTTAGTCCAATTAGACATGCAACTCTGAGTGCTCTGTATAATATATCCCTAAGCAGTGTGAGAAACAGATGGGGCGATGATATGTGTGTTATCAACATTTTGTAGTTTGCCAGATTTCTGTGATTCTCATATGGAATTACTTCATCTGAGTGCATAAGTTAATGCGTTTTGCAATGAGGTTTGGTAATGTGATACAGCCATACTCTAGAACACAGCCAGGTCAGCATAAAGAATTGCAAGCTGTGTTTTACTCTCAAAATTATAATTTCATCACCCTTATATAAGCATTATGCATTCCATTTTTTTTTTTTTAACAATTAATACCTTATGTCACTATCATCCCTATTCTGCTGCGAGAAATAATAAGGAAATCAGGGCCTTCAGTCCTCCTGTGCCACTTTTTATCCCACTGTAGTGGTTGTGATGCAAGGTGTACCTTGGCACCGTTCATCGATAATGGGACAAACCATTTTGTAAGAGTTTGCCTTCTTACCTGAGTCCCACCAGGAGCAGAGCCTCGAATGACTGTGGATGAACCACATCCAACTTCTGTAGAGTTGAGAAGCAGGATGCCAATCTTGTTTCTTATTCATTGACTGAGCTAATGAATACCTTTTTGTGCAAGGAATATGCACAGAGTTAACATTAGCCAGCCTGGAACTGTTATTGCATAATGGCCCATGAGGCTGACAGAGTTCAAGTTACGCCTCCAGAAGCTAGCCTAAATATTTTAGTATGTGCAGCGTAAAGAGAAATGACCACTTCCAATCTTAAAGTGGTCATGTTGCCTGGAGTAACATTTTAGGTTTAATTTCATATACTTTCTTCCTGTATGTCATCCTGTTTGCAACATTAGCAAGTACTCTGGAGTACTGGAGACATTTTCTGGAATAAAGTTATTTAATTGATATTAATAACCATGGTATTTAATTTTTTCTACATATATATGTAACAGAGACTTTTTTAAAACAAAAATGTAATGCATAGTAGAATATTTGTACATGCGGTCTTATTTATTTTTGAGCAAACTTATATTTAGCTTTAATAGATGCAGATACAACTTAATGTTAATAATATATAGCTGGGATTAGTGTTGTTTTTCAGGAGGTACAACTGGTATCCATGATTTGTTTGCAACAGTGTGCAAATGGTGCAATTAAACAGTTGCTGGGAATCCACATAGAAAGCTAACTATAACCACCAGGAAGCTTCTTTTAAGTTGCTTCATTCATGTTTTTAATTAATTATTATGTAATTAATATGTTATTATTTATACAGCCAACAAATTCCGCAGCGCTTTACAGTGGGTGGACGAACAGACATGTAGTTGTAACCAGACAAGTTGGACACACAGGGACAGAGGGATTGAGGGCCCTGCTCAATGAGCTTACATGCTAGAGGGAGTGGGGTAAAGTGACACAAAAGGTAAGGATAGTATTAGACTAATGACATTTGCAAAAGAGGAATCACTCGGGAGCTATGAACAGTTTAATTATTATTATTATTATTATTGCCATTTATATGGCGTCAACAGATTCCGTAGCGCTTTACAATATTATGAGAGGGGATTTAACTATAAATAGGACAATTACAAATAAGCTTACGGGAACAATAGGTTGAAGAGGCCCTGCTCAATCCAGATTACATGCTATAGGAGGTGGGGTGTAAAACACATAATTGATACGCTTTTATAAAGAAGTGGATTTTTAATGATTTTTTGAAGGAGTGGAGACTAGGTGAGCATCTAATGGAGGAGGGAAGCAAGTTCCACAGGAACGGTGCAGCCCTCGAGAAGTCTTGAAGGCGAGCATCAGAGGTGGGAGTACTGACAGAAGATAGACGATAGAAGACAGAAGATAGTCTTCAGCAGAGCGTAAGGGCCTAGACGGGACATACTTGTGAATTAGGGAGGATAGATAGGTGGGAACAGCATTATGTAGAGATTTGAAAGCAAGAACCAGAATTTTAAATTGAGGCCCTATATCTTATAGAAAGCCAATGTAGGGACTGACAGAAGGGTGAGGTGTGGGAGGTGCGGGCGGACAGAAAGATGATCTTCGCTGCTGCATTCCTTATGAACTGTAACGGTGCAAGTTGGGAGCACGTAAGACAACTGAGAAGCAGATTACAGTAGTCAAGGCAAGAAAGGACAGTGGAATGGACCAGCACCTTAGTCGCATCTGGCGTTAGGTAGGGTCAAATGCGCGCAATGTTTTTGAGATGGAAGTGACAGGATTTGGCGATAGACTGAACATGAGGCGTAAAGGAAGAGGAGAGGTCAGAGTCAAAGAGAACACCTAGGCAGTGAGCCTGCATGGTGGAGCTGATGGTAGCACAGTTGACTTGGAGGGAGACAGACACATGAGTAGCAACACTTGAGGGAGGAAAGACCAGCATTTCAGTTTTGGTCAAGTTGAGTTTAAGGAAGTGGGTAGCCATCCAGTTAGAAATAGCAGAGAGGCAGTCAGAGACACTAGTCAAGAGGGACAGGGAGCATTCAGGAGAGGACAGATAGATTTGCGTGCCATCTGCATAGAAATGATATTGGAAGCCAAAGGAGCTAGTAAGTTTACCAAGGATTAGACGAACAGTCAACAGTATAAATGGAGAACAGTAGGGGACCAAGGATTAAACCTTGGAGGTCATCAACAGAAGCAGAGCCAGAGAAAGAAACACTGAAAGAGTGCTGGGAGAGGTAGGAGGAGCACCAGGAGAGAGCAATATCTTGTAGAGCGATATTGCGGAGGATGAGAAAAAGCTGTTGATGATCATCAGTGTCAGAAGCCGCAGAAATGTCAAGGAGAATTAGGATAGAGTAGTGACCACGAGATTTAGCAGCGAGTAGTTCATTGGATACTTTGGTCAGTGCCGTTTCCACAGAGAAACCAGACTGAAGCAGGTCTAGCAGAGAGTTGGACTTGAGGAAGTCTGTCAATCTCGCATACACAACTATTTCAAGGATCTTGGATGCAAAAGACAGTAGTGAGATAGGACGGTAGTTGGATGGGGTGTTAGAGTCAAGGTTGGGCTTCTTTAGAATTGGGGTTATAGTTGCATGTTTGAAGGGCAATGGAAATATGCCAGAGGAGAGAGAGAGATTGAGATTTTTAGTGAGAGGTAGAGAAAGAGAAGAAGACAAAGTATGATGAGATGCGAGAGAATTGGATCTAGGGAGCAAGTGGTGGGACGGGAGGACTGGAGCAGAGCAGAAACCTCTTCCAACGGCAGAGAGAGTGAGGTTAGGGGAAGTATTGTAAGGGGAAGAAGAAAGATGTGAGATTTCTTCCCTGATTGTAGAGATCTTGTCAGTGAAGTGAGTTGCAAAGTCTGAGGCGGTCAAGTTAGTAGGTGGAGGAGGAACAATAGGGCGAAGAAGAGAGTTTAATGTGTGAAATAGTCGTTTGGGTTTGCAGGAGAGTGTGGTTATGAGGGTATCAAAGTAATTTACTTTTGCAGAGGAAAGAGCCAAGCTGTTTGAGTGCAGCATAAAATTATAGTGGAGAAAGTCAGATGCACAGTGAGACTTTCTCCAACAGCGTTCAGCAGTTCTGGAGCATTTTAGGAGGTATCAACTCATTTTGGTGTGCCAAGTTTGTTGTTGGGGGCGCTTGCTGTGTTTAAATTTAGGAGGTGCCATGATGTCTAGTTTAGAGGAGAGGGTGGAATTGTAGAAGGAGGTTGGAGAGCTAGGACAGGTGAGGTTTGAGCTAGGTAAAAGGAGAGTGTGAAGATTAGTGGAGAAATGCTCTAGGTCAAGACATTGGAGGTTTCTGTGAGATTTATGTTCAGGCAAGCATGGAAAGTTGCAAGAGAGCCTGTATAAGTCATTTAGAAATAGCACTGTGTGTACATACAATGTCATTGTCTGTGTCAATGTAAAAACTTTAAGATTTCAGGGTGAGTAAAAATTTGCAGCAACAATGAGTAAGGTAAGGCTTTAATAGAAATAAGATTTGCATACAGTAGACAGTTATATAGTGAGCGATCAACCTCTATATGGGTGAAAGTGTGGTTAAAAGGGTGCTGGGTTCTTCATTGGAAGAATCTGGTCCCCCACCAGATGTGTGTACACAATAAAAAATAACCCAAAACACACCAGACTGTTTGCATATAAAAAGATTTATCAATTCAGTGATTTAATAAAAAATAGTACAAGAAAAGTGCAAAAAGCAGTATAGGCATGTAGACAATAAATCACATACCCATATAAAACATATCAAATATAAAGATAAGTGCTTTTAAATCCCACAAACCCATAACGATATAGGCATACCATCCCAGAGCAGGAGATACAGCAACCCAAATGTTACGACTTCTAGCCTTCTTCAAGGGAGATGTAAATAAATACAAAAATGATATGTCTCACGTTCTCATAAACGGTGATTTAGGTTCATACCAGTTCAAGGCAAAATAACGTTTCCCAACGATGGATGTAGATGAGATATTCAATTCAATTTAGAATTTAGAAGATTTAGGTTTATTTTCTTAACTAGTGCATTGTTTTGGTAAAAAAAAAAAGTTTTATGCATGACTTGTGTGAATGTACAGATTTTGATCACCGCAGGAATACATTGTGCAATATGGCTGCTACCTGTAAGACTGAGCACCGTTCTCTGGCAAATTAAATAGTCAAGAACAACACAGTGTAGAGTAGTGCAAATAAACATGTCACTATGAATTGTAAGATATAGCACACTAACTAGGCGTATTATAATAATCAGGTTCCCTGGCAAACTATTACTAGAGTTCCCAGTTACAAGGGACTGAGTCTTGCATGTTTTATCAGACTTTGAAAAGTCTATGGAGGGCATCTGTGTTTTTGCAAGTATTTTGTATATTTTGAGAGAGAAATACAAGTAAGAAATTACTGCCACATTATTCACTGATATGGTGCATCACAGAAAAATGAACTGACCCTAATTAATGACTCCACATTCTAGACTTTTGTATTCGGTTTTGTCTAAATAATTGCAACTCACCTGAACGGCTGTTTGGCGAATTCCGTACGCCATACAGACATATAACTGAGCAAATGATTTGCATGATGTCCAAAAATGTCCCTTTGATTTGGTGTTTGGAGTTCCATCCGTGGTACAAAAATAAAAAAGATGATTGATGGGAACAAAAATTATTGATGGCTAGGAAACAGCTACTACATTTTCAAGTGAGACGGGACCAAAAGGAGAAGCCGTAAAATAAATCTGTGGTGGTGTGCAGTGCCACCTGTTGGTTGCAACAATTATGTGCACTACTTGAATAGTAGGGCTAGGTAATTTGCATTTTCAAGTATATTTGCATAGTATGGTTTATGCAGTTGGAGGATGTATTTCTTGTTAATCTTTGCCTTCCCCACCACTTTATAAATATTGTGTTGTATTATTATGAGTGCCTGTATGATTTCCCATATGATTTTTTTTATATGTAATGCATTGAGTGTGATACCATAACTTTAATGTAATGTGGGTAGGTGCTAGTCCTGAGGGGAAAATAAAGCATTGTGTGTTAGTTTCATGGGAAACAGTGTGCTCTGTCTGGTTTGTTTGTGGGATCTGGTAAGAGGGATTTTGGACCTGTTGACTGCAGGGGCGTTTTAGCCGCGAGGCAAACAAGGCATTTGCCTTGGGTGGCATTTTCCAGGGGGCGGTAAAAAAAGCCACCCCCAAATGCTCAGGGCAAATGTCTTGTTAGCCTTGCGGCTAAATGACAAGCCAGGTCGGCGGGCGGCGCTTGGGGGGCGTCTGGCGAGGGAGCACTTCCTTTGAGCTCTCTGCTCAGCTCCCTTGCGCGCCACAGAGTGAGGCTGGGAGCCAGGATATGACGCCGGGATATGGGGTTGGGGGGGAGGAGGGCGCCTGAGTTTTGTCCTGCCTAGGGCAGCACAAAACCAGGATACACCACTGGTTGACTGTCCACACTGGTCCCTGATCCTGGGGATGTGTTAAGAAAGAGCTAGACCTGAGAGCCACAAGCACTTTTGTAAAGGAATAATTGGAGGCTGCGCAGACAGAGGTATCGATACCTGCCTTGGAGAGGAACAGAAGAGGCAAAGGGCATGAAACCTAATTGGAAGGTATCAGCCTGGTCCGGTAGAAGAGATCCTCAAAGACCCCAGTCAAGCTTCGGCAACTGGGTCTAAAGCTCTCCAGAGTCCCAGTTAGTAGAGAGGAAGCAGACCAAGCAAAGATCTGCTATAATACACAAATATAGAGAAACGGTAATCAAATGACGGGATATCAACCTTGTCATAGAAGGGCCTGTCTAATTCATGGATAATTGTGGCTCTTAAACATTTATAAAAATGCAATTCTTATGAGCTTAATAAGGCACTAGTTATTCTACAGCAGCTTGGGATCTACCATTTGGCCTTCTCTGTTCTTAATCTGTTTGGTTCTCTAAAATCTGGAGCAGGGATAGCCAGGAAGCAGATCCGCAGACATTACAGAACTACAAATCTCATCATGCTTTGCCAGACTTATAGCTGGTAAGTTAAGGGTAGTTCCGTAACAGCAGGATCTGCCATCTTTATAATAGTATTCCTGTATCCAGTCCTCTTCAAAACAGAGCAAACAGTGGTAGTATGTGACTGTATTATAATGCAAATGGTTAACCCGTTTTATACATTGTAAAAAAGCGGATATAAAGTATTCTGTATTATGTCAAGTAGAGACCGTGGAAAAGGGCAAATCAGTTTACATGCCTAACAGTGTCTGCAGGACAGACAGCTGCCACAGGCTACCAACACAAATAGATTCAATAATAACATCTATAATATAATTCAGTTCAGCAAAGTATGTTCCTGTCCAATACCTGTCTATGGGAAACGTTGGATTTAATGCTTCTAATAGAGAAGCATTGGGCTGTCGGATCACAGCACATGCTGCTCATGCATAATATGAGAAGTACTGGACTGAACACAGGTTACAAAGCTAGATAATTTCAGAGAAGGAAGAACAAACTGCAATGAAGAGATAGTACTAGTACTGGGAATACAGGTATGTTATGAATAAATTAAACACAGACACACACACAGATGTATATATTTCTTATTTTTTTATTTAGAATGTTCATTTAATGCATTTTTAGTAAACTTTGTTTAAAATGCAAAACAATACATAACGGAAAACTTTAATGTTAGAAATACAAAGATGTATTCCTACACCAGCAAGTAAAGAGTTAAAAAACTATTTCTCCACTTACCTGATTCCAGCGCCGAATTCTGTTGGCACTAGGTTGGGCTCTTTGTCCACTTGTCCACGTCAACTAAGGTGCATGCCCATTTCAGTTTTTATACATTGAAATTTGCCAAATATGTTATGTTGCCATTGAGACCATATGGCAGCCCAGTAATGAGAAATTCACCCACCATACCATTTTAGTAGCCACTTAGTCACAAACACCAGCCAAAGTTAGCATTCATATTAGTTTTTTTGCATTTTTCACACAAAAACTGCACTTTCACTGATAATATCATAAACAAGATACACTTTAATGTTTTAAAACACTCATATTTGTGTTAAGCAAAGTCTCACAAGTACAACAGTACCCCCCGTTGTACAGGTTTTATGGTGTTTTGGAAAGTTATACGGTAAATATAGAACTTACCCATTCCAGTTTGCCAGGTTTGATTGCGGGCCTTTGAAAGCTTATGGCAGCCCAGGAATGAGAGTTATGATTTAAGTATTTTGAAATTAATAAATTGTATACAATTATTTTATGGACTTTATTTTTTAGCTTGGAGGACTGCCTGACATCCCAGGCAATCCCGCTGCAAGCAATGCTGAAGCCTGCTATTCTGGCCATGTGATCGCAATGTCATCCCGATCACATGGCCGGTCAGTCCCCACAGCATGATCTCCAGCATGGAATGTCAGGTGGTAGGTGAGAGGGAAGGGCAGCAAGGATGTGCTATGCTGCCCGGTAGCGTTTAGGACCGCATTCTTAAGGACAGTATTGCACGCCGCATTCCTTAAGGGGTTAACAAACACAGTGACATTTTAGGTATGTTGAGTTAAATGTTAGAACATTACATAATTGATGGAGATTGGAGACCTTAATCTAGTTTTGTGGACCACCAGTTGCTACTTTCAGATGTTGGTGTGGTAATCCACTAGTGTGTGATTTCCATGTTGATGTCCCTGTGCTACCTTAAAGGAACACTATAGGGTCAGGAACACAAACATGTGTTCCTGACACTATTGTGCTAAAACCACCATCTAGCCCCTCTGCTCCACCTAAGTATAGCAAAATTTTAGTTTTATTCCAGTCTGCTGTTGTTGGCTATGCCCATAATCTGCCTGCTTGGCTGACATTATCAGAAATGGTGTTCTGAGCCAATCACAATGCTTTCACATAGGATTGGCTGAGACTGTCAAGGAGGCAGATCAGGGGCAGAGCCAGCACAAGTCAAACACAGTCCTGACCAATCAGTATCTCCTCATAGGGAGCATTGAAACTGTTCTGTGTCTCCATGCAGAGAGTGGAGACACTGAATGGCAGTACTGTATAGTGTTCAGCACTGCCCCAGGAAGCACCTCTAGTAGCCCTCTGATTAGTGGCCAGTGGAAGTATCCCTAGGTTGTATTATAAAACACAGTGTTTCTGCAAAAAAGCCTGTAGGGAATGATTATACTTACCAGAATAAGTACAATAACATGTAGTTGTACTGGTTACTATAGTGTCCCTTTAAGTTTCCAGGACCGCAGTGTTTGGTAAACTAACGTTTACAGAAAGGGAGGAAGTAGTTTTTTTCAGATTTACAGCAACTCTTTTACTGCTTTCCATTGCAGCCAAATTCAGTTTTTCAGGGGACAGTCCAGTTCATAGGATAGCAGCTTCACTGCATTGGGATGCAGTAGAAGAGCCTATGTTAGCACACATTAATAATAATATTTAAAAAATGGTGCATCCAGTATACCGCAGTCCACACTGTCAGCCTAAAGGCAGCTTCTGTGCCTGGTACACCCCAGTATCCACACCAATTTACTTCTATAATGCATCAAAGATTGGCAAGTATAACGATTAGCAGGTGAGCATTCACTTTAAAATGAACACCCCATTAAAAAAATTCGAAGTTAGTAGCTATACCCTAAAGGAAAACGTGGATGTAATTTGTCTTGCATGGTTTCTTATGGAGTATATAAAATCTTGACTTTTAATAACCGCAGATGTAATATATCTGGATCTATCCCCAGCACAGACTTTATGTGGCTGCCCAATCACAGACTTCCCAATGCAGCTCAATGAGAGAAATTATCTTGCAAAACTATATAAAAAAGCAGGCAAGCAAAAAAATACAAGTAAATTGCATGATACTTTTGTTGGTGCCTGGAGTATCAAAAAGCTATAATATTATAACCTAGCTATTATTATTATTACCATTTATATAGCACTAACCTAGTTTACAGGGATTTACAAAAATACTTTGCGGATACAAAACAGGCACTGACATACAAAGTAGTGACGACAGAGAGGTGAAAAGGACCCTGCTCAATAGTAGACAATACCATTCTGAATGCTGTACAAGGAAAGAATACAGGCTGTTGTCCCATTTTAATGTTTCTCATTACCTGTGCAGCATATTTACATAACTTGTTAGCCTAAAAACAGACACAAGCACACCAAGATCAACATTGTAAAGTTCCTCTAGTCAATGATCCAGAACAAGACAATAGAAGCTATTGTTCTGGAAGCAGCATGTGATTGACGCAATAACTGTAAGCCTGAGTGTCCACTTGGGTCTGCTTTAAGAGTAGACAGTCTTTCCTTAAAGGTATTTATCTGGTCTGCCAATAACAGTTTATTTGTCCGTGATTTCTGCATTACAATTGTTCTTACCATATTAGTATAGTGGGGGAGGGAGGCTGCTGCAAAATGTGTGATATGTATAAGCCTATACATCATAGCCTCTATGCCACCAAAATCACAAAAGATTCCACTCCCATTGTATTAAAGAGCAAATGTTTCAACACACGGAAACTCATGCATTTTGGGCCATTTTCACAAAGAGTTTCAATCAGTTTACAAGAATGGCATAACATTTAGTACAAAATACAGGAGACCAAAAATATTTGTTCAACGGAACTGAATTAAAACGTGTCTATTGTGGCTATAAAAACTGGAATAAAAAAAAAAGAATAAAAGCAACACAATTAAAGGAGCACTATAGGGTCAGGAACAAAAACATATTTCCTGACCCTGTAGTGTTAAAACCACCATCTAGCCCCCCTGGTCCCCTCATGCCTCTCTAAATATAGTAAAATCTTACTTGTATTCAAGTCTGCAGCTGCTACCTCTGCCCTTGTTTGCCTGTGAACTGCTGTGTTTACAGCAAAAAGCATGAAGGTAATGATTCTACTCACCAGAACAAATACAATTAGCTGTAGTTGTTCTGGTGACTATAGTGTCCCTTTAAGAATTAGTGGGAAAACTAATAGTTGACTAAGGTCAGAAAATTGGCAAGATTGGAGATTACTTGTCTTTTGTTAAGCAAACTCAAAAAAAAATCTATTTCAGTCTATAATGTTAACATTTTAAAGAGGATGAAAACATAGGAAAAGCATAATATAATTATTTTAAACGTAGGACGTATTGATATAGATTCTTTTAAGCAAACAAATAAGTTTGAATGTCTATCTGTTCCTGTCCAAATCTGAGATGATTAAATTGCGTATACGCAGAAGTAAATTCACACTGACACACGGAGTTCAGGTTAAAAGAACTTCGAGAAAATATAATGGCATCTGGTTAAAAAGCGGGCTCGCAGACCCTTATAAGAGCAATATTACATCATCATAGAATATCAAGATAACAACAAATAAACATCATTAATTGGGTTAGGTGTTAAGTGGCTATGTCAATACCCACCCATCAATATTATTAATTGGCTTAAGTGTTAAGTGGCCGGCTACATGTCCTCCCACCGAGAGGTGGCGTCATCTTGGACACGGGAGTGGACACGATGGCCCAGGCGCCATCTTGCTAGCACGAGGCTAGATGGGAGGGGGGATTTAGGCGCCATTTTGAGTAGTTAGTGATGTTAGATTCGAGGTCAGGTTCAAGGCTTTTTAGTGAATGGACATTTCATTAGTACAGTTCCCATGATCTAACTATGGCATACATTGTTACATATTACAGGAACTTGACAATTCCGGTGTTACTCATATCCTTCTAGAAAATGCATTCTCTTGCTAATATTCTAAATGCTGTTAGGAAGATCTGTCATATAATGAAGTTAATGGAGTTAATGGGGAAATTTAATAAAGGTTTTAATAATTCTATAACAGTCCCCCCTATGAAATGTTAGGCACTAAAAAGATAAACTTTATTTGTTAATACCAGAAGACGTGTTAGCCCAAAGGCACAGAAACCCCATGACCGCTAGCTAAGTGTTATTGCAAAGTGCAATTCTGTCCCTTCCTGTCCCTAATAGGCTGCAGCTCATCCGTCAATACGGTCAGGAACTTTCTTCACTCCGCTGGTATCCCGCAGTGGCTTGCCCACCACATCTCCGCACGGCAGTCTATCCATAGAGACGGACGCTGTCCCTAAGCTGGTACCCTACCTAAAACTCTTGCACTTTATCAGTAAAAGGGATAGTTTGCAGTGGTATACAGGGTGAATTGAAATCTTGGAAATCTTGGTCATCAACTGTCAGATGTGCAAAAGTTGGTGCTGCTTGGTCTGCAGTCTTCTGTAGGAATTTTCTCAGACAGGGGAGGACACAACAAACGAGAAGAGCGAGAATAAAAAGAAAAATTAGTAATGCCATACCAATGTGAATTAAAGCTTTTTGCCACCCTGTCATCCAACCAAACCACCTTTCCCAGGGATCTTTCACCCCAGAATTCCTTTTTAACTCTTCAGAGAGCTTATTTAATTTCTCTATGGCCATGGTGACTTTACCATTAGGACCTGTGTTTTCTGGGATGTAGGTACAACAGGTCATGGTGTCGGGCAATATTTTACATATGCCCCCCTTCTCAGCTAGAATCATATCTAGGGCCATTCTGTTCTGGAAGGACATTTGGGATGTGGCTTGCAATTGTTCGGCTAAACCCTGGAGGGCATCTCTGGTGTAGTTGACAAAGCGTTGTTGGTTGTAATAAATGTAATTAATCCAATTTAAATTCTTGTTTGCAGTAACTATGGTAAAAAGTGATTCAAACCCCGCAGCAACTTCATCTCTTGCTTTAAATTCATTAGGTACCCCCCTAGGCACCCCGATGGCATCAATATAAATGTGGGGGTCAAAACTGCCTCTTACTGGGGCTTCACGCTTAACCTTGGCTGGTGTGTGTATGGACTCATGTATGTCAGGGTGTGTGTCAGAGATAATATGTATGGGCATGATGGCTTTAGCCAGAGTACACTCCCCCCACCATTCCTTGTCCATTCTGGATCTTAACTGTAAATCCCCACACAACCAGTAAATATCTCCTAATGACCTAGTATGGAATTGTAATAGGTACATAGGGACAGTTCTGTAGGTGGCACAATATCCTTCGGAAAAGTTACCCATGAACTTACCAATTCCGTCATAATTGGCATAACAGGTGTAGTTTCCCTTATAGATCGTAACACCATCTGGGGGTTTGACATCCTTGGTTAGGAGGGGATACTCTACTGTCCATGCTTTGCAGAGGGACCTGTTAAAATTGTAATGGTAGGCAAAAAGACTTAAGATGCATTCTTCTATTTCTAATGGCAGAGTCAAGGGTACGGTGCCGAGGTGAGGCCGGGCACCACCACACACATAGCATGCGGTTCTGTTATGTTTGTTGGCATTATATTTCATCCATTCCAACCATAAATTAACATCATTAAAACCTGTTTCAGTGGCCATGGTATCTTCAAATGTGGGATTAGCAATGGCCATCATGTCTTTAAAGGACTGGATGTGTGGTTTTAATGGGTTTGGGACCATGTGGGTAGCCCCTTGCCACTCTGGAGAGTGGCACATATCTTTTAGGTAGAAGTGCCCCAATTTGTTATAGGAACCTTTCTTCCAATACATTCCCATTACATACTGGTCTGCATCCGTTGGACTGGGATGCTCTATGTTTAGGATTAATTTTATGGGTGTACCTCCTCCAGGCTTCCTCAAAGTCATTCTTTGGAGGAGGAATCTACCATGGTCATCTACCTTAGACAATGCACTTTTGGGTTTGTAACCCCAGGCAGGCCCAGCATTCCACCCTGCAGCCCCCCAATGGTTACAGTTATGCCCCCATTGTTTGTCAACTACACAAACATAGAGGTCTTTTACATGAGGGATATCTCTATAGATGGTTTGAATTTGTGACGTAGGGAATGGGCAGTCTACAATGTCACAATAGTCAAAAGTATATGTAGCCACACGGGTACATGAGGAATTGTACCAGAAGGTATACCCACTGGCATCTTTAGTAATGGCTACTTGTTGGGCCTTAATTAGGCTAATTAAGGTGATAATGTACCAGGGGTGCTTCCTCTGGGGCAGGAGTCTTCTTGCAATGGGAAGCGTGGATCCAATGTGGCCTGCCAGCCAATTTGACGGAGGTTGAGGTGATCAGGAGAACTTGGAATGGTCCGTCAAATCTTGGTTCCAGGGTGTTTTTCCGCACAAATCTCTTGACCAGGACCCAATCTCCGGGGAGCAGGCTGTGGGTACCCGTATCAAAATGGGGATCTGGAATTGAAGAGAAAACTTGGGCATGTATTTTGTTCAAAGCACTTGCAAGTTCAGTCACATAATCTACCAAAACATCAGTTTGAAGCTGTAGCTGTTGGGGGTAATAACAACCTAGTCTGGGTGCAGTCCCAAATAGAATCTCATATGGGGATAGTGAGTGCTTCCCTCTAGGTGTGTGTCTAACGCTGAATAAAGCTATTGACAAGCTTTCTGGCCAGGGCATCTTTGTTTCTTGCGACATTTTTAACATTCTAGCTTTTAGGGTACCATTCATGCGTTCCACTTTGCCACTGCTTTGTGGGTGGTAAGGGGTGTGGAAAGCTAGGGTCACCCCCAGAGCGGTCCAAATTTCTTTAGTCACTGTTGCTGTAAAAGCTTGGCCCTGGTCACTCTCAATAACTTCTGGTAGTCCAAATCTACATACAATATCTGTGAGCAGAAGTCTTGCTGTTGTTTTGGCAGTGATATTGGTTACTGGGTAGGCTTCTGGCCAGCCTGAAAACATATCCACTATTACTAGTGCATATTCATGGGGACCACTCTTTGGCATTTGTATGTGGTCAATCTGAATTCTCTGGAATGGGTACATAGGTTTAGCCAGGTGTTTCAAGGGCACTTTGGTTGGTTTTCCTGGGTTGCACTTTGCGCAAATAACACAGGCCTTGCAAAAGTTGTTGACCAGTGTAGTAATTCCAGGTGCTTCATAATACTTCTGTATGAGAGCAGCCATTAGGTCTTTTGACAGATGTGCAGGTCCATGTGCCCATTGGACGACTGCTGGGTATAAATTCTTAGGGAGGCAAAATCTAAGATTGTTGTAGTATACTCCATCTTTTAGGACTGCTCCTTTCTTCTTCCATTTCTGTATTTCCTCAGGGGCAACTGCAGCTTGCTGTTCCCGTAGGATTCTTAGGTCAGTAGGAAGAGTCTGCAAGGTAAAAATAGGAATTTCTTCGTGTCCGGACACTCCTTCATCCACTTCCTGCAATTCTCTTGCCGCTTGCTTAGCAGCCTGATCAGCTAAATGGTTGCCCTTTGCTTCATCTGTATCCAATTTCCCGTGTGCCTTCACTTTCAGAATGGCCACTTCTTCTGGGAGTAGGAGGGTATCCATTAGTTCCTTGATTGCAGAACTGTGTTTGACTGGCGTACCGGCAGTGGTAAGAAATCCTCTTGTTTTCCAAATCAATCCGAAGTCATGTGCCACGCCCAATGCATATCTTGAATTAGTGTAGATGTTGGCGCGCTTTCCTTCAGAGATCTTGCACGCTGAAGTCAGGGCTTGCAATTCGGCTTCTTGTGCAGACATTGTTGGTGGTAAAGATGATGACTTGATAATTTCATCTGTTGTGGTTACGGCATATCCTGTGTGGTATTTTCCTTCTTCATCAGCATACCTTGAACCGTCCACAAACAGAGTGAGATCAGGATCTACTAGTGGATCCTCATGCACAGTTGGTAAATGTGTTGTCTCCATTTTCATCTGTTCAAACAGTCATGAGGTGTCTCTGGGTCATAGTCATTTACTATGACCAGATCTTGAAATTCATTTTCCAGGAAGTGGCGTGGCCATGCTTCTAGATGGTCAGTTGCTGGGTATTTGACAACGCCATTTTCCTGTAGCTGTGATTCATTCATGGTGGCCCATAATTTTGCCATGGGCCCAAGATCATTCCATGATCTTGTCTTTAACTTGGTGACAGGGACATGTGGAATGGCAATGTCCCAATGACGATACAAATGTTTGAGTTCTGAAGGTAGATGAATCAAGACCATGATGTTGCCTTCAGAGTCACAGTAGAAGTCTTGTGAAGTAAGTTTCACCTCTACCAGATGATAGAGCTCATCTTCATAGCAAGGTTCAGGAGTGATGTTTGGCTTGTACCACATGGTACAGAAGGCATATCCTGCTCCATCACAGAGAGGTGTTTGTCCGTCATAGAAGGATAAATTGGGATGCATCTTCTTGATGGTGCCAGTAAGAAGAAAAATATAGGTTTCATCCATGATAAACCCATAGTAGATACCCCCCTCAGGAAGTGGGAGAAGGGTGGACGGATTGAGAACCTGACATCTTTGTAGGGTGATGTTGTCAGGTAACAGAAGATGACATTGAAGACGGAGGTGTCTGGCTGGAGAGACATGCTTGAGTTGTACTTGGTTGATGATGGCAGAAATGTCATGAGGGGCCAAAACAACTAGAGGGTGGCCAAGGACCAGGTCTGCAGTTCTTTCAATTAGTTCTCTGGCTGCAAAAATGTCCCGAAGACAAGAAGGGGTTCCTCTGGCCACAAGATCCAGTTGGCAGGAGAAAAATCCAATAGGCCTTTGTCGTCCTCTAGATTCATGTGCTTGGGTAAGAACTCCTGTAGCATGGCCCTGTCTTTCAGAGACAAATAACTTGAAGGGTTTGGTATAGTCCTGTAGGCCAAGGGTAGGAGCAGATGCAATAGCACGTTTTAGAGTGCAGAAGTTGTCATGGGCTTCCATGGTCAAGCAGAATGGGTCTGATTTGAGGGTATCATAGAGTGGTTGCATGAGCAGAGAAGCTTCTGGGATCCAGGCACGGCAATAAGAAATGAGGCCTAGAAAGGCATGTAGAGACTTTGAAGTCCTTGGAGGTGGAATATCCAGTACTGCTCTAACTCTGTCACGGGTGAGATGTCTAGTACCCTGAGATAGGCAATGGCCAAGGAAGATAACAGTAGGTTGACAGAATTGAAGCTTGAGACGTGAAGCTTTACATCCTTGTTCTGCTAAATAGCAAAGGAGATTAATTGAGCATTCTTCTGTTGTGGGTATGTCATCTCCACAGAGCAGCAAATCATCCACATACTGAAGCAAGACAACCTCTGGATGGTCAGATTGCCATGGATCAAGAATAGAACACATGGCCTTTGCAAATTGACTTGGAGAATTTTGTGCCCCTTGGGGCATGACAGTCCATGTATACTGTTGTTTTTCATGTGTGAAGGCAAACAGGTATTGACAGACTGGATCCAGGGGTACACTGAAGAAGGCATTGGCCAGATCAATGACTGTGAAGTACTTTGCGGAAGGTGGAACTCCAGAGCAGAGTGTGTGGGTTTGGCACAATAGGGGTGTCCAGGACTGTTGCTTCATTCACTGCACGGAGATCCTGGACCATTCTGTACTTCTCTGGTTCTCCTTTGGGTGTCTTTTTCTTCACAGGAAACAATAGGGTGTTGCATGGTGATTCACATTTGACAAGAGCACCCTTCTCCAGGAGTGCTTGGATTTGAATTGTGATAGCTGCAGCTTGTGCTGGTTTCAAAGGGTACTGTGATTTCCTTGGTAACTTTGCTCCTGGAATGAGTTTTACCATCACAGGTGGGACTTTTAGGTGACCTATGTCCTCTGGGCCTGAGGACCACAGTTTTGCAGGAACATCTGTCTTTAGTGAATCAGGGAAATTAGACCTCAGTTCCTTTGCATCCCCATGGGGTTGTTCTAAATGGAGCATCAGAGGCAGGGAGCACAAGGCTGAGGTGTCAGAAACAGATAGAGGGGTAGATAATTCTACTTGTCCATCTGGAGTGAAGATGATAGATGCCTGCAGGCGTGAAAGGACATCAGCGCCTAACAGGTTAATGGGGCATGTGGAGGACACCACAAAACGAGCAAGCAAGCTAGGATAGTTGCCAACCCGTAATGGAGTTGTTAAAGGACTTTGTCTTGGTAGGCCATCCACTCCTACACAAGAGACATCAATTTTTGACAGAAATGATGGGTCTGGCAGGTCTTGTTCTCGTAGAACACTTCGGGCTGCACCTGTGTCAACAAGAAATGTAGTAGGTTGTCCTGCAATGGGTAGGGTCACAGTGGCAAGTGGTCCCCCTTGATCCCCTGAAGACACTGCCATGACAGGGGTTAATGACACAGGCTTGCCAATTTCCTAATCTTCTGGCTCCTCAACAAGTGGCTTTTGGGGTCTTGGGGGCAGGAGCTGACTTGATCACTTTCTTGGGTTCTGGGCACTCATTTTTAAAGTGCCCTTTTGCTTTGCAATTGAAGCAGAATCCATCCTCGGGTCTGGTTGCTCTGGGAACAGTGCCAGGACGGGACACCATAAGGGGAGCTGAGTTGGGCTTTCTTGGAGTCTGAGCAGATTCTAGTCCCCTAGCAACTTGGAGTAATGTATCCAGAGGAACAACTATAAATTCAGGGCGTGCAGCAATGATCCCCTTGCGTATAGAGTCTTTAATGCCTAGGACAAAGGCACCGGACAGCATTTGAGAATGAATCTTATTAGTAAGATCAAATCCCAAATCTGTGAACACTTGAAACAGTCTTGCATGGAACCTTTCCACTGATTCTCCTTTTTCTTGTACAATATCAGTAAGGCCAGCAGCCTGATCCGCAAGTTTATCCTTAGCCCAGTCCTTTAGCTGGTTGCAGAATGCTATTCCTGAAGAGTAATCAATATCAGTCTCAAGCAAATTTGTGCTGAGGTGGCGGGCTATGCTAGGCCAGTATGCATCTCCGGCCTTAATGGCACAAATGCTTAGTAAATCACGCCATGCGGCGGAATAGGTCTTTTGAATCTGAACTATCCCTCGGTAAAAAGGCATTGGTTGCTTTTCTGGGTCGGGGAGTGATTTCCTCAAAGCACTAGCCTGAGTGGGATTAAAAGAAACATATTTAGGAGGAGCCTGCTCTCCCCGGCCCATATGTCCGAAAGGATCATCGAGGGAACAGCGAGGCTGAGGCTCTATGGCATCCGGTGAGCCCTGGTAACCATGAAAGCCAGCCTCTTCATACTCATCCTCGTATGCCGCTTGAGGTGTCAGGACCGGGGGATATGATGGGATCCCGGATGCCGGGGTGGCCAGTGGGTTATGAGCTCGGGGTGAGAAATCATTAGGAAGTACCGGCATTAGGGGTGCTGGATTACTGGGGGCCGCCATATTGGAGGCGTGAAAGGAAGCTGCGTTAGGGTCAAGAGAGGTATTGGCGGCCATGTTGGATGTGGGCACCTCCGGGGCAGACTGTATCGGGATGGGCGTGAACGGGGCCTGGGGTGTGGCTAGGGAAAGGAAGTAGGGATTGTTTTGATAGGACAGGGTCACGGGGTAGGGTTAGGGGTATGGCCAGGCCATCTGGGCAGGGGCTAAGGCGGAACCTGGGGAGGGCGGGATAGCTGGGCAAGGATTAGGAAGGGAGGTGGGATATCCAGGGTAGGGAAGTGAAGGTGGGGAGGTGGGAACTTGGGCTGCGGGAGGAGTAGGCAGAAGGGAAGACAGAGAGAGATTAGCAGAGGCAGGTGTAGTAGGAGGGACCGAAGCGGGTGTAGTAGGATGGGTAATAGCAAGTGAGGAGGGGTTAGTGGACTGGGTGGATGCAAGTGGGAGGGTAGGATTATTGACGGAGAGAGAGCGTAGAGAAGGAATGACGGATGGAATAGCTGGATTAGGCAGGGAAGTTAGTGCAGGGATGGATGAGGGTGATGGTAGTTGTAGGGATGATGGGGGGGAGAATAGAGATCCATCAGAATTCAGGACTGGGTAAACAGGGGCGATGATGGGATGGGTATTGGGAGAGTTAGGGGTGGGGAACATGGTCAGCTGAATGTCACTCATTGCTGACTGAACCTTGGGAATGGACATCCCCTGGGCGCCATTTTGGGGCGCTGGCTGAGGGACCCCCCCAGCAACATAATTATTATGATATACATACAGTTTTAAACCTTTGTGATCAATTTCTTCCTCAACCCAACCTTCCTGCTGAATAGCTTTTGCTACTCTGTACCAGGCTTCTGCTGTACGAAGCAAACCATTATCTGTAAGCTTGCCTTTCTTCTCTGTCAGTAATCTGCACCAGCTCTCTGGCTGTAATCTACCACATGAAGGTACAGCAATTCTACACACTTTAGCAATCTTTTCAACTCCCTTAACCATCTCTTCACCCTGTCTGTCTTCAACTAGATCACACGCTAACCAGCCCTTACTGGGCTTATCTAACCCCTGTCCCATTCCCCCCTATAAAAGGCGTCACAGATATAGAGGAAGAAAATTAAACAGAATGTCTACAATGCTCGACTGCCACGTAAAGGGTGGGTCCCTACGTGCGTCTTCCCAAAACGTAGACTAGTCACTTATTCCGCCTACCCGAGGTAGCCACGGATTGGAGCGAGGTGAGAAGTGTGTGACCAATCACTTCTCTCACAAAGAGAAATAGGAGGGGAAAGTGTAAATAACACAGGAAGTAGAGTAAAAGTAAAAAGTGAAAGTAGAGACAGACACAGGAGTTTGAATGACTCCCAATTAAGACAACATTTCAATTGAAATACAGTGCATGCATCACAGTTCAAATAAATGCAACAGTAATCCCTTTCCTTTACTCATGTGGCCAAAGCCACCTCCCTCAACCTCGTAGTGTCTCCGCTCGGAGAACGACTTCCTCAAGTCTCACTACCAGCGGATAGGGAAAACAGCTAACACCGGCCCGAGATCCGTAAGCCTCCCCCGTTAAAGTGGACCGGTAACCGTGACCACCATTTCCCTCACTCCCGTAGCGTCCCTACGGACCCACCCGTAAGTCTCACTACCACGTGGTGATGGAGACAGCAATGCCTGCCCGAATCCACGCGCCACAAATAAAATTGGAATGCCACCAGCCTCAGCGCTCGAGGCTGGAGGGTACCACCTCTCTGCAAGCAGAGCAATGTGTACAATGAGGCTAGCTAGGCTATCAAAGTGACACCATGGGGAATCCCCAGGAAGCAGTGAGTCTACACCCCTCCACAGATTCCCCCCTCCTCTTTTTCCTTACTGCAGCAGCTACCCAGCACCTAAAAGAGGTAAACAGGCAAAAGAAGACCCCCAGGAAAACTTCCACAGGTCCACCCCCCTTTTTCCTTACAGCCACAGCCACGTGGCTCCTAAAAGGGGTAAACAGGCAACAGAGGACCCCCAGGAAAACTACCACAGGTCCAAAAGGGGTAAACAGCAAACACTCTACCCGGGCACTTAAGCTAAAGACAGACCAATACAAACACACCTAGGCAACAGATAGGCAAAATGCAGGTAAACAGGTGGGTAACAATAAGGCACCGGGCAAGTTATTACCTGACTTTGATGTCCTCCCGGTAGCAGTCACAGACACTGGGACGGGTCAATCAAAGGGGCTGGAACATACCGGCTAGGCTCTGCAGCAGTCTCTACTGTGTACTGGGAGGTGATCAGTCTCCTTTCCTTCCCCCAGGATTCCTCCGTCCAGCGTCTTCTAGGACGGCTTACCGGCCAAAGGCCATAACCCGGTGCCCCATGTTGGATGCGCCAAATTGATATAGATTATTTTAAGCAAACAAATAAGTTTGAATGTCTATCTGTTCCTGTCCAAATCTGAGATGATTAAATTGCGTATACGCAGAAGTAAATTCACACTGACACACGGAGTTCAGGTTAAAAGAACTTCGAGAAAATTTAATGGCATCTGGTTAAAAAGCGGGCTCGCAGACCCTTATAAGAGCAATATTACATCATCATAGAATATCAAGATAACAACAAATAAACATCATTAATTGGGTTAGGTGTTAAGTGGCTATGTCAATACCCACCCATCAATATTATTAATTGGCTTAAGTGTTAAGTGGCCGGCTACATGTCCTCCCACCGAGAGGTGGCGTCATCTTGGACACGGGAGTGGACACGATGGCCCAGGCGCCATCTTGCTAGCACGAGGCTTTACTCGATGGGAGGGGGGATTTAGGCGCCATTTTGAGTAGTTAGTGATGTTAGATTCGAGGTCAGGTTCAAGGCTTTTTAGTGAATGGACATTTCATTAGTACAGTTCTCATGATCTAACTATGGCATACATTGTTACATATTACAGGAACTTGACAATTCCGGTGTTACTCATATCCTTCTAGAAAATGCATTCTCTTGCTAATATTCTAAATGCTGTTAGGAAGATCTGTCATATAATGAAGTTAATGGAGTTAATGGGGAAATTTAATAAAGGTTTTAATAATTCTATAACAGTATTTACTAACATTGTAAAGATTTTACTCTGCTGAGTTGATTTTACAGGCTTGTGAATGAGATCCATAGTATAGTATGTAAGATTCAGCAGTCTCATAGCTTTCTTTACCCAGTGATTGGGTAAATATGAGCTGCCACATGCTTGATTTGCATTACTGAGATACTCATAATATCCTGTTTGTGTTTCATGCAACCATACTAAATATATGTGCTCTATAATACATATTTTTTTGTTTACTTTGAATATGCACGTTGTTACGACATTTTTTTCAATTCTTATGGACCATGAAGAGAAGTATGTCCTAATGTGAAAGTTTCTGGGAAAACCAATTGTTACAACATAATTGACATTATCATATAAACTCTACTTAGTGGAGACAGAGGTGCTTTGGGGTGGCATGAGTCATACAGACAGATTATGATGAATCAGATTTAGTCACTGCTACTATAGAAGACGAACAGTTCTATTTACTATATTTACGTCCTGAAACAAAGAGAGAGAGAGAGAGAGAGAGAGAGAGAGAGAGAGAGAGAGAGAGAGAGAGAGAGAGAGAGAGAGAGAATATGAATAAAAAGTGAGGAAAGTAAAGTTTGGGATGAAAAATAGAAGGGGGAGAATGAACTGAATCCTGTTTGCTACCTTTATGAATTGGTTATGTGATGTTTCTTACTTAAATATTAACAGATTTCAAGGGCCTGGAACAAGAACCCAGCAAGAACCTTTAATCAGCATCCTCCAATTTTACAACTAGCTTGGTCTCCTGAGATTACATGCCAAAACATTCACTATTTCCTAGTACACAGAATAAACTAACATGAAGTATAGACATCATTACAGGGTAATGCAAAGAGACCAAAATTCTATCATCACCAAAGGGTACCTACAGACAGCCTTGACACCATATAAAAAGTTTCCCTGAACACAAATGCCAGTAGAGTCTTCCACAAATACATCTAGCTCACTTGACTTGAAGACTTCTTGGCATCAAAAGGAAAAAAAAAAAAAAAACACCATGTAAGGAATCTTATTGGCCTTGGCACTTTTGATTAGATTAAGAATAATTATCATGTTATCTGGAGCCCTCTCTTTTTGGTCAATTGCACTTGGTTAAGCTTTCGTGGTGCTGGAAGAAGAGGTGAGGCTCTTGAATAATACTTAACGAAAAAAATCTCATCATTGAAGAGACACTAGACCAGGGATAGGCAACCTTCGGCACTCCAGGTGTTGTGGACTACATCCCCCATAATGATCTTACACCCATAATCCTGGCAAAGCATCATGGAAGGTGTAGTCCAAAACACCTGGAGTGCCGAAGGTTGCCTATGCCTGCACTAGACCATGCACGTGATTAAATCCTTCCAGTCTTTTTCAATCACCACCATTCTAGTTTACAGCATGAATAAGACTATGCCTTATAGTTAAAGAAACTGTTGTCAAGCAGAGAATAAGGTTGAATAAGAGAGTAAGGTTGCACACACACAAAGCTCGGTGTTCAATAACGAGTCTTAAAAGGGGAATCAACCACCAGATGTAGCTGAATGTTCTGTTTTATTTTTTCGGACAGTTGTGTGTTCAAATAAGAATATGTATGTTGATTATAATTTATATTTACACAGAATGATGAATCAATACCTAAAGAAGAAAAGGATCAGGAAGCTGTCAGAAATAGAAATCACAATGGAGATGTAGTGCATATTGGTCAGGTAAGATCGGTAATATAGTCAAAACATGACTAACTTTTACATTTTTGTTTTTATTTCAGTATGTTTTTAACGAGGATAAAGCATAAGGAATATAGAACACTAACTTACTTATTGTAATCCCTGATCTGACCTGTTTTACACATTGGTAATAATTAAATTACCGAAAGAAGACAAGACCTTCCCTTAAAACTGTTTGGCTTATTAGGTTATAACTTTTATTAGGAACAGAGGATGGTAATTACACATGATACATCATGTCAAGTAATAATAATGGGATGTTCCATCCATTAGATACACCTCTGTATTTAACTACTTCAGAGCTGGTGTCAGGCAATTAATTATTATCATATTAGTCCTAATATGCTATGGACTCTGAAGGCTTTAACAATTCTTTAAACTGGTAAAGAGAGTTGTTTTCAAGGAATGTAAAATTTGTAGCAAAATGTATTTTAAAAACAAAATATTTATATATTCTTTTTAAATGTGTGGATCGGACCCTGTTTTTTTCAGTAGTTACTGGCAGGGCCAGATTAAGAACCCATTGAGCCTTGTGAAACAATTATGACAGGCCTAATTACAGAATTTTATCTGCCGTAAACACTAAAACAGTCATTCCTCCCAAGTATCATGCATCTGGTGGATGTATTTCTGGAGGGAAACTCAAAGCATACATAAATAAGAATACACATACTAATCTTTCATCTCTCAACCAAACCAATATCCCCTAATATCGGAATCCTGCAATGCAGGACTTCGGTTGGCGAGGTAAAAAGAGGTGGGTGATATGAATCACACCACTGACACCCTCCAATGGGGTGGATTACCCAGAAAGAGGGCCAAAAAATGATCAAGATCAGCCTGGCTTGAATGCAGGCCAGACTACATGCCAATCACGCAGGCTGACCAACTAAGGGTGGACAATGTAGACAACCCTGACCTTGGGGCAAACTCGTCTAAAGATGCACTTCCTCTACCATTTGGGAACAGGTCCCTGACCCCTCCCCACCTCCCCCCAGCACTCATTTGTCCACTACTCTCCTTTTTATCTTATTGGCAGACAGATGCTCCTGATATGCTGCCTGGGTCAGAGAAAAATGTAGATATAGTAAATGTAGAATTAAGGGGACATGCCACACTGTTAGAGAGACCAAAGCAGCAAGAGCATTTGCAAAGTGCGCAAAGTCAGCTTTACCTTAAAGTAACACTATAGGGTCTTGAAAACAAACATGTATTCTGTAGTGTTAAAAAATACCCCTGGCCCTCTTAAATATTGTAAAATCTTACCTTTATTCCAGTCTGCTGGTGCTGGCTCTACCCCTGATCTGCCTGCTTGGCTGACATCATCAGAAGTGATGTTCTCAGCCAATCACAATGCTTTCCCATAGGAAAGTATTGGATTTGCTGAGACTGTCAAGGAGATAGATCAGGGGCAGAGCCAGCCCAACCACAGCCTTGGCCAATCAGCATCTCCTCAGGAAGCACCTCTTGTAGCCACCTGAGGAGTGGCCAGTGGAGGTATCCCTAGGCTGTAATGTTAACTGCTTTTTCTTGGAAAAAACACTGAATGGACTGATTATACTCACCAGAACAAATACAATCAGCTGTTGTTTTTCTGGTGACTATAGTGTCCCTTTAACTTAATTATGGTCAGTCTGTCCCCTTACGTTTTGTTACTCTACATTCCTCCAAACATTCCTCCATACATTCCTCCATACTTAATTTTCTCTGCACAAAGCAAGAGCATGTAAAGAGTAGTACATTTTTTATTATTATTTATTTAATTATTTTTAATGAATGGGTCAATTCCATGGGCATGGACCTGTAGCTTCAGCTTTATTTGCACCTATGTTACTCCGGCCCTGGTTGCCGGGTTTAACATGATAATAAAAAATAAATAGTGCAACATGCATACCTTCTTTGGAACCAGCACTTTGGCTGAGAGACTCTGTTCTGTTTTCACAAACAAAACCAAACAGAGGTCAAATTCTCTCAAGAAGAAGGATGATGTCTTAATCAATATATAAAAAAATGCTTTATTTATTTCTACAAAATGTGACCTAATCCAACAAAAGAAGTACTGGTCAAGGTGCTGAAGCAGAGACACAGGTTTCTACCTTGGAGCAAATTGTAAAATGGACTGTGACAATAAATAGGAGTGGGTTGACTTAAATACGGCTGTGAAGGGCAGGTGTTAGAAATGTCACGTAATGTAAGAGAAAATCAGTGTTTCTTGATGGAATGCGTAGAATTCCATCGGGACTTGGCAATGTCTATTCTGAATGTTTGGGTGATAAACTTCAAGAAAAGTCAACTCTTTCTAATGCAACAGGTGGTTTACCTGTAGGCAACTTTCAATGTTGGAAAATTCATAGTGCAGCTATCTGGAGAAAAGGGTGCCCAACAGAAACAGAAGCTACATCAGCTCATTGTTACGAGTCTTCTAGGTTCCCGTTTACCAAATGCATGCTGGTCCACAGGAGCAGGGGAGGAATTCCCCCACTAGTTTTTATTAAAACAAATATTTCATTCTATTGTTGTGCTAAGACTAGTGATAATTGTGTTAGAAAAATATATGTCTGTCATGGTTAATTTTGCAGTTTATTCCCTCCTCTTCCATATGGCTGCTGAGAGGCTAATAAACTAGAAGCATCACAAAATTGGAGTGTTTGGGAAAAACAACAACATTTTCTGGATATACTCTCATATATGCATAGTACATGCCTATAGATTATCCGACATCACCCACTAGATTTGCTTTAGACTGTCATATCCATTAGTGGATGGAATTGGGCCTCTTAAAAGTAGATATGTTTCCCCATCTATATGTATTTATAAGTTTATGATGTCATGCACCTCATTAGGCTGAGCACATTTGATGAAAAAGAGTCCTACAAGTCGGGAGGCAGAGTCAAAATTTTGCTATATAATCAAGTGCCGCATCATCATTAAACTTCACTAGATCCAAATTCCATCATTGACTACAGCATAACCAAAAGGAGCACAAAGGCTACTCAGAGGTTCTCAGGAATCATTCTGGTACAATAATCATCTGAAATTGAACCAAGTATGAACTAATTTAACTCTATATAACACATAGCATATGCTTCATTTGCAATTTCTCAAGTGACGGTTTTTGTGATAATATTTATTCAACAAAGATCTCTGGTAGCTTCATTGGATGCCTTCTATAAAAGCAACACGGCTGTCCATGTGCCTGATTTTTGGTGATTGGTGGGAAAATCCCCAAAATATTTAATAAGGATACACATACATAATATATTTTAACTAACATTAAGTGGATTCAAATGGACTACTAAGCAACACATGTGAAAATTATTTAGCAGATGGAGAAATCAATAGATATAGACATATCAGTAAAAGTTATCTCTTTCTTTTGCAGTTTGACATATATGATGACTGTATGCCTCATCAAGATATATTTAAACCAGAATCTGATGAAGATTTATCTAAAAAGAAAAGGTATGCACAATTAATCACATAGGGATTACATTACTTGATGTCAGTAGCCAAAGCGTGTAGCAAGTACTGCACATTTATTTATCATAAGACAAAGTAAATGAATGATGGGAACCAAAAAAGTTAATGAATTACTGAACGAATTCAATTATATCATGACAGGTTGTGTCTAAGAAATGTAGCTAGGAGAAATATTATTTGGCCTATGTGTCTTTTAAATGCAAGATGGATAGACAGAGCTTAGAAAATACATTTCGGAAAGATACCTAAATGGCTGAATTTCCTATCTGATATATTTTATTAGTAGGATTAATAGTTGTAAAGAAGTATTCATGTCAGTAGTAGCTTACAGCTTGCAATCACATGGATTCACTATAGCCTGATGCTGTTTATGTGTCATTTGTAATTAACTTTGTACATACTCAGCACCCCCCACACACAGCACCCCCGTCACACACAGCAACCCCCCCTCACACACACAGCACCACCCACAAACACACCACCCCCCACACAGCACCCCCCCAACCACACACAGCACCCCTCTTCCTACACAAACAGCACTCTCCACACACACAGGACTCCTCCTCCCACACACACATCACTCCTCCTCCCACACAGCACTCTCCCCCCACTGCACCCCCACACACACAGCACCCCCCCCCCCCACACACACAGCACCCCCACCCACACACACACAACAACCCCCCACACATAGCACCCCCTCACACACAGCATCTCCCCTCACCCACAGCACTCCTCCCCCACACACACCGCCCCACACATAGCACCTCCCCCACACATAATACCTGTCCCGCACACAGCACCCCCCTCACACACAGCACCCCTCACACACACAGCACCCCCTCACACACAGCACCTCTCCCACACACAGCACCCCCCTCACACACAGCACTCCTCCCCCTAACACACAGCACCCCCCATATATTGCACCCCCCCACACACACAGCACTCCCCCCTACACACAACAACCACCCCACACATAGCACCCCCCTCACACACAACACCCCTCCCACACACAGCACCCCCCTCACACACAGCACCCCCCTAACACACAGCACCCCTCCCCCCACACACACACACAGCACTCCCCCCTACACACAACCACCCACACATAGCAACCCCCTCACACACAGCATGCCCCACACACACAGCACCCCTCCCACACACAGCACCCCTCCCTCCTCACACACAGCACCACTAAGACTGCTTTGTTAAGCTATAGTTGTTTTGGTGACTATAGTGTCCCTTTAAGACTAGTGAAAGACGAAAGGCAGGCAAGTGGCAGATACTGAAGCTGATTGTAACAACTTCAACTAGACATAATCAATAAAGTACAATTACCCAGATGCTCTGCATGCGTAAAACTAGCAGCAAATGCTCTTGCTGTACATGTACATGTTATATGCACAGAGCATGTTGTTCCATACTCCCTCATCTACAATAACTAATACAGTCAGTGACTATCTGCCTAACTGCTCTATTTCTTTTTCATTCCACGTTAGGCATTATAGAATGTACCTTACTGAAACAAACAAGTACTGTGGAACTGTCTCTCATCAAAACATACTATGCATTTTTACACACAGCTACACCTAACCCCAGACACCAATTTTTTTATCATAATAATCCAGTTGTTGTGAAGATCCTGGGGTTAGGATACCTTTAGCTTACTGAAGTCATAGCAAAAAGTCTCAACCTTGATATTTGTCTACACAGCTTTGTGGAAAAACATTATGAAGCAGTATGTGACTTCTTCAGGAAACACAAAACTGTGATCAGATATGTAATCTTTGGCATTTTGGTGGCAGGTAAGCACGCAATACTGATTGTAAATTCTAATATTATTAATTCAGCAAATGTGTCATTCTGTAAAATTAATATTTCATAGTAACCATATGTGGATAAGGAGTGTATGCATTTATGTGTTAACCAAATATTTAGCTCAAATGCTAGGTAAAGCAATTGCTACTTGACACTTTCTAATCTTTGTAAGTTAGTGTTCCAATGTGTGCTGATTTAATTTTTTGGTGAGATCATTATGGCAGTTTTGTTTAGTGGCAAGAAGTGGAAATTCCTTTGGAATACATTCAATATGATATCAGTTCTGATACAATGGGTACAAAGGGTCCCAACATTGCCTTGCTCTGAATGGGTGGGATGGCATCACTTGCGGCACCTCAAGAAGGCGGACCAGCCCAGAATGGGAGTCTGTTGTGAATGTACACCAGGCTGCCTTCCAAACAAGCTGGCTTGCCCACTAATCAGGGGAAACCATATAGGGTACTAGTACCCTGCATGTAGAGAGAGTTTGTCTAATGATGCACTCACGCTACACAGGATGGCAAGACAGGACCCTAAAGTTAAGACTGTCCCACAAAATCAGGACAATTGGTGACAAGAATATAGTGTTATATATAAAAAGAACTGTGCTCTGAAAATTGGTTTAAAGGACCACTATAGTGCCAGGAAAACAAACTAGTTTTCCTGGCACTATAGTGTTAATAGGTCCCCCACACGCTCATGGCCCCCCTCCCGCCGGAAAAGCATTTCCATAGGAAAGCATTTCTCAGTGCTTTCCTATGGACGCTGGCATCTTCTCACTGTGAAAATCACAGTGAGAAGCGCGGAAGCGCCTGTAGCGGCTGTCAATGAGACAGCCATTAGAGGCTGGATTAACTCTAATGTAAACATAGCAGTTTCTCTGAAACTGCTATGTTTATAGCAGGCAGGGTTAACCTTAGATGGACCTGGCACCCAGACCACTTAATTGAGCTGAAGTGGTCTGGGTGCCTGTAGTGGTCCTTTAAAGTACAAGAGTGGGGCAGTCACCATGGAAACCAGTGGAAGCAGCAGGAACATTGTATAGGTGGCTACTCCCCTTTTCCATGTCGGCAACACTTTTCAGAGCAGATACTTGTTATGCATAACCCACAAACTGTTTGTTTGCTTTTATCTTTTAAATCATTATTAGAATTTTCATAGCTAATGCAAATGTAGGCAGAGGCGGCTCTAGACTTTTGGAGGCCTTAGGCGAAAATCAAATATGAGGCCCACCCCCCCCCCCCCCACGCGCGCTTAAAATAAAAATAATAAGCAGGCGATATTAAAATTAACTGTATAAATTGCATATTTTAAGGCAAACATTAATAAACCTTATAATCTCACTATTCACAAACTTATTTTTGTTATTAAATTATTCTACAAAATACCTATACACAAACATTGGGTATATATAAAAGGTTTGTGGCTGACTACTTAGTTATTCTTGTTGATGTCTCCTAAAACTGAAATAAAGTTGTCAACAGTGTATTGACAACCCCCCCCCCCCCCCCAATGTAGTAAAAACTTACCTAATTTCTAGAGCTGCACAAGTCCGCCAGCGCCGGATCCGCCCAATTGGCTAACATAATCTAAACTGATGATCTCAGTCAATCACAATGCTTTCCCATTGGATTGGCTAAGATCTTCAATTTTGATGTCAGCCAAGGAGTCAAGTCAGGGGCGACTGCCATGGTTAATTATCATCTCCTAATAGAGCGTGCAGGTGCTGAACGTCAGTGCAGCACTAACCCAGAAAGTACCTGTACTGGCAGACTAAGGAGTAGTCATTGGAGGTGCTCCACGGTTGTAATGTAAACACTGCCATTTCTCTGAAAAGGCAGTGTTTACATGAAAATGCCTGCAGGGATAAAGGGACCTTTCCTTTATTTTCCATGTGCTCTTTCCCTTCCCATTTGATTTATTTTCCATGTGCTCTTTCCCTTCCCCTTTAATTTATTTTCCATGTGCTCTTTCCCTTCCCCTTTATTTTCCATGTGCTCTTTCCCTTCCCCTTTATTTTCCATGTGCTCTTTCCCTTCCAATTTATTTTCCTTTGCTCTCCTTTTTCCCTTCCCCTTTAATTTATTTTCCTTTGCTCTCCTTCTTCCCTTCTCCTTTAATTTATTTTCCTTTTCTCTCCTTTTTCCCTTCCCCTTTAATTTATTTTCCTTTGCTCTCCTTCTTCCCTTCTCCTTTAATTTATTTTCCTTTGCTCTCCTTCTTCCCTTCTCCTTTAATATATTTTCCTTTTCTCTCCTTCTTCCCTTCTCCTTTAATTTATTTTCCTTTTCTCTCCTTCTTCCCTTCCCCTTTAATTTATTTTCCTTTGCTCTCCTTTTTCCCTTCCCCTTTAATTTATTTTCCTTTGCTCTCCTTCTTCCCTTCTCCTTTAATATATTTTCCTTTTCTCTCCTTCTTCCCTTCTCCTTTAATTTATTTTCCTTTTCTCTCCTTCTTCCCTTCCCCTTTAATTTATTTTCCTTTGCTCTCCTTTTTCCCTTCCCCTTTAATTTATTTTCCTTTTCTCTCCTTCTTCCCTTCCCCTTTAATTTATTTTCCTTTTCTCTCCTTCTTCCCTTCCCCTTTAATTTATTTTCCTTTTCTCTCCTTCTTCCCTTCCCCTTTAATTTATTTTCCTTTGCTCTCCTTCTTCCCTTCTCCTTTAATTTATTTTCCTTTGCTCTCCTTCTTCCCTTCTCCTTTAATATATTTTCCTTTTCTCTCCTTCTTCCCTTCTCCTTTAATTTATTTTCCTTTTCTCTCCTTCTTCCCTTCCCCTTTAATTTATTTTCCTTTGCTCTCCTTTTTCCCTTCCCCTTTAATTTATTTTCCTTTTCTCTCCTTCTTCCCTTCCCCTTTAATTTATTTTCCTTTTCTCTCCTTCTTCCCTTCTCCTTTAATATATTTTCCTTTTCTCTCCTTCTTCCCTTCTCCTTTAATTTATTTTCCTTTTCACTCCTTCTTCCCTTCCCCTTTAATTTATTTTCCTTTGCTCTCCTTTTCCCCTTCCCCTTTAATTTATTTTCCTTTTCTCTCCTTCTTCCCTTCCCCTTTAATTTATTTTCCTTTTCTCTCCTTCTTCCCTTCCCCTTTAATTTATTTTCCTTTTCTCTCCTTCTTCCCTTCTCCTTTAATTTATTTTCCTTTTCTCTCCTTCTTCCCTTCTCCTTTAATTTATTTTCCTTTTCTCTCCTTCTTCCCTTCCCCTTTAATTTATTTTCCTTTGCTCTCCTTTTTCCCTTCCCCTTTAATTAATTTTCCTTTTCTCTCCTTCTTCCCTTCCCCTTTAATTTATTTTCCTTTTCTCTCCTTCTTCCCTTCTTCTTTAATATATTTTCCTTTGCTCTCCTTACCCTTTTCTCTCTTTTCCTCTGCTCTCCTGAGTCCTTCCGTTCAGTTATCTCCGTTTTCTCTCTTCTCCTCTGCTCTCTTTTCTTCTTCAGCAGCAGCTACTCTTCTCGGTACCGCAGGCGAGGGATGCAGGGAGGGGTTACGTCGTGACGTCCGACGTCGTGACGTCATCACCATCGGCATCGCGGATTGGCCGATTACCAGCTAGTGTGCAGGAGGAGGGGAGGGGACTCACTCCTGCACGGGGAAACCAATGTGAGAGGGTTTCATCTTCTAACATCGCCGGCGCCGCGACAATCTTGATGCGGCCGACGGCCGACATTAAAGTATTTAAATAATATTTATTTTATTTTTTTCCTGGAAAGAACGCCCTGCAGCAGCTCTCTAATTACACGGTTTAGGCGGCCGCGAGGCCCCTTCTAGCGCGAGGCCTTAGGCGGCCGCCTAAACCGCCTAATTAGAGAGCCGCCTCTGAATGTAGGACACAGAAGAATTGCATGGAGTGAGCTCAGTAGTAAGATTAGCAACAAGGTAGGAAGCACAATATACAGAAAAATATAGGAATCATACAGATTTCTACTAAAATGATATGCTCTTCACATAAGCAGAGATGACTCTGCAAAAGGTACTCTTCCACACTGTGTATCTGTTAATGAATAGAAAATGTAAGACACGCTCAGTGACAAACCTATCATAGATTGGTCACTTGTGCAATTTTTGGGGGTATCTGTCACAAGGGTAGCCAAAAAGTAGATCATTCTGTGTCATTCAAGTCCCACAATGTTTTGCCAGATGGAAATCTACAATTTGCCCATCCTTGCAGGGTTGTATTTAGGTCTGCAAAGTGTTTGTGTGTTTCATTGTAAGCTTGTTTTTGTATTGACTATGTATGTGTTAATGTAGGCGTGTATTTGTGTGTAGTGTTGGCATTTGAATGCAATTGGATGTACTGTTGCTATTTGAAAGCAGTGGTGCACTCATATGTGGTGTTTGCTTTTGGATGTATGGTTGTGTTTGTATGTAGTGTTGGCGTTTTGAATGCAGACGTGCATTTGTGTGTAGTGTTGTTTTTTTAATGCAAGGGTGTGTTTATATATTATGGTGTTGTTTTAATATAGAAGTGTGTTTGTATATATTGTTGGCATTTGAATGCAGAGGCCACACAAACTGATACACATATACACACACTGGCACACATATTGATACACAGGCACACACACACACACACACACACAGATTCAAACAATAACACACATGCAGATACAGAGAGACACATAATGACACACATATAGATACACAGAAACATATTCACAGAGACACATGTTGATACACAGTCACAGAGAAACCCACAATGACTCCCATGCAAACACACAGAGGCACACAAAGACACACATGCAGATACACAGACACAGATTCACATAATGACACACATGCATATACACAGACACCCACAATGACATACATACAGATATACAGAAACACACAGACAGACATACAGATATACATGCTTGTGATATTTTAGCCACCCTCCTGTTTCCTACCTTTTAGGTGCAGGAGGGTGGCTTCTTTTGCCTGGGGCTGTTGGGATCCAGTTCTTCCCACCTCTTTTCATCACATCTTTCTCTCCCACTTGTGTGGCTGCATGTCTTTTAGCTGGGATGAAGTGACCTGCACTCACTTTCTCCCAGTGCTGGCTAACAATATTAGAGGGGCCTTGTCGCCCTGTTAAATGGTCGCAACACACAACCGGACCCATGAGGACAGCTGCCCATCAGGTTGACCTAAGTGCATGGGTCACCCAAGCTGCCCCTCAGCATGTGGTGTGGTAGTTCTGCCCCTGGATACACTGTTTTAATTTATTTTCAATAATTTTAGTAACCCCAGCTGTATTCATGTAAAATGATTGGTAAAATTGCAGTGGGAAATCAATAGGAACCTGCTGGTATGGAGCGCTCTGTTCGCTATTGCTCTAGGAGAGACTGTGTGATCCAGGTTTAGCATCATACTGTTACACTACTGGTACCCTACTAATGATGGAAGTTTGTGTCATTTGGATTCACACTGTCTGCCCAGAAATCATATGATTTGCCCACTCAGACTATAAGAAAAATGTCAGTTACTTCTGAATGATAACATGGTGAGATCAGAAAAAATACATTGAAAAAGAATTGGCGTGAGCAAATCATGATGCAAATATGGAAGATAAAATTGTAATAGACGAGTAGAAAAGTATCAAAATAGTAAAAAGATATTTACTACTAGTAAGAGTATAGCAAATGTGTTTAATACACTTTCATGTTGCTTCATTACATATTTCAGCTTCACTTTGAAAATGAACTGCTGTTTTATGCAGTGCTGGCAATCTATGTGGTTGATTACTTGGAAATTACATCTCTAACAGGTTTCCTGGCGATGGTGATCGTGGCTTGCGTTCTGAACTTCAGAAGGGCTCTGGCACTGTTTGTGCTGACAGTCTTGGTCATCTTTTTTGTGTGCTGGGATTTATTCATGGACAGATATGAAGGAAAAATTGCAAAATTCTTTTCTCCAGCTGGTAGATTTTTGAAGAAGCAATGGTTTTGGTTAAAATGGTGAGTATTGAAAATGTTATAATATATAAAAAAAATGTTCAGGTTGATTCCTGTGAACTCTGTACCTGGTCTCATCAGAAACTTTGACAATGTCATTGTTATTCACTACTGTTCCAATCACCGTGTACTGAATGGGGCAACTCTAGTCACTGCAATACAGGACCATTTGGACCTGCAAAACCAAGACATTGTTCACAGAATGTAACAACGTCCAGATTGAGTGCTGCCAAGTGGTTATTCACAAGAATAATTGTTTTGTGAAAGTATAAATTTTGTGCTGTTCAACCTGGATGTTAAAAAACAAGTTACATAACGTCATATGTAATGAGAAGTCTTAACAGCTCACAGATTTCTTGCACTTGGCGACTGTTCCACAAATGTGAGAGTGAATGTTGATGTGAGGAATGTCCCCTTATTTAAAATCTTGAGCAAGGTCCTTTCCAAAATCGATTGAGATGCAGCTTGAGGTAGATTCAGAAATGAAGAGAGTTGCCTTGTTCATAAAGACTTTACTGAGCAATTATACCTGAGCAATATTTTAGAACACTTTAATAATACTCATATACCTAACTGATCCCAAGTGTTTTGGTTTATCTCCAAATGGCGTTTAAACTGTTGCCAGAATAACAAACTAACTCTTAAATAGAGAGAACAACTTCACAGAGAAATCTGGTAAAAACAAATAAATAAAAGTCACTGCATTTGTAAAAAAATTGATAGTTCTATTTATATTTGAAAAACTGTGTGCTTACAAAGAAAGGGGTTTCGATAAGGAACCACATCAGGGCATTTGAGCCAAATTATTTATGTAATTTTATTTTTTAATATTTAGAAATACGAAAACTATTTCAACTATACAACTAATTACATATGATCTGAATTTGAATTGTTTACGCTTAATATTGATAAAATTCTGAATTGTGAACATTGCTTGTTATTAACACATTATATCTTAGGGTGATCTGGATAGGTCTAATTGCTGGTATTATATGCTGGCTTATTTTTGACACTGCAAGAATGGGAAGCAGTCAGCTCATTTCCTTTGGTGGACTTGTGATGTACATTCTCTTAATGCTCATCTTCTCCAAGCATCCAACTAAGGTAAGGCTTAGGTTCTCACTTGATATAACTAAGTGTATAGCAATATTCTCATCTCATTTAATTATGGGTATGACAGTATTTTCCTTTGCTCTAACAATACAGCAGTATTTTCATATGACATGTTATTGCAGCATCGGACAACACCTTTTCACACTTTTATTATACATACTAAGGGAAATATTGTTATACTACCTATAACACTATAGTTTAGTAGGGTGGTTATCTAGCAACTTTTAGTTGTGCTTACTGAAAGAACTTTAACAAAGCATAAAACCATGTTGGGATCAGAGATTCGCATGAAAATAGGGACATGCTCTACTTTATTCTATAACTATGTGTATTTGCTACAGCTCCACCAACTGTCCATAAATATTCATGCATAAGGATTGATAGTTACATAGTTACATAGTTACAGTTACATAGGCTGAAAAGAGACATGTGTCCATCAAGTTCAGCCTTTCTCACATTTGTTTTTTGCTGTTGGTCAAAAAAAAAAAAAAACAGTTTGAAGCACTTCCAATTTTGCAACAAACTAGGAAAAATATTACTTCTTGACCCCAGAATGTTAGTCAGATTTATCCTTGGATCAAGAAGCTATTACCCTACAGTTAAAATATGATATAATTGAATATTATGTTTTTGCAAGTATGCATCCAGTTGCCGTTTAAACATCTGTATGGACTCTGATAAAACCACTTCTTCAAGCAGAGAATTTCACATCAATATTTTTCTTATGGTAAAAAAAACTTTTCTTTGCCTTAGACTACATCTTCTTTCTTCCAGTTTAAACGCATGACCTTGTGTCCTATGTATAGTTCTGTGTGTGAATAGATTTCTACACACTGGTTTATATTGGTCCCGGATATATTTGTATAATGTTATCATATCCCCTCTGAGGCAACGTTTTTCTAAACTAAAGAGGTTAAATTTGTTAACCTTTCTTCATAGCTAAAATGTTCCATTACTTTTATTAATTTTGTAGTCCATCTCTGCACTTTTTCTAGTGCCATAATATCCTTCTTTATAACAGGTGCCCAAAATTGCACAGCATGTTCAAGATGTGGTCTTACCAGTGATTTATAAAGAGGCAAAATTATATTCTTATCCTGAGAATTAATGCCCTTTTTCTTGCATGACCATACCTTACTGGTCTTAGCCACTGCTGATTGACATCGCACAGTGCTGCATAGTTTGTTGTCTATAATAATTCCCAAATCCTTCTGTGTTGTTATTCCTAATTCGCTTTCATTAAGGGTATACGTTGCTTGTGTATTCTTTACACCTAACTTTGCATTTTTCTACATTAAATGTAATCTGCCATTTGAGTGCCCAGTCCCCCAGTCTATCTAAATCTCTCTGCAGCAAAGTAATACCTTGCTCACATTGTATTACTTTACATAATTTTGTGTCATCTGCAAACACTGAAACATGACTTTCAATGCTTTTAACAAGATCATTTATAAAAATGTTAAATAGAAGAGGTCCCAGAACAGAACCCTGAGGGACATCACTTGCCACCTCTGTCCAGCTTGAAAATTTACCATTAATGACAACTTTCTGTACTATTATTAAACCAATGGTCTACCCAAGAATAAGAACAAGATGAAAACGACATTTCCATCTACACCAATTTCTTTGAGTTTAAAAACTAATCTATTGTGTGGAACTTTATCAAACTCCTTGGCAACATCCAAAGAGATCACAACCACTGCAATACCCTGATCTATACTTCTACTTGCTTCTTCGTGGAATGCAATCGAGTTAGTTTGAATAGTGTAACTCCAAAAACAAAAATGATGCAACAGGTTCATCTGGTAATTAATTATATAATGGAGAGCAATATAGCACATAAAACATAATCATGATCAATGTTAGACTTGAGCTAATTTTCAAGGGTGAAATCAAATGAACCCTTATGGGTCTTTTCAATAAACACGAAAAGAGGAGAGGAATTTGAGTCAATAACTATAATAAAGGGTACAGAAGGGGGCTAAACCCAAGAGAGAAACTAAACAGAAATAGAACCATGTTGTGTAACCCTAAGGGAGACTAGTCGCAGTAAGATATATATTAGTATCTAATCACATTGGGTGCAGTAAGATATGAGTAGACCAGACAGAATACGTTGGATAAAAATGGAAACAAATAAATTTGATTGGTATAATATAGAAAATAAAAATATATTTTTATATATATATATATATATAATGAAAAAGAAAAAAGAAAGAAAAGTATTCAATAAACACCATTAACTTCGCAAAAAACTTGCTAGACATGTGCACCAGTGAAATTTTAATTTCGTACGAATGATTTTGTACTAAATAAAAATTTAATTTGTCAATCTTGAATTTTGTCCTCAAACCATTTGATTTCAAACAAATTTAGTTCAAAAATTATTTGTTTTCGTCCATTAGGACGAAAACAGCACTGCGCATGCGCCAAAAAAGGGGCATGTCGCTGTTTAGGCGACATGCCCGTACCCGTGGCATGCGGGAGGATTTAACCTCCCTTTTTATTAATATGAGGGTTATAGTGACCCCAATAGGTTTTAATGGGGGGGGGGAGGGGGTTGGAATAGCGCTGCCAGCTTCCTCATTGATTTTTTTTTTTTTTGCGCATGCCAATGTTATTTTCTCTGTGCTGTGGGGGTTATTTCCCCTGCAGCACGGAGTATATTAAACAAACGAAACGAAAAGTTAATGCTTTCGGCATTTGTCCTTTCATTTATATTTTGTATGTAGGGCTTTCATTTACATTTTAGTAAATGAATACAAAAAAAAAGCGAATTTTCTGACTAAATCGTATTCGTACGAAAATGAATGCACATGTCTACAACTTGCTACATTTAAATAAAACTAGTTGAGCTGCGGAAAAATATCCAGTTCAGCTTGGAGATTTTTAGCAGCTTTGATATTTCGGCCTTAATTTTGCTAATTTTATCAATTAAGCCCAAACCACTGTTTATTGAACAGAACACCATTCAGCTGTTATCATTAGATCCAATTGTAGGGAGATGATCTGATGGTGAATGTTACATGCTTTCAGAGAGATGCAGGAGGTTCATAAACATGTCAGAGTCAAATGTCAGCTTTCAATTTGAATTAATAACCAGAACATCTTTTTTTTGGGGGTTTTTTTTTTGGGTTTTTTTTTAACAATCCTCTTTTCGGCTCTGTTTATCTGGGCAATAAAGGACCAAAGCAATCAAGATTTGGGAGATACATTGCTACTCGCTCTATCATTGTTGATGGCTGTGAAAGCTCATAATTAGTGGCATCTGCAAGCTTTGTGCATGGGAAATGGTAACATTGACTGTTGTTTTGTATAATTAGCATATGTTTTATATGGTTAACATGCCATTATCAAAACTCTTTATACAGGTACATTGGCGCCAAGTGTTTTGGGGAATTGGACTTCAGTTCCTGTTAGGACTCGTTATTTTAAGAACAAAGCCAGGGTTTGACGCATTTGATTGGCTTGGTATACAAGTACAGGTGAGTCCTTGACTATGTTTATGTAAAACATATCAAAAATCAGCATTATAGATACCAATATTGAGGGATTGATTACATTTGCAAATGCACAAATCATTAAAAAGAAAGAAAGGCTGCAAATTGGAAAATAGTTTGAATTGATTTTGCTGTTCCTTACAATAAACATACAAGCTACAAAGTCTGCTTGTGCTATCTTTTTCAGCATTTGACAATAAAGGGTGTGCTTCCTGGATAGCATTTCGAGATGGGTAGTAGAAAGAAAGGACATTGCATTAGTTAGTTAAAGGGTAACTGAGAGTTATGAGTTATGAAACAGCCTGGTTGTAGGTCTCCAGGATGAAATATACTGCTTTACAGACAATGCAATACTGCAGGAAAACAACCACAGTGTTTTATTAGTCTCTTTTTTTTATTATAAAAGTAGATAAACATGTATCCTCCATACTAAGAGGCCAATTTAATGATACTATATAATACCAGTTGTTACTTGTGTGACTAATGAATAACACATCCTCCAATGTCTTATCTTTCAGATAAATAATAAAAAAAAAAATACATAAGGATTTGTTAAAGGGAAATTCTTTGTCCAAAAATGCATTTTTAATGCATACCGTAATTAATTATTGCAAAATAGATGCATTTGCTAAGATTTGCGCAAAAAAATCTTAAAAACGTACCATTTATTAGCTGCAGAAATGGCATCTGCAGCTAATGAAGATCCGGCCCATTTTTGCTTAGCACTTACTTCCTTGTTAGTGATTGTAAATTGTACAATCAAATGCTTCTTAAAGAGACGGATGAAATATACATTTTGTGACCAAAGTTTCTAATAGAGGTGGATAGTTTTATTGCGATTAAGGTGTTTGTATGAAAAAGAATCATACCTAAGGGCTGTGTAAGTTTAAGTGCCATTTTAAGCTTGCATTTTCTTCTATTAAAATGATGACTTGCTATATAAAGCTATTGCAAACTAAAACTCTTATCAGGTTCATCCAAACACTATATGAGTTTCATTGGAGTTATATTCCCACCCGATTGGAGTTAACTCCCCCCTACCTCAGAATCTCCCTGAGAATTATTCTTGTACTAAATTTGATGACACTGCATCAGAGTAGCTTGTGTTTATTTCCTCTGAACGCTGCATCGTGTCTCAGCAGAAGCTTTGACACTGTCAAGATTATCCACTAAAATCTAAGTGCCCTCTTTCCGAATGTGTAAAACCATTTGTTGCAATTTGGGACATGTAGACTGCAAAATCTGGACATTGTTCATAGTATATAACAATTTCCAAACGAGCCTGAATTTGGTCCCAATTTTGAAAGGACAATATGGCTAATATCAGCCCATTTAAAAAAAAATCCAAACTATTTGAAAATAGTTAGAAAACCCGAGGCGGTGTGAGCGTTAATCATCTTGTGGTTAGCCAACTCTTGCAAGCCAGTCGCCACATTAAAATGTAAAAAAAAACTAATTAAAAAAGGCTATAGGGGTTAATATTAGTAAAAGGGAGCTTGTAAACCTGCCATGTTACTGATGATTTCATATAAGTAAATAGGCAGAGGATGCAGGTGGAAAATAAGGGGGGACCTTGCACAGGACCCCATGTCCACATCAGTGCGTATGATGTGGTCAAATTGATCCAATAGTTAATGAAATCTGTCACCCTGTGGCTTTGTTTCAATTTGCTCTAAAGTTGGCTTATTAAAGGCATAATAAGCACAATGACCAATTTGGTGATTTGAAGTGGTTATGTTGCTTGTAGTTTGTGTGTGCAGCATTTCAGTAAAAATCACTGCACATGCAGAGATATTTGATGGTGCTGACAGTAAACTCCATCCCCAGCAGCATCATAAGAAAGTCATAAGCCAGAGGGGAACAAGACTAAATGTAAATTCTTTACAAGGAGTTTCATTCATTGGTTCTGAGAATTCTAGATCTCAGAAAAAGACTCACAGGAGGTTGGGCACCTAGTGGAAACCCAGCTAAGATGGCAAACTATTGCAAAATGGTACTCCTGGCAACATGGTACAGTGCGATGTAGTGGTTGCTCAACATAAGTAATCCTTTAGCCCTTTGTAATATTTCCGAGTATATATAATTTTAAACATTATACATTCTGCTTCTTTCAGACATTTCTGGAATATAGTGATACTGGAGCCAAGTTTGTGTTTGGAGACAAATACATTGATCACTTTTTCGCTTTTAAGGTAAGAATATATAAACAATCAATTCTTCCCTACTGATGTAGAAAAAGCAGCTTTTGGACATTGTGTCCAGTAAACTTCATGCCCAATATACACTGATCGGCCACAACATTAAACCACTGAATTTCATGTGTTGGAAGCAGGAAAAATGGGCAAGCGAAAAGATCTGAGTGACTTTGGCAAGGCCAGATAGGGATGGCTAGACGACTTGGTCAAGGCATCTCCAAAACAGCAAGTCTTGTGGGGTGTCCCAGGTATGCAGTGGTTAGTACCTAGCAAAAGTGGTCCAGGGAAGAATGACAGACGAACCAGCACAAGGGTCATGGGCGCCCAAGGTTCATTGATGCACATGGGGAACAAAGGCAAGCCCATCTGGAAGAATGTTGCCTTATCTGATTAATCACATTGTCTTTTAGTTTAGGTGGATGGTTGGTTGGGTGTGTGTGTGTCATTTACCTGGGGAAGAGATGGCAGCAGGATGGACTATGGGAAGAAGGCAATAATGTTCACTGATGGCAGAGCCTTTTTCAACACGATAATGCACCCTGCAAAACTGTTCAAAAATGGTTTAAGGAACATGACAAAGAGTTCAAAGTGTTTTTTTGGCCTACACATTCCCCAGATCTCAATCTGAGCATCTGTGTGATGTTCTGGAACAACAGATCCGATCCATGGTGACTCCACCATGCAACTTTTAGGACTGTCTTGGTGCCAGATACCAAAGAACACAATCAGAGGTCTTGTGGAGTACATGTCTCAACACATCAGAGCTGTTTTAGAAGCAAAAGGGGCTCCTGCACGACATTAGGCAGGTGGTTTTCATGTTGTGACTGATCAGTTTTTTGAACCCTATCACTGGTTTTCCTATAGATTAGAGTAGTAGGATTTTTGTTAAACAAATGCAAAAAATGAAACAGAATTGTAAACCTCTAGCTAACAGATTTTTTCCAGTTCAGTCATTCTGGCCATACATTTGAAATTTACTTTCAGGGTTATTTACTGAAGTGAGAATTCAAAGTGAATGTCAAATTGAAGGTCAAAAAAGCTTAACTTAAAAAAATCTCAGCTATGCATTCAGTTCAGCGACTCTAGCCTTAATTGTAATTACATCTGCAATTTGTACCATTGTATTTGCTGGTTTCTATAAAAAATGTGGTTTCTATTAAAAATTGTGATAGGCCCATAGAAGCACTTGCAAATGCACTTTTTTTTTATTAAGAACCACTATATTAGAAATACAAAGTTATATTCCTAGCACTATAGTGTCCCTCTGCCCCGTCCCCCTTTGCAGTAATGAAAGGGTTTAAGATCCTTTAATTCACTTATCTGTTTCCAGCGCATATGTCCCTCAGCACTAGCTCTGTCTCCGCCTCCCCTGACATCAGTGGGAACCTAATGCACATGAATGGTGAGCATCGCACACACATTAGGCCTTCCCCATAGGAAAGCATGGATTCAATGCTTTCCTCTGGGGATTATGAAGAGTCTAGACATCCTCATGCAAACCATGAGGAAATCCAGCATCATTTCACAGAGTTCAACTTTGATAGACAGCCACTAGAGGGAGTATTAACCATTTAATGTAGACATTGCAGTTTCTCTGGTACTGTTGTTTCACAGTGCAGGGTTAAGGAGACAAGGACACTGCACACAGACCACTTAAATGAGTGAAGGGGTCTGGGTGCCTGTAGTGTCCCTTTAAAGATTTTGGATAAGACAAAATGCAGCTAAATTCGCTCTCTTTTCTCTTCATATGCCATAGGTTCTTCCTATTGTGATTTTCTTCAGCACTGTTATGTCCATGCTTTATTATATTGGATTTATGCAGTGGCTCATTAAAAAGGTAGGTAGTCACTTATCTGTTTTATGTATACTGAATTCACAATAAAATATGTTTACAGTACACCACATCGCATTTTCGTATAATTGCTTTTTAAAACATGTGTCGAGACATAACATGCAAACATGGAAACACTTACTTATAAACACATAAATATTCCAGAAAAGTATTTTCATCAGTACATAACATGTAAAGACTGGGGTAATTAACTGATTGTGATATGAATGTAATGGATGCTAAATTATTTCACCATTGTACAATATAATTTATATAAAAAGTTTGGATGTGTATGTTTTGTTTTAACATTTGCAGTTTATGATGGGCATGCACAAACTAGCTGCAACTGAAAAAAAAAGCCTTAGAAATTAATGTTTTACAAAAAAAATAAAAAATCTAATTTTCGATATTTAGACTTTAACAGTGAAGAGACTAGATAACATACCCTCCATGTGTCTCTATTTATGGTCCAAATCCCTCTGTCCCTCGTGCCTAATGGCCCTCTTCCTGGAAACTGTATTGTGAAATTATTCTGCATACATAAGACACATTGTTCTTGGTCTAAATTACATTTTAGTTGCATACATTGTTATCAGTAAGCAAACTTGTGCACAAAATATTTTCTGCTGGTATGAACAAATCAAATTCCTTTTAATCTACAATAAAAAAAACAAAGAAAAACGTTACTTGCGCACTATTCCAAATCCCTGTGCATATTTATAGAAATGGAGGTTTTTAGTTTCACTCCAATGGCCATTAGATGTAAGCCCACCTGCCAAGGCAAACCTCTTAGGTGGGTTGTAACATGGCTGTGTGATGCAAAAATAAAAAAATACATACATACAAAAATAAGTACTGTGCTCAGACTCCCACTACTCCTGGGCGGCAGCAATGACCATAGTACACATCAGCCTAAATACTGACAATTAAAAAAAAAAAAAAGGCGTGGCAGGTGGGCATACATCTTTTCTTCCAGCCTCTCTCCCTCCCTGAGTTAAGCCCTTCTGCCTTCCTAACCAATTAATTGCACTTTATTTTTCTTTTCTTTTCCCACTATCCAAATTTCCTTCCCCACTCCCTCTCCCCCTCCTCTTGCTGGCTCAGAGGTTGCATTCTCTATGACCTCAAAACCATCCATTCACATGGTTCTCTTTGAAAAGCACTCAAGGCCCTAGCTGACATCAGTTTGAATTGTTAAAGGCGGTGCAGGGAGTAAAAATATTAAGTTTACTGCAAAATGTAGGGTGGACAAACACATTGTTCCCAATATGGCATTTTACGTAGAAAAATGCTACCCCTCTACCCCACAAAAAAGAGTTGGAGTAACCCTCCAATATTAAGATTTTGAATATATATAATCCAATAAACTGGTATATTTCATTGTAGTTGTTGTGTTCCAATAAAACTTTTTTTTCTTTTTTTTTTTCTAAAGGTTGGGTGGATAATGCAAATTACAATGTCAACAACGCCAACAGAGTCACTGGTTGCAGCTGGAAATATATTTGTAGGGCAGGTATGAGACACTGTAAATATTGATTCACTTTGGAAGACTGGTATGAGATATACAGTATCTCACAAAAGTGAGTACACCCCTCACATTTTTGTAAATATTTTATTGAATCTTTTCATGTGACAACACTGAAGAAATGACACTCTACTACAACGTAAAGTAGTAAGTGTACAGCCTGTATAACAGTGTAAATTTGCTGTCCCCGTAAAATAACTCAACACACAGCCATTCATGTCTAAACCGTTGGCAACAAAAGTGAGTACACACCTAAGTGAAAATGTTCAAATTGGTCCCAATTAGCCATTTTCCCTCCCCGTTGTCATGTGACTCATTAGTGTTACAAGGTCTCAGGTGTGAATGGGGAGCCGGTGTGTTCAATTTGGTGTTATCGCTCTCAAACTCTCTCATACTGGTTACTGGATGTTCAACATGGCACCTCATGGCAAAGAACTCTCTGAGGATCTGAAAAAACAGAATTGTTGCTCTACTTAAAGATGGCCTAGGCTATAAGAAGATTACCAAGAAACTGAGCTGCAGCACAGTGGGCAAGACCATACAGCGGTTTCACAGAACAGGAACCTGTTCTGTGAAACCGCTGTATGGTCTTGCCCACTGTGCTGCAGCTCAGTTTCTTGGTAATCTTCTTATAGCCTAGGCCATCTTTAAGTAGAGCAACAATTCTGTTTTTTCAGATCCTCAGAGAGTTCTTTGCCATGAGGTGCCATGTTGAACATCCAGTAACCAGTATGAGAGAGTTTGAGAGCGATAACACCAAATTGAACACACCGGCTCCCCATTCACACCTGAGACCTTGTAACACTAATGAGTCACATGACAACGGGGAGGGAAAATGGCTAATTGGGACCAATTTGAACATTTTCACTTAGGTGTGTACTCACTTTTGTTGCCAACGGTTTAGACATGAATGGTAGTAGATCTGTAATCTCCCCATCAGCCCATGAAAGTACACAGCAAAATTGGCACTTTGATCTCCTTTGCCAGCCTTGGCCAATGGCCATTGTGGCATGTGTCCTGTTTGCCCTATGGCAAGTCTGGGCCTGCATGTGCTAAAACACTTACGGGAATAGTATATGCTAGATAGGTGACAGGTCTCAACAAGAGAGTCAAAGAGGTTTGTGTAGATTCCCCATATGCCATGTGGGTATACAGTATCTCACAAAAGTTAGTACACCCCTAACATTTTGTAAATATTTTATTATATCTTTTCATGTGACAACACTGAAAAAATGACACTCTGCTAAAATATAAAGTAGTAAGTGTACAGCCTGTATAACATTGTAAATTTGCTGTCTTCTCAAAATAACTCAACACTCAGCCATTAATGTCTAAACCTTGGCAACAAAAGTGAGTACACCCCTAAGGAAATGTCCAAATTGGGCCCAAAGTGTCAATATTTTGGGTGGCCACCATTATTTTCCAGCTCTGCCTTAACCCTCATGGCTGTGGGGTTCACCAGAGCTTCCACTCATCCATGATGACATCACAGAGCTGGTGGATGTTAGAGACCTCTTGCTCCCACCATGGTTCCCTCAATGAACTGTTGAGCCTGTTAGTGTTCAGACCAGGGCCGTCTTTAGCAAACGGGGCAGCTGCCCCAGGCCCAGTTGCTCCTGGGGGGCCCCAGAGCAGTTGCCCCGCGGGCCCCGCGGGCCCCGCGATTTGAGCAGCCCCCATGTACCCTGTGGTGCGGCTGCACAGAGCCGCACCGGCCCACCAACTAAGGAGGCCCCCCGGGTGGCCCATGCACTAAGGGCCACCCGGTAATCATGTGTGAGCAGGGGTCGGTCGGGCGCTGTGACACTTAAACAGCGCGACCGGACCCCTTCCTGTACCGGCTGGGAGGAAGTGAGTGCCGCGCGTCACTTCCTCCCACCGGAGATAATAGCCGCGTGGGAGGAGAAAGGCAGGAGGAGGGGAGTTCCAGAGGAGAACTCCCATCTGCCTCAGCCTGCCACTGGACCCCAGGGAAACCACCCTCCAGGAAAAGGTAAGAACCTGGAGGGTGGCTAAATGTGTGTGTGTCAGTAGTATGTCTGTGTATGTCGGTATGTCTGTGTATGTCAATATGTCTGTGTGTGTGTGTGTCAGTATGTCTGTGTCTGTGTATGTCAGTATGTCTGTGTGTGTGTGTGTGTGTGTGTGTGTGTCAGTATGTCTGTGTGTATGTCAGTGTCAGTGTGTCAGTATGTGTGTGTGTGTGTCAGTATGTCTGTGTGTGTGTGTCAGTATGTCTGTGTGTGTGTCAGTATGTCTGTGTGTGTATGTCAGTGTCGGTGTGTCAGTATGTGTGTGTATGTCAATATGTCTGTGTGTGTGTCAGTATGTCTGTGTGTGTGTGTGTCTGTGTGTGTGTGTGTGTGTCAGTATGCCTATGTGTGTGTGTGTCAGTATGTTTATGTGTGTGTATGTCAGTATGTTTGTGTGTGTATGTCAGTATGTCTGTGTGTGTGTGTGTGTCAGTATGTCTGTGTTTGTGTGTGTGTCAGCATGCCTGTCGGTGTGTATGTTAGTATGCCTGTGTGAGTCAGTATGTCTGTGTGTGTGTCAGAATGTGTGTGTGTGTCAATACATCTGTCATTGTAGGTGTCTGTGTGTGTTTCAGTATATCTGTCAGTGTATGTGTCTGTGTGTGTTTGTATGTATGTATGTGTGTGTCAGTATGTCTGAATGTATATAAGTATATATTTGTGTCAGTGTATGTGTGTCAGTATGTATCTGCGAATGTTTTAATATATCTGTCTGTGTGTGTATGTGTCAGAAGGTCTGTCAGTGTGATTGGGGGTTGGGCGTAATTGGGGGGGGGGGAGAGGAAGGGGCAGGGCCTAGGGGGCCCAAGAAAATGCTTTGCCCAGGGTCCTATTCATATTATAGATGGCCCTGGTTCAGACCATACACTGCACACTGCATCAAATTGGTCTACATGGCTGTCATCCCAGAAGAAACCCTCTTTTAAAGATTATACACAAGAAAACCTGCAAACAGTTTGCTGAAGACAAGCAGACTAAGGACCATTGATTACTTGTCCTGTGGTCCAATGAGACCAAGATAAACTTATTTGGTTCAGATGGTGTCAAGTGTGTGTGGTGGCAACCAGGTGAGGAGTACAAAGTATGTCTTGCCTACAGTCAAGCATGGTGGTGGGAGTGTCATGGTGGGCCTGCATGAGTGCTGCCGGAACTGGGGAGTGTCAGGATCGGGACAGGGATCCAACACGCAAAGTACAAACAGGAGGTAGGTACGTATACCGGACCTTAGAATGGCCGGACTAACGTAAGGAGTAAGCAAAGAATGGTCTAGAGACAAGCCGAGGTCGAGGGAACGAGAGAGCAGATAAGCGAGAGACAAGCCGAGTCAAAGGGTAATAGAAGTAAGCAGGGTAGAACAAACAAGCCGGGTCAAAACCAAAGAGACAAATAGATAACAAGAGCACTGAGTGACTAGACAAGCTAGAACCACGACAGGGCAATGAACAAATGCATAAAGCCCTACTTTATACCCTGGTTCTAGATAGGTAATCACACCCCCGACGAGTCCTGATTCGTGGTCGGGACTTGATTGACAGGTCGGAACGGATTGTCGTCATGACGTCGGCTACTGAGCGCCGCGTCATAAAAGGAAGCGGGTCCCTCGCCGCCGGCGTGTAAACGGCCGAGAGAACTGTGAGGAACGAGTGAGTCAACCCCTCTGAGAGGATGAACGTCTAAGTGTCTCACCTCCTCTGAGGTAGAGACAACAGGTACCCTGACAGGGAGCTACAGTTCATTGAGGGAACCATGGTGGGAGCAAGAGGTCTCTAACATCCACCAGCTCTGTGATGTCATCATGGATGAGTGGAAGCTCTGGTGAACCCCACAGCCATGAGGGTTAAGGCAGAGCTGGAAAATAATGGTGGCCACCCAAAATATTGACACTTTGGGCCCAATTTGGACATTTCCTTAGGGGTGTACTCACTTTTGTTGCCAAGGTTTAGACATTAATGGCTGAGTGTTGAGTTATTTTGAGAAGACAGCAAATTTACAATGTTATACAGGCTGTACACTTACTACTTTATATTTTAGCAGAGTGTCATTTTTTCAGTGTTGTCACATGAAAAGATATAATAAAATATTTACAAAATGTTAGGGGTGTACTAACTTTTGTGAGATACTGTATACCCACATGGCATATGGGGAATCTACACAAACCTCTTTGACTCTCTTGTTGAGACCTGTCACCTATCTAGCATATACTATTCCCGTAAGTGTTTTAGCACATGCAGGCCCAGACTTGCCATAGGGCAAACAGGACACATGCCACAATGGCCATTGGCCAAGGCTGGCAAAGGAGATCAAAGTGCCAATTTTGCTGTGTACTTTCATGGGCTGATGGGGAGATTACAGATCTACTTCTACAGCCCACTGGCACTTCAAAGCAGAGAGGAGACATAAAGAGTTCCAAGGGGCTCTAGCCAGGAGCTTCATCGGCTTATGAATATTTCTCTCAAAGCATTGCCAAGGCTAACATGACAATGCTTCAACAGCATCGAACCACCAGGTCTTACAATGTCACAGCTCATTGGTCAAAGGTCAAAAGGGAGGAGAGATACAAAGTTTATATTTTTATTTTTTTCAAACACACACTACACACTCTGCTCCCCTACACATGCTATCCCCATCACAAACACTGCACCCCTACACACACTAGATCCCCTATAGATACTACATCTCTTATACACACACTTCATTCCAGACACACACTACATCCCTTATAAACACTCTGTATCCCCTAAGCACACAATAGATCCACTGTACACTCTTTGTATCCACTACACACATAACAGATCCCCGACAGGCACACACTCCACCACCTAAAAACACATACTTCATTCCTGACATACACACTCTGGTTCCCCTATGCACACCCTAGATACCCTGTATGCAAACACACACACTACATTTACTAAATATCAACTATCTACAGCCCCTACACACACTACCTCACCTATACACACATACACTATAGCCCCATTGTACACACGTTACATACCCTATACACACATACGCTCTCACTCTGCAGCCCCTAGCCACACATTTACACCACAAACACAACACAACTGAAAGAAATCCTTTTAAACAAAACACTCACACACAAATCCCACAAGCGACATCCAAACACATGCACCGTACACTTTCCTTTCTCCACTTATGGAGATGCTAGACACAAGTCACACGCAAACACAACGCAAGTGTGTCATTAAATTTGCTTGCACTGTGGAGATCAAATACAGGGCTTTTTTCTCGTGCCGAGAGCTCTATAGTGGGGCTCTGAACCAACATGCTCACTTTAAGGAGGAGCATGCTTGTCATTGGTGATGACATAACAAACCCCCTAACAAGCCTCGTCACCTTCTCAATGGGCTGTGATTAAAAAAATGCCTGTGACAATTTTATTCCTAGTATGGCCCTGAGCATGTGTATTTTTCAGTGATACTCACTCAGGGTCTTATTCACAATCTCTGACTTGCAGTGAATTGAAAACTGAATTACAAAATGTAAACAACAATAGCAGATCAGAAAATTATCCAACTCAGTTATGGTCACATGATGGCTATTTTGCAATTCACAGCAATTTGGAATTTAGTAAATAAACCCCAAATGTTTAAATCACACAGTACTCAAACCAGTCATTGCAGAATACTTCCCTTTCTCCTCTCTCTCTCCATGTCCCCATGAGCCATATTACAGTTGCATTGATATAATTTTGATAAATTTGTGTTGTTGCTTTTTAATTTAATCTTTTTATTTCAGACCGAATCTCCTCTTTTGATACGTCCATACTTAAAAGATTTAACAAAATCTGAAATTCATGCTGTTATGACAGCAGGCTTCGCAACAATTGCGGGAAGTGTTCTGGGAGCATATATTTCATTTGGAGTAAGTAAGCATTGTGCATTTTACCTAAGAATAAGCTCTGAAACATTGTTCTCTGTTATGGTTTTATACAACACAAAGAAGCTTACAGAAAGCATTTTATATACATAAAAAGGAAAAGAAAGTGAAAAGAAACTAGTGTTGTTATTGAAGGGAACATTCCACCATTTTGTTAATTAATTTTCAGGTGATGCATTTAAAAATAGAATAAAATAGATACACAGATAGATTTACATGCAAGCAGCAAAGGGCTCCTCAAACCAGGAAGAGACCCAAACAAGCAGCAGCCTCTCATTCTGATCTATTGGATCTGATCTTATCTCATAGACAGGAGTTTTTTGGATTTGTAGCTCAGCTGGGTGATGAGGAAAGGCTGTATAAGTTGTTCGATAGACTTGGAATTCAGTAGAAACTTGAAAATGCAGTGTCCTTTTGAATTTTTGAATTTCCAATCAAGCTTCACCTGAATTCAGAATCAACCAAATGGTGCACTAGTGGGGCCATTTTAGTTGATTCAGAATTCGGAATTAGTTCTGCGATGGCTGATGTTTGTAGCCATTGCCACTTAACTCTCAAACTGTAAATTAGTGATTTCCAAATAAATGTTTTTTTGGTTAAATGTTTACTATAGGCACCTTTTTAAATTATTTTCAGAGCTTCCCCTGCAAGTTTCTGATTGATCAAACATTTTTAAATAGAACTAAAAGTTTGATTCAAACTGAACAATTTTCGACTGAAAATTCTCAGAACTGTAAAAAATGTGACCTGTCAGTTTCTGATGATGGGAATGTTACCTGTTTCATTCCAATGGCTATTTGAATATAAGCTCACCTGTCACGTGCTACATTACATTGCTGCTAGCCACCCCATGTTTGCTCTATTAAGAGTTTATAAGTATGTATGGGCAGCACCCCTTCCTGTCTCAACAGAGAATTTGCCTTCTAGCTGATATCAGCAAGGTGATTTGCATGTGTTATAGCCCTATTTAAGGTTAATATGTATGTAGGTGTTTATAAAACACCCCTTCATCTCTCATTATAGAAGTTTACCTTTGTCTGATACCAGCAAAGTGTATTGTATGTGTAAAAGCCCTATAAAGGGTTAAATGTGAAAGGGTTTATAAAATACCCTTTCCTGACTTATTGGATATTCTTGGCTGATAGCAGGGCTCAAGGACTCACCTTTTGAGTCTTGCCTTGACGTGGCAGATGATCTTATATTCAAATGGCCATTGGAATGAAACTAAAGAGCCTCTATTTTGTTTAAATGTACATAGGGATTTAGGCCAGAGCGCAGGTAACGTTCTCTTTGTTTTTACTATGTATTTTGAGCTGTTAGATACTAAGCCACTGCTGCTGTAAGCACAGTGCTTTATTTTGTTTGTATCTGATAATGGGAATCTCTGAATATGTTGATACAAACTAAAGCTGTTATCAGCGTATCCACAGTCTTATTCACAGTGAATGGCTCTGGTACTAGGGTTTGTATGTAAGCAGCCATAGCTTGGGCCCTCTTAATGTTTTAGACAACAAGGATAAGTTATGATGACTGGACTGTTCCTTTAATTGGTGACATTGTCATCTTAGCAGAACGCAAAATATTATTTTAAAACAATCTCTAGTGTGTTTAAAAAATAATTGATTCTCAAGCTGTATTTTTTATTTTGGTATTTCAGGTGTCCTCTTCCCACTTGTTAACTGCTTCGGTGATGTCTGCTCCGGCAGCATTGGCTGTTTCCAAACTTTTTTGGCCAGAAACAGAACCTGTAAAAGTTAATATGAAAAATGGACTTGCATTGGAAAAAGGGTAAGTAGAATCATATGATCATCGTATTATTTGAAAATTAATAATACCAAGTAATGATTTATGGGAAAAAGTCGTCTTTGAAAAAGATATTCTGAACTCCAGAACCCCTACAATGTCTCATCTTTGTTCCCAGTCAGCACAGCGGGAACACAATAAAACAATGCACTGCATAAGTAATCTCAGGGCAATCAGCCCAAACTCAGAGAGCTTTGACAGTATTCTGAGCTTGGTCTGCCCCTAATGGGGCTAGCCAGACAGGGTATCTATCTCTATTAGGCTGCTATACACGGGGCAAAGCATTGGATTGGCTAAAATCGGCATAGGGCTGGGTCAAATGCTGTTTTGGCCAATCAGAACCTACTCTTGAATCAATGCATCTCTATGAGGAAAATCCAGTGTCTCCATGCAGAGTGTGGGGATGCTGAAAGGCAGGGCTGCTGTTGCCATTTTAATTATTAGGGTAGGATAACCGGGTAAATATAAATAACCTTATATAAAGATGGAGGGAAAAATCACACAGGTACTTCTTGCTTCTGTGTCTTTATTGTAACTAGCTCAGCTTCTGCTTCCTGTTTAACCCCTTAAGACCGCAGGACGTTCTATGCCGTCCTTATTTTGGTGGCTCTAAACGCCCCAGGACGGCATAGAACATCCTGCGATCTTATGTACTTACCCAGTCGCCGGCGATCCCACGCCGGCGATCGCGGTATGGGGGAATTACCTGGGAGCCCAGGGAGTCCCCCTCTGTCCTCTTCGACCCCCCAGGGCCATGTGATCGCGAGGTCCTTGCGAGGACCTCGCGATCACATTTACGGCATAGCCGTCCAAGGCAGTGCCAGCAGGGGGAGTGCCTGTAATGACAGGTACTCCCCCTGCTGCCTGAAAATAAAATAAAACATGTTAAATAAGTGTAAAATTAAATAATATATACTTAGATCATATATATATTTATTATATATATGATCTAAGTATATATATATACACATATACACATATACACATAAATATACATACACTGTCTACGTGTATTTTAATATTAATATATACATAATTATATATATATATATATATATATTAATATCAAAATACACGTACAATGATATTGATTAAATATATATATATAATTTTCATTATATATATTTATATATAATAAAAAATAAATAAATATATAAATATGTTAAAAAATAAAATTAAAAAATAATAAAAAATAAATAGATAAAAAATATATAAACATGCGTCATTTCGTTCTAACTGTATTTTAAAATTAATATATATATATATTGATATCAAAATACATGTAGAACGAAATAATATATATATATCTATATACATAAGTATATACGTATATCACTATATATATATATACCTATATATAAATAAAAATAATAAAAACAATTATATACATATATATACATATATATATATATATATATATATATAATAATTCTACGTATATATTTATGTAATAATTTTACATAATTAGGTCATTTTATTAATTAAAATTTGCAGGACCTACCTGACAACCCAGGCCGAAAGTTCAGGGAATTACATTTTCTAGCACTATATTTAACCCTGTAACTTTCCAAGACACCATAAAACCTGTACATGGGGGGTACTGTTTTACTCGGAAGACTTCGCTGAATACAAATATTAGTGTTTCAAAACAGTAAAATATATTACAACGACGATATCGTCAGTGACAGTGAAATTTTTTGCGTTTTTCACACACAAATGGCACTTACACTGACGATATAATTGTTGTGATACGTTTTACTGTTTTGAAACACTAATATTTGTGTTCAGCGAAGTCTCCTGAGTATAACAGTACCCCTCATTTACAGGTTTTATGGTGTTTTCAAAAGTTACAAAGTCAAATATAAGGCTTGCATTTCAGTTTTTTCACATTAAAATTCGCCAGGTTGCCTTTGAGACCGTATGGTAGCCCAGGAATGAAAATGATCCCCATGATGGCATACCATTTGCAACAGTAGACAACCCAGGGTATTGCAAATAGGGTATGTTCAGTTTTTTTAGTAGCCACTTAGTCACAAACACTGGCCAAAATTTGCATTCAAATTAGTTTTTTGCATTTTCAAATATTAACACTAACTTTGGCCAGTGTTTGTGACCAAGTGGCTACTAAAAAATACTGGACATACTCCATTTTCAATACTTTGGGTTGTCTACTTTTGCAAATGGTATGCCATCATGGGGGTAATTCTTATTCCTGGGCTACCATATGGTCTCAAAGGCAACATAACCAATCTGGCGAATTTCAATGTGAAAAAACTGAAATATGTAACACGCTATATTTGACCCTGTAACTTCCCAAAACACCATAAAACCTGTACATAGGGGTTACTGTTTCACACGTGAGACATCGCTGAATACAAATATGTGTATTGTATTGCAGTAAAAGCAAACAGTATTTTGACATTCCCAGTTAAAATGTCACGTAGAACTAAAACAATTTAAAAAATTCTTATTTTCTCCCATTTTTGTATATTGGTTTCATATTAAATTATGTTCCATGCCTAAATATTTGATGTTAAACGAAAGCCCTGTTTCCCCTGAATAAAATTATATATAACAAGTGTGGGTGCATTTAATATGAAAGAGGTGAATTACGGTTGGACAGACATATAGCGCAAATGCCAGGTTTTGTTTACGTTTTTTTTGGATCACAACTTGTACATTTGGCTGCGGTCTTAAGGGGTTGAGGGAAAGGAAGGAGTAACAACAAACTTTATTTACACTCCTTTTAACCATACAATGTATAACAGGTTACATCACTATGAGAGCACTTTTAGTTTATATCTCAACAGCTGCTTACTGTGCAGCCCTGAGCTAGGAAGCCCCTCCAGTGGCCATCTAAGGAGTGTCCACTTGGAGGTGTCCCTGGGGGCAATGTAAACACAGCCTTTTCCCTGAAAAGGCAGTGCTTACATTAAAATGCCTGAAGGGAGCTATTATACTCACCAGAACAAATAGCTGTAGTTGTTCTGGTGACTATAGTGTCCCTTTAAAGAAACTGAACTGGAAAAATTCTCAACCTCCTCTATAGTCACAGCCTGCCAATTGTAACCTATATTTTGCCATTCAGATATCAGCTTGCTACAGTTTGGATTTTAGTGAATAGAATCCTTAAAGTGAACCAGCTTTTTTAAGTTTTCCAGACAACTATATAATGCATATGTACATGGCCTGAATTAATATATTTCCTTATTTCATCCAGGGATGCTAGAAACATTTTAGAAGCTGCAAGTCAAGGTGCTTCTGCCTCTATTCCTTTGGTGGCAAACATAGCAGTAAATTTGATGGCCTTCCTTTCACTATTGGCTTTCTGCAATTCTGTCCTCTCCTGGCTGGGAAATATGTTTGACTATCCACAGCTGAGCTTTGAGGTATGATTATTCGTGTTCACCTCTTAACTCACTGAAAGAAAAGATAGTAATGATGCCGATATACAAGCTTTCCTTCATCATACTAATTAAATGTTGTTAACAGGCAATCATGCAATTCCTGTCCTTAATTTCTATAAATACACACTAATTGGGCTATATTCCATTACAGCACAAACGGTTACAAAAGTACAACTTCCATAATTACATAAACGCACTAGGAGCATTTATAGTTGACATTTAGAAATGGCACGGTAGCTGCATTGCTTCAATTATTTTAGCTCCTAAACTATACTTTTAGATGGGGCTATTCACTAAACTGTGAGTTGTAGCAGATTTAACAAATTATGGCTAAATAACCACATTTTAATAATTATATAGTTACAACTTGGTTATCAAAGCTTGAATGTTGCAGTTTAATGTATAGTAAGTAAATCCATGATTGAATAACTTCAGACTGATTTGATGTCTAAATACATTTTGTCACATTAATCTCAAGCAGTCCAATTACTGAGAGCTATATTTTAAACCACGTCTGTGCTTTGTTAGGACAATCCAAATATATACTATGGCCTATAGCCCAACTCAATCAGACACTAAAACCACCTTATTGAGATGAAGCTGTAACAGTGCCTACAGTGTCCCTTTAATTTTTCAAGGAAAAAAACAGGCTCTATTTTGGTGAATAGTGCTAAATATTGAATGATCACCATGGAAACCAATAGACTGTCTATTTGAGCCAAGATAGCACCTGTTTTACCTTGACAAATCACCAGCACCACTCTTCAGTTCTTTAAGGTAATTCTGTTTTACCTTCCTGCTATCCTCTGTCTTATACGGTCATTACACTATTCCCTTTTCAATGCAGTTCCATTCACAAATGCCTGCACCCAAGAGGACTTTCTCTTAGATGCTCTGAGTGCACCATGTGTGGGATCCATCCCTTGCCCCCAATCATATGTGCCCACTCTATACTATATAGAAAGTTGACTTGTGCAAACATTAAACCTGCTCAAATCATTTTTGCACAAGTCTAATTTATATGATAGACTATATTTTATAGTCCTCCTATAAAAAGTCATGCTCTTTTTGTATAAGGGATAATTTTGTACTTCTCAGAAAGCTTTCAAACTATTTAAAAGGGATCTCACTGACCGATTTTGTACCTCAAGGCATTTTACATAATTCATACTTCCTATTTAAAGGAATTTGGTAATCATAGATTTTTTTTTTTCACTAGGTAATCTGTTCTTATGTCTTCATGCCATTTTCTTTCATGATGGGAGTGGACTGGGAAGACAGTTTCATAGTCGGAAAACTTATCGGTTACAAGACGTTTTTTAATGAGTTTGTTGCTTATGAATACTTAGCTGGACTAATTACAAAGAGAAAACAAGGTGGTGCTCTCTATATAGATGGAATAAAGCAATATATGTCGGTATGTATTAAAATAAACATTAATAATTATGCAATTTTTTTATATATTCTTTTATTTTTGATGTGCAGGAGGGTACAGGGTATCAACAGGCGCCACAATGGCGTATTTCAAGATTCTCAAACGTTATACAGTGGCATGATAATTCGCACAATTTTTATATATTTTTCAAGCTTAACTAAACAGTTATTTCTTCAGAGTGAGATTTAGATAAAAGATGCTCAACGCTTAATACTGCTAGGTCAGCTATGCTAGTATAGGTAAGCTGTATTGACACGATTTGTAGTATAGCAATAGCTGGTTACAAAATAATGCATAAATACTTTATGCTGTGAGTGTTTAGGCTAGGAGGCCTTAGGAACATAGGCTAGTAACATACTAAAGGTACGTAAACATTCTGAGTGCTGTGTGTGACTGTTAAAAGGCATTTTTGGCGCAGCCTAAAGTGTGTACAAAACTGCTGCTCTTGGGGGCGGGGCCGGGCCGCCGAGCTGTATGGCAGCAAAGCACTGAAGCTCCGGGCCTGATCTCCAGAAAAAGGCACTACACTCGCACGCAGACTGCCCTATAATCGGATTTTTTGCCATAATGATATAGAGACTCACTCAAGCTATAACTCGGTACCAGATTATCGCCAACTACGTACTGGGAACACTGCAATGGCCCACTCCGGCCTACACGACATCACCAACCTGGATTAAGATGGCCGCTGAGAGAGAACCAGCAACCGATCATCTGGCCAGATAAGGAAACATACCGGATGTGATGGCCCCCACGGAAGACAGTGCGGGCTTGCGATGCGGCCCCGTTCAGCCCCCCCCGGCCGGCGGGGGTGATCCTGGCCTCCTGGAGGTGGCACGCTCCATGGCGGGATTCGCCGCATGGAGGTTACGCTGCTTTCCAATACAGGCAAGGCAGCCTACGTCTGGCCCGCCTGAATTCTAACTTAGGAACCTACAAGAAGTGGGACATTCTCAGCCTCCGGGGAACACCCGGTAACTATTATGAACGTAACCGCCTCTGCATGCTCGGATGACTTGCCTCACTTGGGGAGGCCTCCCTAGTGAACTGACACCCACGAGACAGATGGGACTTTGGTGACGATGCATGTGGGCGGTGGGGCCTGGCGGGCTGCGGCTGCGGAGCCCAAGGGGACTGCTGGCCTGATGTTGCGGCCCTGGGACTGGGCCATGCCGTGGATGGGGAGCCGTCACCTCTGGGTTTTGTGGTGGGCCTAGAGGTGAATGTCCCCAATGCTGAGAGCCCTGGGGGTCTGGAGTACGGAGGCCTCCGGCAGACCGGTAGCTGAGAGGATAGCCGGCACCAGCCCTTAGTGGCCGGTGAAGGGAGAGACAAATGATGGCCTTCGCCCTGTCCTGCCAGGGATCCTGTGTCGCGGTGGGAGTGCAGGAGACAGCTGGTACACGGACTCTAGGTGGTGGGGGTCCTGTGGGCCGGTAAGTCCCCGAGTGCCCGCTGCGTGTGGGAACTATCGGCGGGAGGCCTGGCGCGGTCCGGGAGGATGATGACAGATGGCGGGCGGCCCTGGGATCTCCCGCGGCTGCGGATGCGGTGGGTCCCCTTGCCCATGTGCTAAGGTAACCCTGTGATAAAGCTTAATCACTCAACTATAATCAAGCCTCTGCAACTGATTATGAAGCAATATGTTATGTTACACAGGCTATGACAAACCCGCCTCTGCGTAGGCGATAAAATGCTTGCACCTTCGTACCCTGATGCTTATGCCCCTGCGTGGGCAACTACCTGCTTTACCACAAATCAGTTTGATATATGCGTTTATATTGTGGAAACAATAAAAATATTTAAAAAAAAAAAAAAAACTGCTGCTCTTTACTGTTGGGTGAGTGCTAGACTATCTGGGATCTTTCTGAGCTCCTTCTGACGTTTTCCTCAAATGCCAGTGTGTATTCAAAGGATTAATAACAGGGGAATAAAAGAAAAAAGGAATGACCGTTATATGACTTATAAGTATTAAAGGCTAAACAAGAAGATTAAGTGAATATCAAACGAACAGTAGCTGTGTGCTTAATACTTCAGGTGGACAAACCTAGGCATGCTGTTTAAAGCAACAAAGTTCCCTGGGGTCCCCCAGGCATGAGTCCTGCTCCAAAGACTGGCATTAACAATGAAAAATTTAAAATAAGATGAAAAAAGAAAAGAGACCTCAAGGTCCTGAGTATTGATGTCATCAGCCGACGCCTTGCGGGGTATAGATGGCGCTTCAGTGTTGTACTCTGTCTGTTTCCCCATGTCAGACAGCCTCTATCCTTGTTGTGGTAGAACTTTTCCATGATGCCCCTGCGCTGGGTGACCACTCCGGCTTTGACCCACAATGTGTGCAGCCACTCAGCTGCTCGATGCGCAGCGTGGGCTGCAGCAGGCACGGTCATGCTGCTCCGATTTCTGCCTGTCAGGTCTGGTGCGGTGCTTGCGTGTCTCCTCTGCGTTCCTCCCGGTGACGGACCACCATCGTCAGGTATGTGGGATGTCCGACTGGTGTGCTTCTGCACCTTTACTTCCCGGATCCCGGAGGCTGTCGCCTTGCTCTTTTTGCCGCTTGCTGGGACTCCGGTTACCTGCTGTCTGCTAAGTTCTCGCTGCTTCCGTCCCACTGGGCGGCACGGTGCATGAGGCGACTGTGCCTTCTATCGTTTGGCTCTGCTTAGGTGAGTATGCTGTCGGCTGTCGGGCACCAACTCTGGGGACAGTAGAGCTTCCAGTTTCTCCCAAAAATATTTGGAAAGCCCTGTCTATTTGGTGCTCCACCTCTGGCTGCTTGCTTAGGATGCTGAGGAAGCACGCTACCCCTGCCATTTTAGGAGCTTCTTCTGCCGAGTTTCCTCTTTGCGTTACCGGTTTGCGGTGTGTCTTTGCCGCGTTGCTCCTGTTGTTCAGGGGGGACCGGAATGACCCACGTCGGTCCACGGGGGGGAGGGGGGGGGGTAGGAGGTATGGGAGCTGTTGGGTCCGTGCTTGCCATTGCTGTTTGGAAGAGCAGGCGCCTCTCCTCAGCGTGGTCTCGGGTAGGCCCCAGCGACTTTTGAGGGTTCCCGAGGGATGTATATCTCATTTTTTCCTTCTTGCAAATTAACTTTGTCATATTATTAAATTTTATTTCCAGTTGTCCACTTCTAGGGGAAATTAAACTAGGGGATGGCATAGGGAGGGAATGGAGAACTTGGGAGCTACCAGTATCTTCTAAACTGTTGAAGATTAAAATTAAGCAAAAATTACAATATTCTTTTATTATAAAACAAAAAGGTCTGGTTTTTTTTTGTTTGTTTTTTTTAGCTTTTATGATTATGATTTAAATAGGAATGAAACCGATAATAGGGATGCGGATGCAGGAGGTGTCTTAGGAGATCTCTGTGGAGATAGGCTCCTTTTTGATTAAAAATAAAGTGATTTGCAACGAGAAACATACTCATCTACCTTTCCAGATGTCAGGCTCTAAATAGGGCATAGAGCTAGCAAAGCAGGCATGTTTTGGGTTTGCTTCATCCACCCAATCTAAGCTGTGGTTCCACAAGGGCCTCTGACTGCTTCACATATGAGGCGATCCATGGTTACAGATATTAAGAAGTAATTAGGAGAACTTCTTTCACTAATAATTTGGAGGAGAAGACGGACAAAATTATTATCCCCCACAACTCCCTTTCTGATAAACACCTGGCACTGGGCAAGATAGTACGAGCACTTAAGTTAAAGCTAATGATTTAGAGGATAGGGCCAGGAGAAATAGCCTCCGCATAAGAGGGATTCCAGAGGAGTTTAGGCGGCAGACCTGCTTAGTTTTTTTTTGTTCAAGATTTCCTAATGGATCTCCAACACGATATAAGAACATATGATCTTAGATCTAATGCACAGGCTCCCCAGGACAACAAAGGCACCCCTGGGTACCCCCAGAGATGCAATTACCCAATTACATTTTTACACTGTAAAGGCTGAAATGATCAAACGTTCACAGTGCATTTCAGCACTTTCACCACACTTTGCTCAATTGCACATTTTTGCAGGCTTGTCGAATTGTACAGCTAAGGAATCAATTTGCTTCAGCAACCAGGATTCTCAGAGCCCAAGCATGTGCAATATATCCGGAAAAATTACTTATTTTCAGAGATGGTTTATATACCACAGCATTTACGCCACAAACAGCATCTCATCTGCTACAACAATGAGGTTTACCTACAAACCCAGCTGGATCCATTGAGGAAGTATAACAAAAATCACCTTGATTCTTACATGCCAAAAAGATAATCTCGCTTGTTAATCCATTTAATAGAACCTGGGATGGATCCAGCCTAACCCTGCGACCATGCCATCAAATTAGTGAATTTTTATTGTTGTCTTTGCATTTTGTTAGAATAAGAGCCGCTGGAAATAGAACTTACACAGACTTTTTTTCTCTCCTATTTTTTATTTTATTTATTATTTTTTATTTTTTTTGTGCATTGATTAAAAAATATATATATAGCATTGTGCACTATGGCGCATCGCAAAAGATATTAGAAACAGGCTTGATGTGACAGAACAGTGAAGCGTCAACTTTCTTTTATAATATTTAGGAAAGAAGAATGATTGCCATTAGTGAATATCCAAGAGAACATTAGGCTTAAATGCTAGACTAAGGTACTGGTTGTTTATAGGAAGGCTAAATAAGGGCAGAGTGCCCATGAGTGGTTCAATGCTAATACTAGCTAGAAAATAATGTCACTGGTGTCTACAACTAATTTAAACATGTGTGAGAACTTTATATATAGATTATGAAAGTGATTGGACAGAAATGCAGGGAAACAACACTTGCTCTGTTGGAGCCTTGTGGCCTACAGAGGAATAGTGCCCAGGCTCAGCCTGTGCCTACTGATCCATGCTGCCTGCCCACAGGTTGTATAGGATATAGGCTCTCATGTGAACTACTCAACCAGCTCCAAGCTTTAATACAGTCCTGCACGTGTTCCTCACTGGTCCGACTGCATCTGAGGGTCCGGATGAGATCTCGTGAGCTTCTCACAAGTAGCTGGCTTCAACAGTGGATAGCTGTCGTCCAAGAGTGTGAGTAGTGCCTAGGGATGCTTCCCCATGTTGACCAAGGCTCAGGTGAGTAGCGGCAGATCCTGGAGCGCCTCTTCCGGAGTTGAGTTGCTTTCCTTCTCCGCTTCTTCACTTGTGGCATCGCGGCAGTGCTGGTCTGTGAAGTGGGCAGTCAAAGGCTTGTCCCACAGTGGTTTGTTGCGGTGCAGCTGTTGCCTTTTGCCTCTGTGCATTTCCAGTGACTCTGGCCTAAAACTGTGCCCAGAACTGAGCAAAGGCCTGCTCGATGCGCTCTTCGCGGGAGGCCCAGTTTTCAGGGGATAGAGCAGCCATCTTAGCGTGTTGGGCACTAGTATGTGGCCTGTAGGTTTTCGTCCTGAAACTCCTCTATCCAGGTGTCACTCTGCTTGTGTCAGGTAAGCAGTGGGGACCGGCATATCCCCCATAAGTCCACGGGGGGATAACGGGGCTATATGCAACACAATAGGAGATGTAGATGCAGTGTCGGGAGATCAGCCGCCTCTCCCAGTTACTAGGACGTTGTTCTCAGGAGTAAAAGCCGTGTATTGTCCCTCTGTAAGAGTGTTTCAGGGCACCGAGACCTGTGCCAGAGATCATCAAGGTTTGAGTATTGTTGAATAGGCAAGCTGGTAATCTGTTTGTCGATTAGATAGTCAAATTGAGTGAGGAGCTTCCATGAAGTGCATCCAGCCACCATCAAGCTTCTGGCCCGCCCCCTCTTTTTCTTTTTTTTTTTCATTTTCCCACATTGTCTTGTTGGTGTAAATGTTAAATGATAAATCAGGAGCTTTATGAGCTGCTATTCGGAGGAGTATTTGCTTTAATTAAAGTTTCCTTGGAGTGTTTCGACATAGTTTGCCACATCTTATTTCTATGCTGCTAGTTTTTTTTGTTGTTTTTTGTATTATTCTCAAATATAACTAGCACGGAAGGCAGATATTGTCAGTCATGCACTGTGTGGCAACTGACCCTTCTGCATCATGTCACAGGAGTGAGCTGATTGGACAAATGCAGATCAGGTCCCTCCCTATCTGTGATGCAAAAGGTTGACCTCGTCATCCGAATCAACAAATGCTGTAAAAAAAGTATACCATTCGGCACACATTCGTTCGGTTGGCTTGCCATTCAGAATTAGTACAAATGAGACGATTTTCATCTGAAAAACAATTTGCACAAAAACAAATGGCCAAGTCTACTTTTTAACAGTAAGAAAGATTATCTGGCAAACATAGCTCAACACCTCTAGACTAGTGCAAATTCTCTGGAAGCTGTAGGATCATTTGTTTTGTGAGATAATATTTGTATGTAGAAATGAATAAAATATATAGAAAAAGATTGTTCAAAGTACACCGGGTCTTTATAATTTTAAGTTTAATATACAATATCATTCTTTCTGTTAATATGATTCTTGTTTTAACAGGTTCGTTCTGAAACTCTTGCAACATATGCTTTATGTGGATTTGCAAACTTTGGCTCTCTGGGAATTACGATTGGAGGACTAAGTATGATCATATGAAAACAATTTACTGTGCATTTGTTGGGTGGATGTAATCCATATGCATTTTTACATTGTGCATTTCTAAGAAGTGTGTGAAATTACTTGTGATTCTTTTGACCCAGGCACGCTCAAATTTTTGTGTTTTTACTTACGCCCAAATTTAACCTCACTGAACCTCTCTATATTGTCCTCTATCGGTACTTTTGCATGGGTTTATGCTATTTTTGTTTAAAAGTGATATTAAAACAGGCCCCTTTGGTGCATTTTTTTTTGTCATAAAAATAATAACATCATTATTTCGTTTTTTTTATTTTGACACGCCAAAAACATTGAGTAGGAAAATCGGGGAAGTTGATTTCTCTCTTAAAATCTTCACTTCCACATTTTTTAAGACTATTTTAACAGACAGAAAAAGAATTGTCAAACTCATATTGTTGTATACTTGAGGGAATTAGTTTCATGCCCACGTATAACAATTATATATGTTTTTTACATTTTTCTCAGGTTCAATGGCTCCAAGCAGAAAAGGGGATATTGCAGCTGGTGCCATCAGAGCAATGATCGCTGGCACCGTGGCTTGCTTCATGACTGCCTGCATTGCAGGTGCGTTAATAGTGAATTGTTATTCTATATATTCCAATATATACTTTCTACAGAGTCCTAAACACGACAAATACTGGTACTCTTAAAATTAAATTACTGAAAATAAATTGGATTAAATGCTTAAAGAGGGTGTGCTTATTATTACTTTAGCTCTATAAAGACCTCCACTGAGAAGGAGGAGACTGGATTCAGTGCGGGCACCTGGGAGACAATTCTAAAATGGTTTGAAAAATGTAATTAAGAGGACACCATAATTACCAAAGGTTTGCTCAGTTCTCAAGCTGGTTTTAGCTGATCTTGTGCCATTACAGAGAGAAACTAAACTATTTGCATAACAGACCCAAAAGTGAAGTACAGATCCACAATGCAAGTTGGCAACCACAAACCATGATCTCAGCCTTATAGGCCTTTTCAGGGATGTGTGGGTGATAATATAGATATTCGGTTTTGTGAATGTCTAAATTTGTGTTAGGACCCTCCAAAGTTGTGGGACCTGAGCATTCTTGTGGAATTAGCCTCATATGCCTCTAAATATAAGTTTAAAAAGCATCTTTAAGATAGAGAAGTGGGGATTATAGTGTACATTGCGTTTTACTAATTTTAATGTCACCTTCAACAAAATTAATGCATCATTGTATCATTTTCAGGAATATTAACTGCTCCGGTTTTACAAAACACTTGCCAAGATATCTTACAAAATGCCTTCTTTAATTCATCGATTTTGCCAGAAAGGACTGTAGCAATAAATGACTGCTGCCTGGAACTTTACAATCGGTGAGTACTATGACACTAGATGTGGTGTTTAAAGATGTCCCGAATAGTTCGCTGGCGAATAGTTCCTGGCGAACATAGCTTGTTCACGTTCACCACGGATGGCGAACATATGCGATGTTCGGTCCGCCTCCTATTCGTTATCATTGAGTAAACTTTGACCCTGTACCTCACAGTCAGCAGACACATTCCAGCCAATCAGCAGCAGACCCTCCCTCCCACCTCCTGAACAGCATCCATTTTAGATTCATTCAGAAGCTGCATTTTTTTTTTAATTTATTTTTTTTAGACAGAAGTGTGTTATATTTGAGCATGCTAGGCTGAACGTGCGTATATCATGGCTAATTGCACTGAGGGTATGAGTATATAGCAGTACATTGTTGTGAAAGATGGCTGTCATATTTAGGGTGTAGCTTGCATGTTATCAACTGTGTATTTATATCAGCAGCTCCACCACTAGTTATAAATCAAGTGTGAGTCGCCCCATGAGATGAGACTAGTGAATAACATAATACATGAACGGTTAAGGTAAAGGCATGTAAGGAACTACGACAATAAATTCTTTAGGAGGTGAAATAATTACATGTTTAAACGCTTGCTACTTTAGGATTAGTTAATGTGCAGAGAGCAGTTCATGTGATCAAAGGCATGGTGTGGGGGATCGGCTATAGTGGGACATGCTTGGCAGGCTGCTGTTTACTGCTTGTGCTCATCCGATCCCTTCTGGGCGCCAGGTGCAGACCCTGGGAGTCCCTGATACCTGGAACAACAAAGGCAAGTCTCTGGCTGAGTGCCGGGTTCGCGGCTTGAGGTGGTGGAAGCTTGTTTTGTCGGGTGGTCGGATCTGTCCCGGTGGTGCTTCTCGTCCGGTGCAGGATTGTGGTGGCTTAAGGTGGAGGCGAGTGCTTGACGTGGGGCAGGCTCTGCATTTCTGTTTGTGCCTCCGGGGTGGACTGGGATAACCCCCACCGGTCCGAGGGGGGGGATAACGGAGCTCCTGCCAGGAAGTAACTGCTCCTGGGAATCCCAGGATCGGGAGATCGGCCGCCTCTCCCGCCCGGTGAGCACCAGGCCACACTTGCCACGCGGAGGTAAGTAAGACTCGAGTTGCTGACCGCTATTAAGCATGTCGGGTTGGTCAGGTAGGAGCAACATTGCTGGGTCATCCCCTTCTGGGGTGAAATTCGCTTGTTGATAGCTGCTTAAAGTGAGATATTGAGGGAGCTTACACGAAGTGCGTCTTTCCTCCATGACAGCTAGGCCCTGCCCCTCCGGAAGCTGCATTCTTAGTGAGAGGAGGGACAGTGTAGCTGCTGCTGATTTAATAGGGAAATCGATAGCTAGGCTAGTGTATTCAGTGTCCACTACCGTTCTGAAGGACTCAACGGATCTCTACTGTAAGGACAGCACCCCAAAAAGCCCTTTTTAGGGCTAGAACATCAGTCTGCTTTTTTTTTTTTGTGTGTAATCTAATTGCAGTTGCCTGCCTGCCAGCGTGTGTGTCAGGCTCACAGCGTATACTGTGCCCACTTGCCCAGTGCCACCACTCATATCTGGTGTCACAATAGCTTGCATTTAAAAAAACAAAACACTTTTTTGACTGTAATATAATAGCAGTCAGTTTCCTTCACACGTGTGCGTTTCAGGGCCTGCCAGGGCACAGTGTCACACCAGTGCAACTCATATCTGGTGTAACAGTAGTGTACATTTAACAAAAAAATTCAATTTTGACTGTAATAGATTGAATAGCAGTTAGTTGTCTGCAAGCGTGTGTGTCAGGCCTACAGCGTCTACTCTGCCAACTTCTGCCAGTGCACAGTGCCACTCATATCTGTTGTCACAGTAGCTTGCACGCATAGTACCATCAATCGAAAAAATGACAGGCAGAGGCAGGCCACCCCGCAGGGGCCGTCGTGGTCGTGGTGCTGTGCTTCCCTTTGGCCCTAGAATAATGCCCAGTGTTCAGAGGCCACGTACCCTGAACTTGAAACGTTCTGAGGACATAGTTGACTGGCTAACACAAGACACCCAATCTTCTACAGCTTCCGCTCGGAACCTTGACGCACCATCCTCCTCCAGCTTAGCTTCGGGCACCTCTCAAGATACCACTTGCCCGCCTGCCGCCACCACCAACACTAGCACCACAGCCGCTTCACTTGATCTGTCAGAGGAGTTATTTACACATCAGTTGGAAGAAATGAGTGATGCGCAACCATTATTGCCAGAGGATGTGGATAACAGGGATATGTCTCAGTTAGGCAGCATTACACACATGGACGTACGGTGTGATGATGATGATGTTTTACCCGCTGCTGCTTCCTTTGCTCAGTTGTCAGATACAAGTGAAGCGGTTGATGATGACGATGCGTCCATGGGTGCCCGCTAGAAGAGAAGAAGAACAGGGGGAAAGTTCAGATGGGGAGACAGAGAGGAGGAGGAGACGAGTTGGAAGCAGGGGGAGGTCGTTGCAAGGAGCTAGTGGCACAGTCAGACAGCATGCATTGGCACCCGGGGTCAGCCAGACAGCACGCCAATCAACGCATGCTGTTGCCACCACCAGATTGCCGTCATTGCAGAGCTCAGCAGTGTGGCATTTTTTTGGTGTGTCTGCCTCTGACAACAGCGATGCCATTTGCAACCTGTGCCAAAAGAAACTGAGTCGTGGGAAGTCCAACACCCACCTAGGTACAACTGCTTTGCGAAGGCACATGATCGCACATCACAAACACCTATGGGATCAACACAGGAGTACAAGCAGCACACAAACTCAAAGCCGCCATCCTCCTCCTGGTCCAGCATCTTCAGCCACGTCAACCACTGCTGTCCTCCTTGCCCCCTCTCAACCATCCGCCATTCCGTCTCTCGCCTTGAGCAGTTCCTGCTCATCTGCCCACAGTCAGGTGTCTGTCAAGGACATGTTTGAGCATAAGAAGCCAATGTCACAGTCACCCCCTTGCCCGGCATCTGACAGCTGGCTTGTCTGAACTCTTAGCCCGCCAGCTTTTACCATACAAGCTGGTGGAGTCTGGGGCGTTCCAAAAATTTGTAGCTATTGGGACACCGCAGTGGAAGGTACCCGGCCAAAATTTCTTTGCACAAAAGGCAATCCCCAACCTGTACTCAATTGTACAAAAGGAAGTAATGGCATGTCTGGCACACAGTGTTGGGGCAATGGTCCATCTGACCACTGATACCTGGTCTGCAATGCATGGTCAGGGCAGGTATATCACCTACACTGCGCATTGGGTAAACCTGCTGACGGCTGCCAAGCATGGAATGCATGGCTCTGCAGAGGAGTTGGTGACACCACCACGACTTGCAGGCAGGTCTGCTGCCACCTTCTCTACTCCTCCTACTCCATCCTCTTCCATAACCTCCTCGGCTGAGTCCTCTTCTGCTGCTGGTCTTGCTCCACATCAACGGCACCCCCCCCCCCCAGCTCCCCAGGTACTATTCCACATCCCGGATACGGCAGTGTCACGTCGTCTTGGGGTGGACTTGCCTGAAAGCAGAGAGTCACACCGGACCAGCACTCCTGTCCGCCCTGAACGCACAGGTGGATCAGTGGCTAACTCTGCACCAACTGGAGATCAGCAAAGTGGTTTGTGACAACGGAAGAAATTTGTTGGCGGCATTGAATTTGGGCAAGTTGACACATGTGCCGTGCATGGCACATGTGTGTAATCTGATCGTACAATGCTTTGTGCATAAGTACCCAGGCTTACAGGACGTCCTGAGCAGGCCAGGAAGGTGTGTGGCCATTTCAGGCATTCCTACACGGCCATGGTGCACTTTTCAGATATCCAGCGGCGAAACAACATGCCAGTGAGGCGCTTGATTTGCGACATTTTCCTAATGTTCGACCGCCTGCTCCAACAAGAAAAAGCCGTTAACGAGTATTTGTATGACCGGGGTGCTAGGACAGCCTCTGCGGAGCTGGGAATTTTTTTGCCACGTTACTGGACGCTCATGCGCAATGCCTGTAGGCTCATGCGTCCTTTTGAGGAGGTGACAAACCTAGTCAGTCGCACCGAAGGCACCATCAGCTACATCATACCATTTGTTTTCTTCCAGGAGCGTGCCCTGCGAAGAGTGCTGGATCCGCCGTAGATGAGCGTGAAGAGGAAGAGTTGTGGTCACCATCACCACCAGAAACCAGCCTTATCAGCATCGCTTGTTGGACCTGCGGCAACGCTGGAAGAGGATTGTGAGGAAGAGGAGTCAGGGGAGGAATTTGGCTTTGAGGAGGAAGACCAACCACAACAGGCATCCCAGGGTGCTCGTTGTCACCTATCTGGTACCCGTGGTGTTGTACGTGGCTGGGGGGAAGAACATACCTTCAGTGAGATCACTGAGGACGAGGAACAGGACATGAGTAGCTCGGCATCCAACCTTGTGCAAATGGGGTCTTTCATGCTGTCGTGCCTGTTGAGGGACCCTTGTATAAAAAGGCTGAAGGAGAACGACCTGTACTGGGTGTCTACGCTGCTAGACCCCCGGTATAAGCAGAAAGTGTCTGAAATGTTACTGAATTACTGCAAGTTGGAAAGGATGCAGCATTTGCAAAATAAATTAAAAAGTATGCTTTACACAGCGTATAAGGGTGATGTCACAGCACAACGGGAATCTAACAGGGGAAGAGGTGAAAGTAATCTTCCTCCTCCCACGACCACGCCGGCAAGGACAGGACGCTTTACAGACCGGTTGTTGATGGAGGACATGCGGAGCTTTTTAAGTCCTACGCACCGCCACAGCCCTTCGGGGTCCACCCTCAGAGAACGACTCGACCGACAGGTAGCAGACTACCTCGCCTTAACTGCAGATATCGACACTCGGAGGAGCGATGAACCCATTGACTACTGGGTGTGCAAGCTTGACCTGTGGCCTGAGCTATCCCAATTAGCAATAGAACTTCTGGCCTGCCCCGCTTCAAGTGTCCTGTCAGAAAGGACCTTCAGTGCAGCAGGAGTTATTGTCACTGAGAAGAGAAGTCGCCTAGGTCAAAAAAGTCTAGATTACCTCACCTTTATTAAGATGAATGAGGGATGGATCCCGAAGGGACTGACCGTGGGCGATACATTCGACTAAAAAAGGCCTGATGAGGGGGACGTAACAGGGATTAAACTGATAAGAATAGTACTACTTAACACACCACTCCTATCTGGTGGCACATTAGATTGCACACACAGTGCCACAAATTTGAAGTAGGAGGACCGACCAAGCATCTTTTTCCATCTCCCGGTTCCTAAAATCAATGCCATATACACGTCCCCTGATAGGGGACGTAACAGGGATTAAACTGATAAGAATAGTACTACTTAACACACCTTATAATAACGCAGAGAGAGGCAACGCAGAGAGAGGAGTCTGAAGAAGAGGAGTCAGAGGAGGAAGGTGGCTTTGAGGAGGTGGAACACCAAACACAGCAGGCGTCCCAGGGGGCTTGTTGTCACCTTTCGGGGACCCTTGGTGTTGTACGTGGCTGGGTGGAGGAAGAGACCTTCAATGACGTCAGTGAGGACAAGGAACGGGACATGGCTAGCTTGGTATCCAACCTTGTGCAAATGGGGAGTTTGCAGTTGTGCAAATGGACTGTTTGCGGTTGTTTGCAGTGCGTTAAACGGGGAGTTTGGTCTGTCACTGTGAAGCAGGCGTAACCCTTACACTAACTGATCGATACAACATCATACCTGATGTTTTTTTTTTTTTTTTTTATTCTTTATTTTGTTGTGCAGGTGTTTACATAGCGATTTAATGACGCCACAACAGCGTAAACTTTGACATTGTAGTAAGAACAGTGGCATGCAAGGCAATGCACATTTTTATAGTATTATTGAGCTTAAACAATCTAACACATTACAGTAAGTGATATAAAATAAACAGTACATTGAGTCTAGAGTAAATTAATAGTTGGCACATTCTGCAGTGGCATCTGGGTAGTGGATACTGCTAGGGTTTGAGATATAAGCCTGAGGTCAGTGCAGGCAGGCTAGATTCCATTGTTTATACTAGGACCAAGTGCCCTGACCATTAGGTGCCATCAGCTGTGCATGGATATTTAACTGAAACGTGAACTTTGTACCAACAAACCAGGGTTGATGCGCATCAGCCCAATATAGTACTTAAAAGAAATGCCAGGTAATAGCTGGTTAGTGAGTATATAGCTTGACATTGTAATCTGCATGGGTATTGCTTGGGCCAGTTGGAGATTGAGCATGCATGACAAGAGTGGCTCTTTTAAGGCATGTATTAACATGCAGCTTGGGTATGTTATTTGCCAGAAGTCACTTTACACTTATGCACTGCCTAAGTTCTAAGCGTATTTGTAGAGAGAGGCATAGGATTGTATAGATGTCTAAACTCTGAGCTTTGGAACGTTAGTGACAGGTGATTTCTAGACATGAGTTAACGTGATAACGGTGGAGACCACCAGCTTCACATCTATACAACACTAGAGTATGTGAGGCAGATATGTGTAAGGCCTAGGAAGCATAAAAAAAAATAAAAATAAAAATAACAGACTAAACAAAGTCGTTGGAGTTGTGTATAGTTGAGAGATATTAAAAATAATAGTAAAGTAATCTGATATTAAGGTATAACAAATTAAAACAGGAGGTTAAGGCATAACAATGAGCCCTTTTAACTTCTGCACATAGCTATGTTCTTTGGACCATTTTGGTAGCATAAGTCCTGTTAGGGCTCTGAGCAGTCAAGTCCCTTGTGTTGCAGAGCTTCTGGGGACGAAGGACTCTATGTTGTCTAGGTCCCAGGATCTGTCAGATTTGTCGGGGGCATCGGTGGGTGCCTGTGTGGTAGGTAGTGGCAGACCGATCGCTTCCAGAAATGCGGTTGTGTCATCAGGCGTGCGCAGCGTGTGTGTAGCTCCGTTGCTCTTTGCCATGAGGGAGCCCGCCGGACCCCAGCGATACTGCACCCCTGAGGACCGCAGGTGAGTAGTGACTGTTCCCAGTGATCTGCGCCACTGAAGTGTTGCCTTGGAGAGGTCTTGAAAAAAGGTTAGCTGAGAGTCCTCAAACTGTAGGGGCGTCTTTCTGCGGACGGCAGCCATGATGTGGGCCTTGTCGGTGGCAGATATGCAGCGGATTATGACATCCCGCGCTGTGGTGGTGGTTCCTGTGCCTGGGATACGGAATATCCCTTCTAGGATGAGTCTTTTGGTCACCGCGGGTGGCATGATAGTGGCTAGCAGCCTCCGGGTGTAATGCGGTAGTTCCTCCGCTGTTATTTCGGCTGGGATGCCCCTAATCTTAACATTATTGCGGCGTTGTTGGTCCTCCAGGTTAGCCACCCGCTGTGAGAGGTTGCACTGCTGGGTATGTAGCTGCTGTATTGAGCTGTTGAAGTTGGACACTGCGGTTTGGGTGTCTTGAATATCACCCTTAGCGGCCTTAATGCGGTCTGTGTTGGCCTGTATTTCCGTCTGCAGAAGTGCTCGGTCCGCCGCCATCATTTGATGCAGGTCAGCCAGGAGTATTTTAAGATCCCCTTTGGTCGTCGGGGCTGAGCTGTCGGTAAGGTGAAGGCTCGTCGGTTGGTTTGGAGGTGGCGTGTCCCGTGGAGCACTCTGTGGTAATTCAGGCTGTGGGTTCTCCGCCTGCGGAGTTTTAGGTGCCGCCGGCCGTTGGAGCATAGCCCCGATGTCCCTGTCGGGTTTTTGTGATCTGCGTCCCAAGTGGAGGTTTTGTGGTTGCAGGGTTGACAGTTGAGACTCTGGTTCTCCTACGTCTTGTGCCTCCAGAAAGCTGTCGAGGAACGTTTCTAGGCCTCGGGTTTGTGAAGCGTGGTAGGCCCCAGTGGATGCAGCTTGTCGCCCGGCTTGCAGTGCCGCGATTTATTTTGGGCTCTGACGGGTTTTTCTTGCGGTTTTTGGGTGTAGTTTACACGGTATGCGAGGAGCGATCAGGAATGGCGACCATACCTGATGTTTTAAAGCAGGTTATTCCAAACAATTTAGGAATGTTAGGTGATTTATGCCCTTTATGGATTAAAACCAGACTCTGCATCAACTATGTAATTTTCCATGGGAGTTTTGCCATGGATCCCCCTCTGGCATGCCACAGTCCAGGTGTTAGTCCCCTTGAAACAACTTTTCCATCACTATTGTGGCCAGAAAGAGTCCCTGTGGGTTTTAAAATTCGCCTGCCTATTGAAGTCTATGGCGGTTCGCCCGGTTCGCCCGTTCGCGAACATTTGCGGAAATTCACGTTCGCCGTTCACAAAAGGAAAATTTTATGTTCGCGACATCTCTAGTGGTGTTTAAATAATAAAGTAATAATTGTGGGAATTAATTATAAATGCAAAAATAGTACATTGTTTTGCCATATAGACAATTTCTATTAATAATTTGGTAAGTACAAAGCTACTTACTCCAAAGAGTAACTCTTTTTTATGCACAGTTTTATAAAATAAACTAAAATACAAAAGTACCAAAATAATCATATTAATGCTAGGTTTGCCAATATCTGAATGTGATATAACTCACACGGGAGACAAAGATTTTATTAAGACAGAAAAACTTATATCCACGTGCCAGTCTGGGAATTTGAGGATTAGTCTAATTATTTGGGGTTTGGGGTAAGTCTAATTATTTCATATTTGTTATAAATATTACACAATGTAAACTGTTCAGTATATATTGAACAACAGTGCCCAGTATATATATATATATATATATATATATATATATATATTACAATGTTAAACAAAAATCTGCACACCAGTCAAGCCATAAGACTGGCTTTTCCCACAGAAATCACAAATCTGCAGTGTTGTTACTACTGCAAAGGATTCTCGGTGAGCATATGCAAATTAGTTTAACAAAGAATCACATTTTTGCCTCATTCCATTTTAACCCCTTAAGGACACATGACATGCCTCAAATGAATTCATGCAAACACAGCCTCAAATGAATTCATGTTTAAAATGGAATGAGGCAAAAATGTGATTCTTTGTTCCACTAATTTGCATATACTCACCCAGAATCCTTTGCGGTAGTAACATCACTGCAGATTTGTGATTTCTGTGGGAAAAGCAAGTCTTATGGCTTGACTGGTTTGCAGATTTTTGTTTAACATTGTATTGACTATCCACAGACTTCAGGTGGAAGGGGTCTTCAATCACAATTGTTCTCCACCATAACCTATTTGGATTTATATATGTAAAATTAAGGGTTATTGTCCCAGCTTTATTAGGAATTACACTGCCATAAAATACTGGTGTACCTTTTCTTTACGCAAATATACATGTTACATCCCCTCTTCTTTTTTTGTACTTTGTTCTCAGTGAAATCTAGAATTTAGGACTCTTGAACTCACAATGCAAAGTTACAAAGTAACCAACAGCAATTTGCTAAAAAGAAAAAAAAATCATCCATGTTATTTTCTAAACCTGGTATTTTACGATTGTTGTATTTTTTTTGTTTGTTTGTTCCCCTGCTATATGCTTCTTCAACTTTATAACTTGTTCGTAGAAGACATGCATGGAAACAGAGCCATTGTATTATCTATCATTTTCATACTTGATTTTAAGGTAGTTACACTTTTTTTGTCTCCATTTTTAGGACTGTTGTTGGTGGTCCAGGAAACTTTTCCATTGGAGGAAATTATAGCTTGGTCTCATTGGATGGCTGCTGTAAATTGGTGGATTCTTCTTCTTTTAATTGCACTTTGTTATCTCCATTTCATTAGATAAGTCACTGGGCAATTGAGAAGTTATGAAAGAGACTGTTACCTCTAAGGGAATGTGTTTAAACAAGTATAAATATTGTTCTCTTACAATTAACATTTTCTTAAATATCAATTTCAAATATCAAAATGAAATAGTGGCAAAATAGTGAATTTTTGCCAACTTGCTAATTCTTCATTGTGTATACTTCCTGTTCCTAGAACACCAATAGGACCCCCAAGACTTGGCCATGTGTAAACAGTTGGAATGGCAGATTTCAGTTTGGCAGACTATATTCTATACTTTTGTACATCTGTCTGTCTGTCATTTCTAAACATCATTGGAAATGTAGTTCACAAACTGTCAAAATGTGCAGTGATTAACAATTATTCCCTTATATCAATAAACATTACATAACCTTTGAGGCGGGCTTGGAGGTTGTCTTACCACAAGGGGGTATCCTGTGGTCTGGTTTACAAGATTAAATCTAGGAATGTTCCCCTTGATGTGCAATGAGTTCCTGTGTAATAGAGCTGTCACCAGTGGCGGACCTACCGCGGTCGCTGGGGTCACAGCTGTGACCAGGCCCGTCACTCCAGGGGCCCCGGCCGCACTGTGAACCCCTGCGACCGGGTGCCTGCCGCCATGTGTTGTGGCCCCAGCCTGCGCGGTGTAACCTCCGGGGCCATGCTGTTAGGGCCAACCGATGGAAATACATTTTTCCAGGGGCTTGGTCAGTGCTGCGCTTTAACAGAGCGACTGGGCCCCCTCTGAAGATGTCAGACGCTGCCACGCTGGGAGGAAGTGACTGCCTTGGTCAGTCCTCCCAGCAAACACCGGGAGCCGGGTGGGAGGAAGGAGTCAGAGTGCGTACTCTGACTCCCATCAGCCAGAGCCACTGGACCCCAGGGAAAGTCACCCTCCTGCACCTAAAAGGTAGGAAAAAGGAGGGTGACTTAAACATTTTGCATCTGTGTGTGTTAGTGTGTGTCTGTATGTATGGGTCTCTGTGTGTATGTGTATGAGTGTGTGTGTTTGTGTGTCTACATGTATGTGTCTGCATGTGGGTCGGAGACATATGGGGTAGACGTATGGTGGCGGGGGGTAACTGGTTTCTAGTTACGCCTCTGGCTGTCACACTGGAGTGCCAAAGCTGTAATTATCCATAATGGTCTGGCACTTCGAAATGTCAACTGACTGACGTTTTTTTTTCACTGTCATAAAATGGCAGTGAAAAAAAAATAACCATTATCACACAAATTGTAGAACAGTTAGTGTGTTAAACCTGTGATTTCTGCACATCTTTTTGATACTCAACTACTTTAATTTAATTATGGGAGCAAACCGTCTCCTTGATCCCTGGTCACTAAAGATTGCAGCCTCAAATGCGTGCAAGCCCATTCATGGCAATGCCACCAGGTGCCTTAGTAAGTAGGAGATAGTGTTTGTAAATATTGTTTATCAACCAAACAGTGAATTGTGTTTGAAATAGAAAGTATTTAGATGTTTATATTTTTAATGTTGCCAATTGATTTTTATACACCGCTCCCAAGATTTGCTACAAATCCCTTTGTCAGTTATTAATCTAGACTCCATGGTGCATGTAGCATTAATAACTCACAAAGAAAACATTGTGAGAGATAATTGATGAAATGTTACTGTTATTTGTCTTATGTTTGTTTATTACTAATCTTCTGTTGAAATGTGATTGAGGTGGCAGCTATTCTGGCTCTAAAAATGTTTGATGGTATTTTTGTTGTGACTAAGGTGTCTTGCCTGCACTGAGCTTGTGGGTATCTTTAAAGTATTTTAAGTCAATATACCGAATTGCTCTGCAGTAAAAGAGCTCCCATGCTTTCTCAGTGTTATTTCAATTTCTTTATAGAATTTTTAATCATAAAACAATCATGGGCATCTGCAAAAGGTGTATTCAGTCATATTCTGATGCAAGATTAATTTGTACATCAAGCCCCCATTTTAGATCTCTTCTTATATGTATATATACATGAGGCTATTATTGGGAAAAAAGAATGGTATATTTTATGTGATGGTTTGTGTTTTGTGTAGATACAAAAATGTTTTTTATGACTAAGTAATCACTAAAGGGTCATGTTTTATAAAAATAAAAAATCACCCTAATAAAATGTATTAGGGTATTAAAATGTATCACACAGTTGCATTGTCCACTTAAACAAATTTAGACTTTTTACACTGGAATGCAAGGGGGTTTATGCTCAATAAACTTTGAATTGTAGTGAATTGAAATCCAAACGGCAAAATGTATACTGATCTAAAAACATATTTACAGATTATCTATAGCCACAGCTTTGTTATGGTAGATTACATTTTACAATTCAGATTATAATTCACTTCAACTAGAGTGTAATGAACAAACACCAGAATGTTAAATGGACACATCACAGTTTACTAAAATAACAAGACTGTAATATATATCTGACACCGCAGAATATTTATTCTTAATATTGTTAAAGGTATTACTTGTATTCAGCAATTTCTGTATAATAAAGTGCTATTTTTACATTTTTATTGTCAATTTTATTTTACTTTGGAGACAAAATATATAGAATAGAAATATTTGACAAAATTGTATATTCTGAAAAACATACAAGCCAAGATGTAATTTCTGTTCACCAAGACAATAATTTTGTATGGAGGCTTCTGTTTTTTCAGCAGCCTTTTCGGTTTCTATTTAGGGAGATATTTACTCACAAGTAACCCAGCCTCCCGCCCCAGCAGTCACTCCTCCTCTACTGAAATTATTTGTTTGTATATCCAATCCAATATTTCTATTTGAATTTTCTGCAGTTTCTGCCCATAGCCAATCAGATGCCTCTGATATAGAAGATTGAATAAAGTGCTTTTCTGCAAGGAGCATTCATAGCATTTGGTGACATCATGCTGTGCATGACGATGCGAGTGTGAAGACTTTCATTAGCTAAAAAATAAGAAAGTTCCACTAGTGACTGGATGTCTGACTAGCGTGTTTATGGACAGATATAAACATTGCTGATTCTCTGAAATGGCACCAAAACAAATTCATTAAGAAGAAACAGTGTCCTGGCTGTGTTTTTTTATATGGATTGTATACCATTTAATGTAAGTTATGTGACTATAATTTTTTTTATATTTATTAAAGGTTCTAAGTAATCTCCTTAAGGGACTATATATCTATATCTATCTATCTAGTTCAAAGAAAGCCAGCACTCAGGGACTTTAAATGTTGAAAAAAGTAAAAAAACCTTTTATTCCAGAGATCGACGTTTCAGTCCACCACTGTGGACTTTCATCAGGACATAAAATACATTATACAATATTCAGCCTAAATAAGAAAAAGACTAACTTACCAAACTTCCTTCACCTGTGTGCCGGCCTGGTCTGCTCCCCATTGCGCATGCGTGTCAGATCGCTCTACCCCTTCCGGTGTAAAAGTGCTAACAATCCATCACCATGGTTATCTAGTAAACAGATCGTGAAAAACGGCGATCTGTGTACACATACTCCTGTTCACAGTGTCAAATAATGACTACTCAGCTCGATCTAAGTGTCGAGCTGTCATAAAGAATCTCTAGTGAGTCTGTTGAGGATCTGTGAGATAGATCGAAAAACGAACCACTTCAAAAGTGTGCTTATGTGAATGTATATAATTAAAGTGCCTTATGTAAAGGTCTATTCTGTAGATTTCTATAAAGGTGCCAATCACAGTATATGTGAAAAAGTGTGTGCAGTGATAATAAGGTAAAGATTAATTTACCTGAGGAATTATGCAAAAAAAGTGCCTGTGCTCCAAAACACAAAAAAGACGTGCAATGTTGTGATGACCTCAAAGTGACAAGTGCATAAATTCATAGAGCATTGCCTGCAGATAAACTCTAGACAATAATGTTGGAAGGGGAGACACTTTTCTAATTAAGGGTAGCAGTGTGACATATGCTAACTACATAAAAAATTATTATTGTTGACATTACATATTAAAATATAATTGTCTGCTGCATATCAATGAAATAACCAAGTTCAGGAGTTGTCGTCACTGAAGTAACTTATGGGTTAATTTGTCTCCATATATCATGATACTTACTTACAAACTCACTGATCTACATATGGACAATAAACAAAGTAGCGACTAAAGCAATGATCCTACCAATAGATCTATATGCTCATAATATATGCGCCTACATTCAGATCCATATGAGATCCACTAGGGATATGGACTCTTGAAATGTGTGCAGAAATAAAATAAAATCAAAAATGGTTGCTCATCTGACAATTTAAATAAAAGATATAAGCGTCAATTTTTCATTGAGGCCCATGGGAGCCATGGTGTTGAGTTCTCGGATCCAAAACGCTTCTCTTTGCAACAATGCAGTAGATCGATCTCCTCTACGTCTAGACAATGGAATATGATCGATGGCAATACATTTCAGTGATATCAAGGGATGTTTTTGTTCAAGGAAGTGGCGGGCGACTGGTTTATCAGTAGTGCCATCTCTAATCGCCATACGTATACTCGAGCGGTGTCCCCTTATTCTTTCACACAATTGTGTGTCTGTTTTGCCAATGTAGTTTAGTCCACACGGACATGACAATTTGTAAATGACATGATCTGTTTTACAAGAGATGCGATGTCTAATTGTTGCTGGGTACTCATAGTTTTCTCCATTTCCAATCTTGCTTTGTGTAGAGCTGTATCGAGTATATGTCGATTGTACCCCCTCGTGAGGAATTTGTTATACATAGCATCCACTTGATCTTCAAGACATTCGGCAAGAGAATTATTCCGAAATACTCTTAAAAACTGGGTGTATGGCAAAGATTTTTTGCTATGTTCGGGATGTGCACTCTTGAAATGGAGTATGGTGTTTCTATCAGTCGGTTTTGAGTACAGTTGATACTCAATTTTGCTATCATTGATGAAAATCTCCAAATCCAGATATTGCACAATTGTATCGTTGATATTGGCAGTGATTTTAATAGGGCTAGGCAGACTATTGATGTCCTTGACAAATTGTTCGGCTTCAATAACCGAACCCTTCCAAAAAAATCAAAATATCATCGATAAATCGTACGTATTGTACGATCTGTTCTGTATATGGATGCAAGATATGTTCTTTCTCAAATATATACATGTATGCATTTGCATACATCGGCGCCATTGCTGCGCCCATCGATGTTCCTGAACATTGCATATACCACTGAGTTTCGAATCTAAAATAATTCAGTTGTAAAGTGAGCATGAGCAGTTCCATTATGAATTCTATTGGAGGGCCTTTATAAAAAGGTGACTCTGATAACATTTGTCTCATCGCCTCTATGCCTTCTTCATGAGGGATTGTGGTGTAAAGGCTTTGCACATCTAATGTGATTAACACCAGATTAGTAGGAATTTGTTTAATTTCCCTCAGTCTGTTGATTAGGTCCTGTGTGTCCTTAATGCACGTTGGCAAATGCTCAACCGGTTCTTTGAATAGAAAGTCTAGGTACTTGGCAATGGGCTCTAACACCCCGTCAATACCGATACTATCGGGCGTCCTGGTGGAGACTGCAGACTCTTGTGTATTTTTGGCAGTGTGTATATAATTGGCGTTCTAGGGTTACTTTTTTTCAAGAAATTAAATAGATCCAATCCTATGTACCCAGCTCTTAATCCTGTGGCAAGAGAATCTTCAATTTTACGCATCACTGCTGAGGTAGGGTCATGGTTCAAAGGAGTATATGTGTTGTGGTCTGCCAATTGTCTATTGATTTCAGACGCATAATCCTCATAATTAAGGAGCACGATCCCACCTCCCTTATCCGCTGGTCTCAATATGATAGACGGATCCTTTGATAGACCCTGTATGAGATTATGTTGAGCTCTACACATATTACTATGTCAAACTTGATGTTCCTTCAGAATGCTGTCAGTATGGGTCTTCAGGGACGTAAGAAAAGTCCTAATCGCGGGATGGCTTGGTGGAGGATCAAAAGAGCTCTTCATTTTGAACCTAGATGTTTGGTTCATCGAATCTCGTTTCCTATTGCCTTTCTCAAAAAATTCTTTAAGTCGTAGATTCCTACCAAATTTGAACATTTCTACTTGCCATTGAAATTTGTTCGGTTGAGAGGTGGGGATGAAAGTCCTTTGCTTAAGATGTCCATTTCCGAGTTTGTTAATGCTCTATTTGAAAGATTAAATACTGGAGTTAGGGTCGTATTGGGGGTTTGCCTCCTTGACCAGTGTGGATACCCTTTTTGGCCTCGTCTGGTGTTCCCTCGTTTGCGTTTTTGTTTTTGCTCCTTGTAATCGTGCCCTGTGTTTCTTGTGGGCTCCCTGATGCTAAAAAATTGCCCGATCTTTGAATTTGAAGATTTTCATGATCTGAACCGGATTCGCCTGATGTAATATCAATCGTATTAATATTGGGCCTGATGATCCGTTTTCTTATGCGCCTTGGTCTGGGGCGTCTATCACCTGAGAGCCATCTGTACACCTGATGTTCTTTATAGTCCTGCTGGACTCTCTCTTGTTTTAGTCTTTTAAATTTTATTAATTGATTTTTATACTTCAGGCTTTCCTCGGCCAATTTCAGCTTCAGGGCTACACCTTCCTGCGAGCTCAGTAGGATAGCATGCTGACTTTCTAGCTCCAATATCCTCTTACTGATGTTCTGTAAGTCATCCTTCACATCTTTAATAATAACTAGCATAAGGTCCAGTGAGCATTTGTTTAAGACAGCCGTCCAGTCTCTACATACATGTGCTTTAAGACGACCTATGGTAGGGATGTTGTTGTCAGGATCGGGACAGGGATCCAACACGCAGAGTCCAAACAGTAGAAAGGTACGTGTACCGGGCCTTAGAATGGCCGGACTAACGTACAGAGAATAACAGAGAATGGTCAGAGACAAGCCGAGGTCGAGGGAACGAGAAGACAGGTAAGCGAGAGACAAGCCGGGTCAGAGGGATAACAGAGATAAGCAGAATAGTACAACAAGCCGGGTCAAAACCAAAGAGAATACTAGAATACAAGAGCACTGAGTGACTAGACAAGCTAGAACCACGACAGGGCAATGAGCTGAAGAGAGAAGCAAGCTTAAATACCCTGACTCCGGAGAGTAGACACGCCTCCGACAAGTCCTGATTTGATATCGGACAATTGAGTGACAGGTCACTCGGGATTGGCGTCATGACGTCACGTACTGAGCGTCATGTTAGAAAAGGAAGCGGATCCCTCGCGGCCAGCGTTTAAGTGACTGGATGGGCCGCGAGGAACGGAGGAAACGGCTCGTCTAGACGGATAAACGACTAAGTCTCTACCTCTCTCAGAGGTAGAGACCTCAGGTACCCTGACAGTACCCCCCCTCTCAGATACGCCCACCGGGCGGAAGGAACCGGGACGAGATGGAAAGCGGGAGTGAAACGCCCTGCGGAGGCGAGGGGCATGAACATCCTCCTGAGGTACCCAACTCCTCTCCTCAGGACCATATCCCTTCCAGTTGACTAGATATTGTAGCTTCCCCCGGGAGACTCGGGAATCGATAATGGAGTTGACCTCGTACTCCTCCTGACCCTCCACCTGAACTGAACGAGGTGAGGAAACCGTAGAGGAAAATCTGTTGCAAATTAGCGGTTTCAGCAAAGACACATGGAAGGAGTTGGGGATGCGTAAGGCAGATGGCAGAGCTAGGCGATACGCAACCGGGTTGATACGAGTCAGAACCCTGTAAGGACCTATGTAACGAGGAGCAAACTTCATAGAGGGAACTTTTAAACGAATGTTCTTAGTACTCAGCCATACTCTATCCCCAGGAACAAAAACTGGAGCCGCCCTTCTGTGCTTATCAGCGTGTTTTTTGAACAACATAGAATTATGCAGGAGAATTTGACGAGTCTGATCCCACAACTTCTTCAGATTGGCGACATGATCATCAACCGACGGTACTCCTTGGGAAGAAGAGACCGAAGGAAAAATGGAAGGATGAAAGCCATAGTTCATGAAGAAGGGGCTAGAACGAGTAGAATCACAAACGAGATTATTGTGTGCGAACTCCGCCCAAGGAATCAAACCGACCCAATCATCCTGGTGTTCGGAAACAAAGCAGCGCAGATATTGTTCAATCTTTTGATTGGTACGTTCAGCAGCCCCGTTAGACTGGGGGTGATAGGCAGAGGAAAAGTTCAATTTGATGCCTAATTGAGAACAGAAGGATCTCCAGAATCGTGAGACAAATTGAGAACCTCTATCAGAAACAATTTCAGAAGGTATCCCATGTAAGCGAAAAACCTCTCTCGCGAAAATCTCCGCCAATTCAGGAGAAGTCGGGAGTTTAGGTAACGGCACAAAATGAGCCATCTTAGTAAATCTATCAACCACCGTGAGAATAACAGTCTGTCTCTTGGAAGCAGGTAAATCCACAATAAAGTCCATGGCCAAGCAGGACCATGGTTTCTCAGGAATGTCCAAAGGGTGTAATAGACCACATGGCGATGTGTGAGGCTGTTTAGTCTTGGTACAAATCTCACAAGCTCCGATGAACTCCTTAATATCCTTTCGTAAGGAAGGCCACCAGAAATCCTTGGAGATCAGGGAATAAGTCTTGCGAATGCCAGGATGACCAGCCACCTTACTTTCGTGGAAACACTGTAAGAGCTCCAATTGGAGTTCAGGAGGAACAAAGTTTCTTCCCTCAGGAGTCTGTCCAGGTGCCAGATGTTGTGACTTCATGATCTGGGCAAGCAACGGAGAATGGATTTTGAGACTTGTGTTAGCAATAATATTGCATTTAGGTACAATAGAGGACAGAACCGGTTCAGATGAAGCAGAAGGTTCATATTGGCGAGATAGGGCATCGGCTTTAGAATTTTTCGAACCAGGCCTATAAGTGAGAACGTAATTGAAATGGGTAAGGAATAACGACCAACGAGCTTGCCTGGAGGACAATCGCTTGGCCTCTCCAATATAGGACAAGTTCTTGTGATCTGTTAAAATAGTAACAGGATGTAATGTCCCTTCCAATAAATGTCTCCATTCTTTTAAAGCCTTGATAACAGCTAGTAGTTCTCTGTCACCAATGTCATATCTGCTCTCAGCACCAGACAATTTTTTAGAAAAAAATCCACATGGGTGTAACGGTTTATCCACACCTAGCCTTTGGGATAGGATAGCACCTATGCCAGTCTCCGAGGCGTCAACCTCAAGTAGGAAAGGAAGAGTGGTATTAGGGTGAACTAAAATTGGGGCGGAAGCAAAAAGCTCCTTGAGAGTTTTGAAAGCAAGGAGAGCTTCCTTAGACCAATTCTTAGTATCAGCCCCCTGTTTGGTCATATTGGTAATGGGCGCAATAATAGAAGAATAACCCTTAATAAAGCGCCTATAATAATTGGAAAACCCAATAAATCTCTGAACGGCCTTAAGACCCTTGGGTAGAGGCCAATCTAGAATGGACTGGAGTTTATCCGGGTCCATCTTAAATCCCTCCCCAGAGATCACATAACCGAGGAAGTTTACTTGGGATTGATCGAAACTACATTTCTCCAATTTGCAGTACAGACCATGTTGAAGAAGTTTGTGCAAAACCCTTCTGACTTGTTCGTGGTGAGTCTCAATCTCTCTAGAATGTATGAGTATATCGTCCAGGTATACAATAACACACTCATGCTGAAATTCCCTAAGAACCTCATTTATCAGATCCTGGAATACAGCCGGTGCATTACATAACCCAAAAGGCATAACTGTATATTCATAGTGACCGTATCGAGTATTGAACGCTGTCATCCACTCGTGTCCCTGCTGGACTCTCACCAAGTTATATGCCCCTCTGAGATCTAACTTGGTGAAAATGTTAGAACCCTTTAAACGATCAAAGAGTTCGGTAATCAAAGGAATGGGATAAGCATTCCTAATGGTTATCTTGTTCAAACCTCGATAATCAATACAAGGCCTAAGTGTACCATCCTTCTTTTTAACAAAAAAGAATCCAGCCCCGGCAGGGGAGGAGGATCTCCTAATGAATCCCTTGTCTAAATTCTCGTGAATATACTCCTCTAGAACTGAATTCTCTTTAGTAGATAACGGGTATACATGACCCCTGGGAGGCATAGTACCAGGAAGTAGGTTAATCTTGCAGTCAAAGGATCTGTGTGGAGGTAAGGTATCGGCTCTCTTTTTATCAAATACTGCCTTTAAATCCAGGTACTGAGGCGGTATTTGTGTCTCTGTAGGATTAGAGGAGTTAGCCGACGTGTTAGCCAGGCAAAGAGGCGAGACCCTCCGCAAACATTTCTCTTGACAATTCTGACCCCATGAAACTATCTCCCCTAACTCCCAATTAAAGATAGGGTTATGTCTCTTTAACCAGGAGTACCCCAGGACTATGGGAATAGAAGGAGAGGAAATGATCAACAGGGATAGGTCTTCCTCATGCAAGATACCAACAGTTAAATTAACAGGTATGGTCTCACGGAAAATAACAGGCTCAAGTAAAGGTCTACCATCTATGGCCTCAACGGCCAGGGGTGTCTCCCTTAACTGGGATGGGATAGTATGCTTGTTAACAAAAACTTGATCGATAAAGCTCTCGGCGGCTCCAGAATCGATCAAAGCCATGGTTTTTACTACTCCCTTCTCCCAAGTCAAAGAAACGGGTAACAGAAGCCTGTGATCTTTATAATTGTGAACAGAGGACAAAATAGATACACCCAAGGCCTGTCCTCTAGAGAAACTTAGGTGCGAGCGTTTCCCGAACGATTGGGACAATTTAGGCGTAAATGACCTCTGACTCCACAGTACATACATAAACCCTCCCTTCTCCTGTACTGTCTCTCCTCCTCTGTGAGGTGAGTATTACCTATCTGCATAGGCTCTGGGAAACGTGAGGTTTTGATCTCAGAATTTTGAAATGCAGGAGCTAGTTTAAAGGAGGGTCTACGAGTCCTATCTCGAGTATTCTGCCTCTCTCTTAAGCGTTCATCTATGCGAGAGATAAAAGAAATTAAATCCTCCAAATTTTCAGGGAGCTCTCTAGTAGCGACCTCGTCAAGGATTACATCTGATAACCCATTTAAAAATACGTCTATATAAGCCTGTTCGTTCCACTTAACTTCTGCCGCCAAGGATCTGAACTCTAGTGCATAATCCACAAGTGTTCGATTTTCCTGTCTAAGGCGCAACAGTAATCTAGCTGCATTGACCCTCCTACCAGGGGGGTCAAAAGTTCTTTTAAAAGCAGCTACAAAGGCATTATAGTTATACACTAACGGGTTATCATTCTCCCATAAAGGATTAGCCCATCTCAGAGCCTTCTCAATGAGTAACGTAACAATAAATCCAACCTTCGCTCTATCTGTAGGATAGGAGCGGGGTTGTAATTCGAAATGGATGCTGATCTGGTTCAAAAAGCCACGACACTTCTCAGGAGAACCGCCATAACGTACTGGTGGAGTAATACGAGAAGAAGCACCTACAGTAGCTACTTCTAGACCTGAACTTACAGGAGAGATCGAAGGAGTACGTGTCTCCTCTGGTGGGTTACTAGCACGAGACAATAGCGCCTGTAGTGCTAGGGCCATCTGATCCATCCTGTGTTCCATGGCATCAAACCTGGGGTCGGAAGAACCAAGCTGACTGTTTGTACCTGCAGGATCCATTGGCCCTGTCGTAATGTCAGGATCGGGACAGGGATCCAACACGCAGAGTCCAAACAGTAGAAAGGTACGTGTACCGGGCCTTAGAATGGCCGGACTAACGTACAGAGAATAACAGAGAATGGTCAGAGACAAGCCGAGGTCGAGGGAACGAGAAGACAGGTAAGCGAGAGACAAGCCGGGTCAGAGGGATAACAGAGATAAGCAGAATAGTACAACAAGCCGGGTCAAAACCAAAGAGAATACTAGAATACAAGAGCACTGAGTGACTAGACAAGCTAGAACCACGACAGGGCAATGAGCTGAAGAGAGAAGCAAGCTTAAATACCCTGACTCCGGAGAGTAGACACGCCTCCGACAAGTCCTGATTTGATATCGGACAATTGAGTGACAGGTCACTCGGGATTGGCGTCATGACGTCACGTACTGAGCGTCATGTTAGAAAAGGAAGCGGATCCCTCGCGGCCAGCGTTTAAGTGACTGGATGGGCCGCGAGGAACGGAGGAAACGGCTCGTCTAGACGGATAAACGACTAAGTCTCTACCTCTCTCAGAGGTAGAGACCTCAGGTACCCTGACAGTTGTTCACTCTAAATCCACGCGGGATTTGTATAGCGCGGTGGTAATCCGAAAGGAATAATCCATGCAGGTCTAAATCTATTTCCTTCTTCTTTAATTTCAATAATTGAAAATATATATCTTTCACCGTGGTGGTATCAGGTAAATCAGTTGTAGTAACTTCCCACAGGATGTGAGCTTGTGATGCCGTAGCCCCCGCCTCAATCAAAAAATTATCCATCAGGCTATATTCCCAGAAAAAATTATACTCAATAGCCTGGCAGTAGGATAAGCAAATCCAATTAAAAATAAAAATAATTTTTTTTTACTAGTATTATATCACTTTAAAATAAACACTCACACAGCGTGGATAGAAAAAATAAGAAAGCGAGATTCCTTAGAAAGTGAATGGACTTTAAAGATACCAAAAATTGCTCAAACTTCAGAGCAATGGAGCAGGTGCATAAACCAGACCCTAGTGCCTATAGGGTCTAAATATACATACAAAAATTATGGGAGTTGCACTCCAGCTCTCCTTTGGATTCTGCCCGGTGTTCAGCTGCACAAATGTATATAGTTCAAAGAAAGCCAGCACTCAGGAACTTTTAAATGTTGAAAAAAGTAAAAAAACCTTTTATTCCAGAGATCGACGTTTCAGTCCACCACTGTGGACTTTCATCAGGACATAAAATACATTATACAATATTCAGCTTAAATAAGAAAAAGACTAACTTACCAAACTTACCTGTGTGCCGGCGTTCATAAGCACACTTTTGAAGTGGTTCGTTTTTCGATCTCTCACAGATCCTCAACAGACTCACTAGAGATTCTTTATGACAGCTCAACACTTAGATCGAGCTGAGTAGTCATTACTTGACACTGTGAACAGGAGTATGTGTACACAGATCGCCGTTTTTCACGATCTGTTTACTAGATCACCATGGTGATGGATTGGTAGCACTTTTACACCGGAAGGGGTAGAGCGATCTGACACGCATGCGCAATGGGGAGCAGACCACGCCGGCACACAGGTGAAGGAAGTTTGGTAAGTTAGTCTTTTTCTTATTTAAGCTGAATATTGTATAATGTATTTAATGTCCTGATGAAAGTCCACAGTGGTGGACTGAAACGTCGATCTCTGGAATAAAAGGTTTTTTTTACTTTTTTCAACATTTAAAGTCCCTGAGTGCTGGCTTTCTTTGAACTGTATACATTTGTGCAGCTGAGCACCGAAGGAGAGCTGGAGTGCAACTCCCATCATTTTTGTGTATATATATATATATATATATATCTCCTGCACTCACGCTTACAGGACAGTCCAATGCCGGGCGCACCACCAGAGCTCCAAGATATGCAAAAACCAATAAGAAAGGCTGCTCTCTGGACTTAAAACAAAAACATGTATTCAAATATTTTAGCAGCCTTTCTTATTGGTTTATATATATATATATATATATATATATATATATATATGTCTCTACAGGAGATGACTTTACAAACTTTATAATTCACTTACTACCATTTGTTTTCATATGTTTCTTACTATATTAATCTCTTTATTAGGCTGATAATTTAGACAATGTATTATTTCCAAGAGATGAAAATTATAAAATAGAGAGGAATCAGTCGGGAGCTATTAACAGTTTAATTGATACGCTGTTATTATTTATATAGTGCCAACAAATTACGCAGCACTTTACAGTGGGTGGACGAACATACATGTAGTTGTTAGCAGACAAGTTGGACACACAGGAACAGAGGTGTTGAGGGCCCTTCTCAATGAGTTTACATGCTGGAGGGAGTGGGGTAAAGTGATACAAAGGTAAGGAAAATATTAGACTAATGACAGTTGCAAGAGAGGAATCAGTCGGGAGCTATTAACAGTTTAATTGATACGCTGTTATTATTTATATAGTGCCAACAAATTACGCAGCACTTTACAGTGGGTGGACGAACATACATGTAGTTGTTAGCAGACAAGTTGGACACACAGGAACAGAGGTGTTGAGGGCCCTTCTCAATGAGTTTACATGCTGGAGGGAGTGGGGTAAAGTGATACAAAGGTAAGGAAAATATTAGACTAATGACAGTTGCAAGAGAGGAATCAGTCGGGAGCTATTAACAGTTTAATTGAAGAAGTGATTTTTTATGACTTTTTGAAGGAGTGGAGACTGGGTGAGCATCTAACGGAGGAGGGAAGTGAGTTCCACAGGAACAGTGCAGCCCTCGAGAAGTCTTGAAGGCGAGCATCAGAGGTGGGAGTACGGAGAGAAGACAGACGTAAGTCTTTTTTTTTTTTTTTTGAAAATCTCTTTATTAAAGGATTAATAAGGACGACATGTCGAACTGATAGGACTCGCAGGTCCAGCATTGCGAATGAAACAACAAAGTAGAACAAGTAGATAACGGCAATGAACATTCACTAGGTAATCAATAGTGGTCTAAACAATAAAATATCTACGATGATTGAGCCTGGTCCTTCATAAGCGTAATTTCAACATGTGAAAAGATATAAGCGGAAGTAATCTTGCCGATAAAACGCTTTATATACTAAATTCTGGGATGATATGTCTCAGGTATAAACAGGTAATGTCCGGGTTCGAACTCTCCATTACGTACAATACACATTATAAAAATCTATTGTACTATTTGCTCAACTTTACACTTAGTTTTGAGAGTGATGTATCTGAAAATTAAATGGCTAGCGGTGTCGATTCCAGGGCAGAAAAACCCCTGATGTATGAGGAGTGGATTCATGTGCCGTGGTGGAGACCTCAGGCCCCGTGTAAACTTGGGAGACGGGACCTATAACTAATAAAGGCCTCGTATGTGACCCATCGACGGTCCCCTCCATCCCAGCTCTGGATCAGGCCAGTAGGCCATTTCAATGCGCTTGAAAAAAGAAAAAAAGGGGGGGGGGACGTGAGGAGGTTCACCATCTCAGGTTTCACAAGGGAAGTGAGTTATGTAGTTTGTTGTGTGTGCTATCGGTGCTTAAGCAGGAATTGTGTCGGGAGTGTGTCACAACTATAACCCACAGTTCGGTGGGTATCATCCCGTCATAAGATAGTCAATCATCAAATCTGATAGTCAGGTAGTTCAGTCCGTGAGCGCTTGCTATATAGTGTTGTTATCGTGTGTGTATCTCGGGTCTCCTTATCGTGTATCAAGATTGAAGTGAGTAGTCAATATCTCACAGTGAGTGTCTAAAGGACTCCTCCGGTCTGAGTCCGAAACCCCGGCCACCGACATGGGTATAGAAGGGGGTAAGGGGGGAGAGTAGGAATGGGACAGAAAGGGTATTGCTCCCTCTGCCTAACTCGGCACGGTCCGCGCACCCGACGTGCCCCCCGGGGCGCCCCCGGCTCCACGGCATCGAGAAATATACATGAACCACGGCGTCCACATCTCCGTATGCTTCGTTTCCCTGCCAGTTAGGACAGAGTAGGCTGCTTCAGCACTTTGGATTTCCTCCACCCTAAGAATCCATTCGGATTTGGAAGGTGTATCAGGTTTTTTCCAGTGAGCTGGAACGTTGGCTTTAGCGGCGTTGAGTAAGTGCCGCAAAATCGATTTCTTGTACGATGAAATAGAGGACGACGTGATATGCAGAAGGACGAGTTCCGCTGACCAGTCCGGGACGTCCCCCAGGATCAGTACGATTGTTTCCCTGATCATCTCCCAATACGGGGTTATAGCCGTGCAGTTCCACCAGATGTGTAGAACCGTTCCGCTCGCCTCCTGACATCTCCAGCACACAGAAGGTATGGAGGGGAATATGCGGTGCAATAAGGTCGGCGTCCTATACCAATGGGAGATGAGTTTATAATTCATCTCTTGGTAATAAGAACTCATGGAGCTCTTATGCTGCCATAATAATGCTGTATCCCATTGTTGTACCGTGAGAGATGTTCCAAGTTGTTCTTCCCATTGTCTCTTGAACGTCTGTGACGCCGTCACTTGACTGGTTTGGAGGTATGTATATAGGACCGATATAGCATGCTCCACAGCCGTGCCCTGGTCGCAGAGGTTCTCGAACCATGTGAGGGGCCTGTGCAGCTTGTCTTTATGAGGTAGTGTTTCATAGAAGTGCTGTAATTGGAAGTATCGGAAGCATATGAGAGGCGTTCGTGGTCTGTCGCCCAGCATTGAAGGCAAGGTCCGCAGCCTCCTGCCCTCAAGAGCTCTGTGGATGGGTATATACGTCCCTATGTCCTGCAAGGGCCAGGCTACGGGGGGAAGTCCCCCACCTATGGCCTCATTATGCGAGATCGGGAGCATCGGGCTCGGGGATGGGGATATGTGATCCAACTGTCTCATAGATCTCCATCCCACCAGAGTCTGGAAGGTCAGTCCCTCGACCGGGTGGCGGGTCGGTGATCGCCCCGGGGAGCCCCATATGTGTTCCTCCAATGTCGGGCCTATAAGACCTTTATCAAGTGTCACCCATTGCTTGGTGGAGGGTGTTACATGCCAGTCTAGGATGCGTTGCATTATCGCGGCCTGGTAGTATTTTCTGAAGTCGGGCAATGCCAACCCACCCTGGGTTCTAGGTCGACAGATGATTTCGTGCCGGATCCGAGATCGACCGCCTCTCCAGACATACTTGAGCACTGCCGTCTTCAGGGTAGAAAAGAAGACCAGCGGTAGAGCAAGAGGTATGGTTTGCATTAGGTACAGAATCCGCGGAAGGATGTTCATCTTGATTACCGCGACTCTGCCGTGCCATGTGATGTGTGGGTGTGCCCACCTGATGAGGTCCGAAAGTACGGTCTTTAATAAGGGTGCGAAGTTGTGTTGGTACATGCTATACAGGTCCTCTGACACCCAGACCCCCAGATACTTCATTTTGTCATGACACCAATGAAATGCGAACTCTGTTTCCAATGAGCGGAATTCCTCTGAGGGGAGCGTGATGTTCAAGACCTCGCATTTCGACACATTGAGCTTAAATCCGGAGATTTGCCCGAATCTATCGAATTCCTTGAGTAGGCACGGCAGCGTGATCCTAGGGCTGCGGACAAAGAAAAGAAGATCATCCGCGTATGCTGCCACTTTGTGTTGTGTCCCCTTCCAATCATTACCGTGGATGTCTGGATTGTTGCGAATCGCTTGTAAAAGGGGCTCCAGAGAGAGGGCGAACAATAAGGGCGAGAGCGGGCATCCTTGTCGGGTTCCGTTGCTGATTGCGAAATCCCCGGTTGTAGTCCCGTTCACCTGCACAGACGCTCGTGGACTGCTATATAGCGCGGATATCCACGCAAGGAGTCTCTGCCCACAGCCTTGCAATCGGAGGGTCTCTAGCATATACGTCCAGTTGACACGATCGAATGCCTTTTCGGCATTGGTAGATAACAGGAGCAGCTGTGTCCCCAATTTTCTAGCGTGGTGCTGGATGGAAAAAAGTCTCAATGTGCTATCTCGAGCCTCCCTACCTGGAATAAAGCCCGTCTGGTCAGGATGTATAAGATCCGGAAGCAGATGTTTAAGACGGGTGGCTATGACCTTCGTGAACAGCTTGGCATCGATATTTAGTAAGGAGATCGGCCTGTAGCTACCACATTGTAGGGGGTCTTTCCCCGGTTTCAGTAAGACTGTGATGGTGGCAGCCAAGGATTCCGTCCCTAGGGATCCGCCTTCACCAACCGCATTGACTGCCTTAGAAAGCCAGGGCAACAATGTATTAGTAAAGCTTTTGTAGTATCCCGTGGGGAATCCGTCCGGTCCGGGGGCCTTGCCCGTTTTGGAGGACTTAAGGGCCGCTGACAGTTCTTCTATGGTTATCGGGGCATCCAAACGTGTGGCAGAATCTTGGTCTATCACTTTGGTGATTGTTTCGGTCAAATAGTCCCGTGACGAGTTGTGTACACTCGGGACTGTAGGGGTTCCATTATGACCATAGAGGTTATATAGGCGTTCATAGTACAATCGGAACTGTTCCGCGATGGAGTGCGGAGTAATAGGTGTAATCCTTCGTTGAGGGATGAAGGGCCCTCCAGCAATCCACTAATCGTAAAGAGTCGAGCGACTGCTTTATTGACCTAATGTTGCGTTGTGGTATGCAGCTATGACCCGTGGAGGAGTCCAGGGTCGGATCGAGTGGGGCGTTGAAGTCCCCTCCCATCACCAGTATCCCATCCGTGAAGTCCTCCAGTTGGAGTAAGACATTGCGTATAAATGATGCTTGCCTTTTGTTGGGGACATAAATATTCGCTATCGTATATATCTTATCCGCTATGGTGCCTTTGAGGAAGAGATATCTCCCCTGTGAGTCCTGAGCACGTTCCAGCTCTTTAAAATCCAGTTCCGTCGCAATTAATATGGCTACACCAGATTTGTGAGCTGTAGGGTGGTTGCAAAAGTAGTTAACCGGGTAGTGTCTACTTCGCAGTCCTGGTGCCGAACCCTCCTTGAAATGCGTTTCTTGTAGCAAGGCAATTGAGGTGCGTTTCTTCCTCATTTCCCGTAGCAGGTGCATTCGCCTTTCCGGGATGTTGAGTCCCCTACAATTCTGGGTGAGGAATCTCAGAGGTGCACTCTGGAATGCCATATTTCCCTATACGTGTCGGTAGGACTCCCAAACGAAGGAGGACCGGGTGGCAACCCCAAGACGCCGGGAGGCCAAGGGCGACCGCGCACCCGGCGCGCGGGCCAGAAGCCGAGCGGCAAGAAGGGAGAAGGTGGGGAAAGGGGGGGGAGGGTGTGTGTAGGGAGGGCGAGGGTAGAGGGGGGAAAGCGGGCGATAGCAGTAGTCGGATGCCGGCGAGCCGGAGTCAGTACAGGAGGGTCAGGCTAACAGTATCTTGTGTATGTGTGGTTAGTCGTGTGACTGTATGTAGGTAATTTCCCAGTAACCAGTGAGCGTCCCAAGTTAGGATTCCCTAAACAGGTTGAAGGAAAGTCTCGCGCGGTAACCGGTTGCGGCTGAAGTTAGCTCCGGGACCAGCCCAGGAGTCTAAGTTCCTTCCGTCCGGTCACCAAGTGACTTGCGCGAGTATAGGTTGTAGAGAACGTGGGTCAAGCCCCAGCCAAGCGAGGTGTCAGAGAGTCGATGGGTCAAGTACGAGGACATCCACTCCACCACACCCCCCAATTTGAGCTTTGAGCAAACAGTAACAACATGGGAACATTGCACGTCATAATTGGAGCGAGCCGTCAACATTAAACATCATGAATATATATACAGTTCCCCCCATGACCCAATATGAGGATCCCCATCGTACCCGTGTCCCTCTAGCCCCCTAGAACCATTGCGCCAGAGGCGTCCCCGGGCAGCAGCCATCGCAGGTGTATCACCATAAGGGGGGGGGGGGGTGGGTGGGGGGGAGATGTGCAGGTCGCACCTGCGTCAGGTGATTAGAGTTAAGGATAAATGCTGCACCCACTGATGTGAGCCAGTGGGCCTAGGAGGTAGCGGGTGGCGAACCATGCAAGGGCTCCCCCTACTAGGGAGGGGGGGGGGAGGGGGAAACACACCAAGTAACCACAGGTAAGTATAAACTCTCACACGCTTTCATGAGCCCGTAGGCCCGGGGTATGGCGGCGAACCTTGTGTGTGTTCCATCAGTCGGGGAGGAGGGGGAGGGGGGGGCGCTAGAAATGCTATGGGGGTGAGCCGCAGGCCTTCATAACTTTCCGTGCAATACTGATTAACAATGTACGTGGATACTGGCCCAATATGAGGTGCATGTATAAAATCAATAAAACATCACAACGTATGGTAAAAGCATGAAACACAATTCACATTTCCCCCCATCTCCCCTCCCAAAGCCAATCAAGAAGGAACCCGCAGTCCCCTGTATGTCCCCGTAGAAGAGTAGTTCCCCGCAACAATTGAACATATGAATCTAGGCAGTCTACACCCGGGTGAAACCTATAAGAGGTGCCATCCATACGGCAACAAGTGTGAACATCCCGCAATGCCCCCCTTCCCCCCCACCCCAAGGCAAGGCGAACCCGTTTCAACCTGTAAGGAGTTAGCGGTTGGAGATACATACAGGCCAGTGTCGCTATCTCCATGGTACCTCCGCCCGTGTCAGAGGCAGGACCTGGTTCCCCACCCATACTGTGTGCCCCATTCCCCTCCACCCAAAGCCCATTTCCCCTCTTATTAAGCCCAAAGTACAAGGTACCTGAAACTGAGTCATAAGTCAAACCTGTTTCCTGTAGATTCTGAGAGGTATTATCAGCCATCCGGCAACAGCTTAGGGGCGCATCGTAGTTGGTTAAGGAGGGCGTATGAGGTGTTGAGGGTGCTGTATGGAAAGCCGTCCCGGGGTTGTATCAGGCGTGCCTGGGTCCAGGTTGGCAAACGGTGTCACTCCTCTGGAGACAACGGGTCTCTGCGGCCTCCCATATGTGGAGCAGTGAGTGCTCTCCCGCCCCGATGTCTAGGTCCCCTCTGCGGCCTTGGCGGCGGATTCAAAGAACCAAGGATCCAGTCAGGAACCGGCGGTGAGGGAAGGCCCAATTCTTCCATGAAGTGTGGCACCTCTTCAGGCCACTTAAGCGAGAGCCAACGGTTTTGATGTCTGACTTGCAGGGAGAAGGGGAATCCCCATTTATAAGGTATGTTGCGGTCTCTCAATATCGTAGTGACCGGTCGTAAGGCCCTCCTGGCTTCAAGCGTCATTGGGGAGAAGTCATTATAAAGAGAGACCTGGGTCCCCCGGAAGGGCCAGGTCTGCCGTTCCCTGGCCTTCAACATTATAGCATTTTTTATCGGGAACGAGTGTAGGCAGCAAATTAGGTCACGCGGGCCCTCCTCTGCTGAGCGGGGTCGCAAGGCTCTGTGTGCCCTTTCAAACTTAATTTCTGCCGGCGGAGATGGTTGCAGGAGAGAGCCAAAGAGGTCGGTAAGTGTAGCCACTGCATCCTCCGGCCCCTCAGCCTCAGGCACCCAGCGGACTCGTATGTTGCACCTTCTTCCCCTATTGTCAATATCCTCCATCTGTCGGCGTAGAGAGAGCAGCATCTCGCCCTGACGTGCTACCGCGGTGTCTGTGGCCGTCGCCCTGGCTGTAAGGGCCTCACTTGCTTCCTCCACCACTGTAATGCGGCCTGCCTGCGCGGTGAGGTCGTTGCGCATCTCCGCTATTTCGGACCGCATGGTGTCCTGAATTGTGGCGATAATGGCCTGGAGGTCAGCTTTTGTAACTACTGACTCCTTTAGGTCCTGTAAGGAGGCCTCAATGCGGCTCAGGGCTGGTACCTCCGCGTCCGGCGCCGATGTAGTGGGCGCCGCCATCTTGGGGCTTGGGGAGCCTCCGCTCGATCCGGGTTGCGGCTGTAAGAAGCCGTCCAGTGGTCTCTGTTGTGGATTCTTAGGGGTTTGGGGGTGCTCCGGGCGTTTTGTGCGCCCCATGGAGTTAGTGGATGTGTGCTTATGTAGCTATTTGGGGTCCGGTGGAGCGGAGCTCACTCTTCACGCGGCCATCTTGGCTAGAGCCGGAACCACGCCTATCGACAGACGCAAGTCTTCAGCAGAGCGTAAAAGCCTAGATGGGACATACTTGTGTATTAGGGAGGATAGATAGGTGAGAGAAGCATTATGTAGAGATTTGAAAGCAAAAAACAGAATTTTAAATTGAGCCCTATATCTTCCAGGAAGCCAATGTAGGGACTGATAGAAGGGTGAGGTGTGGGAGGTTTGGGCGGACAGGAAGATGAGCCTCGCCGCCGCATTCATTATGGACTGTAATGGCGCAAGTTGGGAGCATGTAAGAATATTAATATGTAATTCTATCGTTCGTGGTTTTCCTAGCAATTTAGATTATCAGGCGTTCTTAAATAAGAGATTATTTCAATAAAGGGACATGCAGTTAAAGTCGTTTGCTAATAAATTAACTAACGTAGTTAAACACAGGTTTAGCTGTAATAACACTTGTATAGTATATCTTCTAAACTGTGGGTGTGGTCTTCAAAATGTGGGTCAAACCACAACCGTTTTCGAACGATTTAACCATGAAGTTGCCTCCAGCACCGGTCTCAGCTCCCCCCTGGCGGCTTCCTGCTTCTGTAATTTCACTTACAGGAAGCGTGAAATGCCGCTAGGCAGGGGCTTCCCTAATTGGCTGAGGGCAGTCAGCTGACGTTCTCAGCCAATCATTGACTCCCCATTCACAAAACTGGCAGAGAGTTGTAGCTCATCTCAGGCAGCTGGGCATAGTATGAGTACTGAGCCTCTCCCTTGCAAAGTTATATGCTGATAAATTGGTCAATATTGAGATTTCTAGACTGTGACAAAATTATAAAGTGCTTTGTAGGTGAACACATGATTTTAAATCTAAATGGTACGATAAGCCAATTTAAGGGTCGACAAACCTTCATTTTGAAGATAAGAGCAGCATAATTTTGAGACTGAGTGGAATGTTGAAGTGGGTATTGAACAGATACTCAAATAGAGTCAAAAACGACACCAAGAAAGCAAGCACGAAATATAGTATTGATGGAATCATCCCTTATTTGAAGGAATGGTTTGTGCTTGCAAACACAAAAAGCTCAGATCAAGTTTCAGGAAGCAGGTCATTTTTCTAAATACATGTACTGGTAGTGTTTGATGACATAATACAGAAAATTAGTAGAGACATCAGGGTAGAGAGGTAAGGTATTATTGTCATTTTCATGTAAATTATTATTAAAACAAAACAAAATATGACCCAGGACCATGATGTGTCACAAATGAAGGAGGCTGTTGAGAGGATGATGCATGATAAAAGGTCATTCTTGGTGTATTTTAAAATATGCGGTTGAGCACTTGTTTGTTTAAAATGTAATGTATAAACCCATTAACTATATTAAACATCTCTTATTTACAAAGTCAAAGGTCAGTCTGGTTAAACGGATTAGAAATATACATTCAAAATGTGTGACATTTTACAGAGGAACAAGCCAGTTTCATAAATGACAACAAGGGCTCTGCTCTTTTACAGAAGGTTATAGTTCACATTATAGAATGTAACTCTCACATATACAATTTACATATGTGGCATTTGTTTGGTGATCAATTCTTTAGTTCTAAAATAATGAGTTCAGAAACCCATATACAGTCATGGGGGTAAAGTACACCATCTTTGAATTCTATGGTTTTACATATTAGGACAAAACAACAATCATCTGTTCCTTAACAGGTCTTAAAATTAGGTGAATACAACTGATCTAGTTTTCTTTAAAACATACGACAAAGTAGATGACCATCTTTGACCCAGAGGAGGCGCTAAGTCCGCTTAATTTCCTGTGGTCATAGAGATTTTCACACAATTTTCACCTTTGCTCCTGCTGCTACAGTTGCTGTTTGAACACCGGCAAAACAACAGAGAACAGTATGTCCATTCGTGTTAGGACGCAATTCGTGTTTGAATAAATTAAATTCTGATCCTATCCGTCCCACGGCTGCATCTTGCAGCCACTTAGTAAAAAAATCGTCTTTCAGCCCAATTTACTAATACTAAGTCAAGTTTACTTAATATTAGTAATTAAGGGAGATTAAAATCTCCCTTCTGACCTTACTTGTTATACCACAAGTAAGGGCATGTATTCTAAACAGTGAGCAGCCAGTGACTGCTCACTATTGTAATTAAAAGACCCCCCCCCCACACCTCTAATAAAGTGCCCCTTAGTGGGGCACCTATAACAATAAACGAAGGGGACATAGTGTCCCCCCAAGTCCCCACTTGCGCAATGAGAGTGAGAGCCACTAAACTAAATGGGGGACCTGCTGCTCCCCTCCCCTCCACCCATGAGCGTCAGGAGAGGGCAATAGGGTGGGGGGAACCCCCGGAACCCACACATGAGCAGCGGCCTTTATGACAAAAGGGAGGCGGACCTATTGTCGTAAAAATACCCCTCAAGGTGACGGATCCCCTAGATTCTAGTCACCCCACTCAAAATTAAATGAGCAGCAGGAGAGAGCTCTATGTTTCTAAAAGCCTACCTAGCCCCTCACCCTAACAATAGTGAGGGAGGAAGCAATAAACCTAAATACCTGTAAAAAAAATAAAAAAAATTGTACTAGCCATTAGATGTCTAATTTTTTCTTAAAACTTTTAGTCAGCCCCAAAAAAGACCAAATAAAAATCCATAATTTCCGTTGAACTTATAAAATAAAATAAAATAAAAAATGGAGGGGCGGAGCCTGGCTACTAAGCAGACCAAGTCAAAAACTTACCTGTACGCAGAGCACAACTATGCTTGTTCCTGAAACACTGGTGATGCTGGGGATACTTCTCATGGGCTTCTCCACCACTGAAAACCCTGCCTCGAGGCTTTGCGGCCTACCAATGACCGGGCGGAGGAGAGGCGGACGCTCTTCTACTTCTTTGACTGGTGGTGAGAAACTCAATTAGTGCTGTTCCCTTTCCCCTATGAACCAGCTGCGGTTATCCCAGTCCCCCCTGGCTAGCTGCATATACTCAAGCTACACTCAGACAACCAACACCGGCCACATGGGGTACCCAGCAGACACACTCAAGATGGCAGACGAGCTCCCTGAGCAGGGGCACGAGCTGCACAGACTGGAGAAGATCCTACCGGGCTTGGTTGACGGCATGCTGCAACGCCTTGACAGGTATTTGAGAGATTTTGGCTAGAAGCTTTTAGATAGTAGCTTGAACACTGACCTCACAGCCCCAGCAACAAGGAAGAATGCAAAATGGCGAGAACCACGGAGAGCCTGGACCTCTTTTGGCAAAGCGTCCTCAAAAGCATCCGTACAGCTTAATCCTGACCCACAGGGGGGAAGGGACGCTCCGACTAAAGCCGCAACGCACAAACCACAATGTCGGAGACTCGGCATCTGTGTCTGGCGGAGGCCCACCCAAAGCCCCCACATAGTCCAGGTCCATGAGTCCCACAAGCAGACACCCTCTCAGACGTGGAGAGGCGGAGATGATTCCCTGACGTACCTTCCTCGTGCAGCAAAATCTAGAGACTCTCCCTCCATACCGAGCCAAGGCATTGGCTGACACCAACATGCTACCAGGGACAGACTGACAGTAGCCTGGGCCCCCTGCAGACCAATATATATGCTGGTGTAGATGTACTATGTATTTGATTGTATGTGTATGTAAATTGAATGTATGTTTCTGTGTGTATCTTTAATGTGAGCTCTAGTGTAAGTGGTGTATGTATGTCTGTGTGTAGTGTCAGGATATGTGGATTCAGAGTATATTTAAATACATGTTTTTTTGCTTTTTTTAAATAGGGTAGTATTGATATGTGTGTTTGTTTAGCATGGAAGTATGAATAAGGGTGTGTGTGTGAATTATGGCAATGTGTTTGTATGAAGTATGTAGGCCTCCAAATTTTGCGTCTTAAATTACAAACCAGATGTTAAAAACTACAAGCCACCTCAAAAGAACACTACAGTGTCTGTAATACAAATTTGTATTCCTGACACTATATAGGTTTATAATAGTCATTTAGGTCCTCAGCCTAAAAATACTTTATTTTTAATACCTCCTCATGGCTAATCCCTCCCCCATATTGCCTCCTTGGCTGAGATAATAAAATTAGATGATCTCAGCCAATCCAATGCTTTTCTATAAGACAGCACTGGAAGGTTATTTACACATGCGCTCCAGTAATCCTTGACAAGGTATATGTGAAGAGAACCAGAGAAGAAATAATAGTGTAGTATTTAAAAATGTAGTGGTGATAGGTAAAATAAAAGATGTGCACTCACACTTTCCTGGAGCTTCAATACAGCTCCAGTGTATGCGTCTGGGTGGAATAATCCCCGCCTATGGATCAAGTGCAGAGGTAATTCTTCAAATTATAGGTGTGGTGGGGGTATCCTCATAGAAAATAAAACAAATAAATATAGTATATGGTAAAGTATGTAAAGCTATGGAGCAAGGGTAGGTAAAAACTATAAAATGTACACTAACGTGTAATGGAGCCGTAAAACCTGGCTCCTCTGATAGCGCTTGAATTGGTATGATCCGCACTCAAGGATACAGATGTAAATATCAATTCTTCTGTCCATGTATATGTGGTAATAAACAAACAGAACCACAATAGTGTACACTGTAAAAAAGGAGTGTAAGCAGATATAAATAAGTTAAACCCACTCACATGCTAATGAGCAAGTTCCAGTTTGCTCAATCCAAAGAGCTTGGGTGGTATGATCCCCACCAGGGATATAGCTCCAAGCAATCCAACAGCAGCAAAGTTAGGTCCAATTAAAAAAGTACTTTAATATTAAAAAAATAAAAGTAATGCAATATATAATAAAATAAAATAATGATTAAAAGATATAAACAATACACTTAACGTGTTTCTCCTTGGGTAGGCTTTATCAAAAGTGTTTTTTTTCCTATCCAAGCCTATCCAGTGATAATGGCTTATAAGGGGTAAGGGCTTTATTTGGTGCAGGGGGTAGGGGCTGTAGTGCAAGCAGTGGGGTAGAGGATGTTGTGCAGGGGGTAGAGGAAGTTATGGGCTCAGTGGGGTAGGGGCTGTAGTGGATGCAGGAGGGGTAGGGGCTTAAGTGGGTGCAGGGGCTGTAGTGGGTGCAGGGGGTAGGGGCTGTAGTGGGTGCTAAGAGGTAGGGGCTTTAGTGGGTGCAGGGGCTTAGAGGATGTTGTGGGAGCAGGGGGTAGAGGATTTTGTGGGTGTAGGGACTGCAGGGGCTGTAGTGGGTGCAGAAGGGTTGGGGCTTTAGTGGGCGTAGGGGGGTAGGTGCTGCAGGAGCTGTAGTGGGTGCAGCGGGTTAGGGACTTTAGTGGGTGCAGTGGGGATAGGGGCTTTAGTGGTTGATCATGGATAGGTGCTTTAGTGGGTGCAGTGGAGATAGGGGCTTTAGTGGGTGCAGGGAGTAGGGGCTTTAGTGTGTTCCTGGGGTTAGGGGTTGTAGTGGGTGCCTGGGGGTAATAGGAGTTGTATTAAGAGCAGGGGTAAAGGGAGTGTTATAGGGGCTTTTGTTGTTAACAGGTTGGAGAAATAGACGCTGTGAAGGGGCAATGGGAGGGAGATGAGACACTAAATATTTTTTAATTTAATATATATATATATATATATATATATATATACGTTTAAAAAAAAAAATATTCCCCTCTCCCTGAGTCTTACCTATGGCCAGAGAGGAGGGAATTCTTATCCTTAGAGGCTGGATATGCTGCCTGTAACACAGGCTATGCTGATCTGCTGGCAGAAGCTCTGCCGATTTCCTTCAGCCACACAGACAGGCGCACTGAGGGGCAGCCTAGTGGGGTCTTTGGGAAGGCCCTTTACCTGTCCCTCAGTTTACCCAGCAATGGGGAGCAGATTTTTAGCAGCAGGGGCAAGCGGGAGGCTGTGCAGGCACCTTACTGAGTACAGGCTGGCTGGGGAGATTGTTTAACTCCATAACACATTTTATGTAGAAGCAAAAAATAATAATTTAAAAAAAAAATGAGAACAAAAAAAATATCTCAATGCTAAAAAAGAATAATCCATAATCTGTGTAAAATCAGAGATGTAATTAAAAATATGCGTTTTGCAAACTTTTAATGCATAACTCATGAAGGGGAACTGACACTTTTCTGGAAATTGCACCATTGAATAAAACATAAAAAATTGTTTGTCAGCTGTGTTAACCTCCTTTTACTGTGATGGTCAATTTTTTTACATTTATATTAAAGAGTTAGCAAATGACCACACCACAATCCTATTTAATGTATACATGGCCAGTCCACACATTGCAAATAAAGTGTAGGTAGACATACACAGATTTTAATGTTATCCTCTTCCGTGAATTCTGCTTTGCGAAGGACTGAGCTTGAACAATGATTGACAGTGAGCTGAGATGGATGCACACAATTGTAGAATAAAGCTACATAGTTACATAGTTACATAGTTACATAGCTGAAAAGAGACTTGCGTCCATCAAGTTCAGCCTTCCTCACATATGCTTTTGCTGTTGATCCAAAAGAAGGCAAAAAACCCAGTCTGAAGCGCTTCCAGGTTTGCAACAAACTAGGAAAGAATTCCTTCTTGACCCCAAAATAGCAGTCAGATGTCTCCTTGGATCAAGCAGCTATTACCCCACTAATTAGAAATTATATCCCTGTATGTTATGTTTTTGCAAGTATTTATATTATTAAGCTGTATTTTTAAATAATATTAATTTTTTTACAACTCACAAATACATTTTAAATGCAGGGGATAAGTAAACATTATATTAAAATCTTGGGAAGTCACAACTCCCTTTAAGATAACACGAATGTTCATATGGGCCTGTAACTGTACTGTTCTATTAAATAAAATGTTCTATTAAATAAAAATTAGAGCTTCTACCAGGTGCTTTGAGACAGTGTAGTACAGTTTCCTACATGCTTCATAGTCACAGCAACTACAGAAGATAAAAGTTTACAAATTTGCACACATTAATTCTGCCACTAGATGACGCCATAACTCTACTAGCTCATGAGTCGAATTTATATTATTAATGCTTTTTCTCAACAATGCATATATTTTATATTTAGATGCATTTTTCATAATTTAATTTTTATGTGTATGTTATATTTTATATGTAAGTTAAATTCTAAGTGTACAAATACATATTCTGCATTTTATATTTGTATACATTTTAAGACTCACCAGATGCATGCACATATTACATGCTACTTCATATGAAACTTATAAAAATATGACTTTAACGTCTACATTTCAACAGTTTTTGTATTATGTTCTATATTTACTATGTATGCTTAGCATTGCCTGATACTGGTAAAGAGATCACGTGGGATGGATGCGTACTTATTTCAATCCTCATGTGATACCTCTAGGAATGTATACAGCCTGTATGCTGAGAAGAAGTTTGAATACCTGTCAGTCAAACTAATACTATAACCTGGGAAGGTCTACTGCTCAGACATGAACCCAATTTAAACAACTCAACCACTTTTTGCTGTGTAAAATGATTCTAGGTTTGACAATGACTGTAGCTTGAATGCTTGTGTCTTTATTGTTTCTACCTATTTTCAACACTTAAATGTGAAACTATCACAAGATTCTCTACACAACATAATATTTAAAGGAACTCTATGAAGTGGTCTGGGTGCCATGTGCCCTCTTTTCAACCCTGCAGTTAAAAACATAGCCGTTCTGCACGCCTGAAGCTCTGAGCCTATAAAGGCATTACATGGAGGACTGTAGCGGTACTTACCTTATCCGGGGGCCGGACGCGGTCCTCTCTTCAAGCCGCGCGCGGTCCTGCGGCTGCACGAGCCGCGCGCGGCTCGTCCGACTGTTCAGACAGGAAGGCGGGCAATGACCGCGAGAAGCGGTCACGTGTCCCGCCTGCAGCTAAGAGCGCGCCGCGAATCTCGGGCGCGCTCTTAAAGAGACAGTGGGAGCCTAAATTGCAAAAAGGCTCCCATTGGCTCCTGTCATGCCAATCACCCCATACACTTACCTGTTGGGGGAGTGGAAGTGACAGGAGCCAATCATATTAGTTTGAAGGCTACTTATACTTACCCTTTTCCCTTAGTTCCTTGCCCTATCGTGGTTTCTGCTACAGTTCCCTTTAGTGCTTGTTGTGTTCAGTTGTGTTTCTCCGTATTTGACCTTGGCTTTGTATTCTGACTTCGTTTTCGCTTTATCCTATTCTGTACTGTTTGCCGGCTTGCTGATTCCTGTGTACCAGTCCCCGGCTAGTTTTCGTTTTCGCTGTCTCTTTGTGCCCTTGACCTCGGATCGTTCCTGACTCTGTCTTATCCTATTACGTCGAGTCCGGCCACTCTAAGGTCCGGTAGACGTATCTCTCCTCTGTACTGTCTTCTGTTAGGCTGGATCCTGCGTGTAGGGGTATATACTCGTTACATTACGATAGGGCCATGGACCCCGCAGATTTAGCTCAACAGATGGCGACCCATGAGGCTAGATTTGTAGAGCAGGATCACCGTATGGATCAAATAGCTCAGGCTCTCCAGACGCTCTTAGCTAGAACCATTCCAGCAACCGCACCTAACCCTCCTGCACCCCTGCTTCCTGAAGTATCGACTATGCCTAACGCTACAGCACATTTAACGCCTCCTCCTAGGTATGGAGGGGATTCTAAGACATGCAGAGGGTTCATTAACCAAATAGAGTTTCATTTTGAAATGTATCCACGTTCATTTCCCACAGAGAGGTCTAAAGTTGGGTTCTTTATGCACCAACTTACCGACAAAGCACTTGAATGGGCAAACCCTATTTGGGAGGCTAATGGACCTATGGTGCATAACTTTCACAGTTTCCTAACAGCTTTTCGCAGAACTTTTGATACTATGAAAAGGTCTAAGAATGCCGCTAGAGCATTAATGAGGGTTAAACAGGGTTCTAGGTCTGTGGCTGATTACGCTATACAGTTTCGTACCCTTGCCTCACAGGTCGATTGGACCAATAATGGGTTAACTACGGCCTTCATGGAAGGTTTATCAGACTCTATATTGGATGAGGTAGCAGCTAAGGAGCTTCCTATTGCCTTAGAGGACCTTATTGACTACCTCATCGATATAGATAATAGGATTCGTGACAGGCTCTATACTAAGAACAGGAATAGACGTTTTGTTACACCTATTCAACCCAGAGTTAATATACCGGAGAGTGTTAAAGTATCTGAAGAGGAACCTATGCAATTAGGGGTTGCCAAACTCTCAGATACTGAGAAATTACATAGGAGAAGGGAGGGACTCTGCCTATATTGTGGTAAGAGAGACCATATGGTAAAGGAGTGTCCTCTGCTCCCGGAAAACTCTCGCACCTAAGACCTTATAGGGGACTGGCCTTGGGTGTGATTTCTAAGTCTCCTACATTGCCTCCTAACCGACTGCTTCTCCCTGTTTCTTTACATATGGGAGAGAGTTGTATAGTTGAAAACATAGACGCCCTGGTTGATTCTGGGGCAGCCGAGAACTTTATAGACTCTGGTTTTGTAAAGAGAAACAATATTCCCATCAGAGAGAAGGAGATACCCTTGGCCGTTGAGGCCATAGATGGTAGACCATTGATATCTCCTGTTGTTACTCACGAGACTACACCGCTACACATGTACACAGGGGTTCTACACTATGAAACCATTCGGTTCCAGGTCATCACCTCTCCCTCTTCACAGTTGGTGTTAGGGTATCCATGGTTACGTGCCCACAATCCCATTTTTGACTGGGAGACAGGGCAGATAAAATCATGGAGTGAAGCCTGCCATGAGTCATGTACTATTGAAGTCACGCCTGTGAATTCTATTAACGTTCCTACTGTTCCTCCTTTATCTACGACAATACCCTCTCAGTATTTAACTTTAAAGACTGTCTTTGATAAAAGAGAGGCTGACAAATTACCGCCTCACAGACCCTACGATTGTGCTATTGATTTGTTGCCTGGTACTATACCTCCTAAGGGCAGGGTGTACCCCCTATCGGTTCAAGAAAACCGTGTCATGGAGGAGTACATTAAAGAGTCATTAGACAAGGGATTTATTAGAAGATCCTCTTCTCCGGCTGGAGCGGGGTTCTTCTTTGTATCAAAGAAAGAAGGTGATTTAAGACCTTGCATTGATTATAGAGGTCTTAACAAGATCACCATCAAAAATGCTTACCCTATACCTCTAATAACAGAATTGTTTGACAGGCTCAAACATGCTACGGTATTCACCAAATTAGATCTTAGAGGAGCATACAATTTGATACGTATTAAAAAGGACCACGAATGGAAGACAGCCTTTAACACTCGGTCAGGTCATTATGAGTATACCGTCATGCCATTTGGGCTTTGCAATGCCCCAGCAGTGTTCCAAGAATTTATTAATGATGTCTTAAGGGACTTTATTCACTCATTTGTTATTGTGTACTTGGATGACATTTTAATATATTCTACTGACATTCACGCTCATCACAGACATGTTACAACAGTTCTGAAGACCCTTCTTGCTAATGGTCTTTATTGCAAATTAGAAAAATGTCTATTCGACCAGTCCGAGGTCCAGTTTCTAGGGTATTTGATTTCCGCCGAGGGTTTTCGGATGGATCCCCAGAAGCTCGCTGCAGTCATAGAATGGCCTCTGCCGCAAGGTCTGAAAGCCATCCAGCGTTTTCTGGGTTTCTCTAATTATTATAGACGTTTTATCAAAGGTTTTTCGTCTATAGTAGCGCCTATTACTCGTATGACTAAAAAGGATGGCAATACACGTGTCTGGTCTACTGAGGCACTTCAGGCTTTTGACTTTCTTAAAACTACGTTCGCCTCTGCCCCTATTTTACAGCATCCTGTCCCCTCATTGCCATATATACTTGAGGTTGATGCTTCCGATATAGGGGTAGGTGCTGTCTTATCCCAAAGAGAGTCTCCTGACAAGCCATTGCATCCTTGTGGATTCTTTTCTAAACAAATGTCTAAGGCAGAGAGGAATTATGATGTGGGTAATCGCGAACTCCTTGCTATCATTTTAGCACTCAAAGAATGGAGACATTTGCTAGAAGGAACTAAGGATCCTATTCTCATATTTACAGATCATAAGAACCTATCCTACCTTAGCGAAGCTAAAAGATTGTCTTCAAGGCAGGCTAGGTGGTCACTGTTCTTGTCTCATTTTAATTATATAATCACCTATAGGCCAGGTGACCGGAACACCAAAGCGGACGCTCTGTCCAGACAATTCGAGACTATTGACAAACAGGAGATTGATGTCACTCCTGTCATTCCCCCAGACAGGATAATAGCAACTACTATATTGTCTATTTCCTCGTCCCTCTTGCAGGCCATACAAGCGAAACAAGGCATGGCACCCAGCGAGAGGCCTAATGATAAATTGTTCGTTGACATTCCCGAGAGACGGGATATTCTGTCACTTTATCACGATACTAAGACTGCTGGACATCCTGGTATTTCCAAAACAGTGTCAGCCGTTTCTCGGTATTTCTGGTGGGATACCTTACGTAAGGATGTTACTGACTATATAAGTGCTTGTACTACTTGTGCATGTATGAAAACTTCTCGTAGAGTTCCTTGTGGGCTGTTGCATCCGTTACCCGTTCCCGAGAGACCTTGGTCTAATCTATCAATGGATTTTATTGTTGAATTACCCCCTTCGAATGGTAACACAGTCATCCTAATGATAGTAGATCGGTTTTCCAAAATGGCTCACTTTGTGTCTCTTCGCAAGTTGCCCACTTCCAAGGAATTGGCTCTTATCTTCGCTAGAGAAGTGTTTCGATTACATGGTATTCCCTTATCTATTGTATCCGATAGGGGTAGCCAATTTGTTTCCAGGTTCTGGAAAGCCTTTTGTTCGGAGATGGGTATTTCCCTCTCATTTTCTTCCGCTTACCATCCCCAGTCTAATGGAGCTGCTGAACGTGCCAACCAGTCTCTTGAGCAGTACCTCCGTTGTTTTGTGTCTCACCATCAGGACAATTGGTCTGACCTGCTTCCTTGGGCTGAATTTGCTCGGAATAATGCCACTCATGATTCTTCCGGCAAAAGCCCTTTTTACGTTGTCTATGGCCAGCATCCCGTTGTTCTTCCGGCTGCATTCTCCTCACAGGGCATGCCAGTTCTGGATGAGCATTTGGCTGGTTTGCGTAATACTTGGGAGCAGGTTCAGCGTTCTTTGGTGGACTCTGCTGCCCGCCAGAAGGCTCAGGCTGACAAGCATCGCAGAGCGGCTCCGTCCTATGTTGTGGGGGACAGGGTTTTGCTTTCCACACGGAATATTCGCCTCCGGGTGCCTTCTATGAAATTGGCTCCCCGCTTCATTGGTCCTTATCGCATTATACATAAGGTTAATCCCGTTTCTTATGCCTTGGGTCTGCCTAAGAATTTGCGTATACCCAATGTATTTCACACCTCTTTGTTGAAGCCTTACGTACGCAACCGCTATACCCGGCATACTCCCCCTCCCCCTCCTGTCTCTGTGGAGGGTCATGAGGAGTTCGAAGTATCTGCTGTTATTGACTCTCGTTTTCTTAGGGGTCGGCTTCAGTACTTGGTACATTGGAAGGGTTATGGGCCTGAGGAGCGCAGTTGGATCTCTGCGGATACTGTTCATGCTCCCCGCCTTGTACGTTCTTTCCATTCGCGTTTTCCTGCCAGGCCTGGTCCTGCCCGCCCGGAGGGCGTGTCCTCAGGGGGGGGTACTGTAGCGGTACTTACCTTATCCGGGGGCCGGACGCGGTCCTCTCTTCAAGCCGCGCGCGGTCCTGCGGCTGCACGAGCCGCGCGCGGCTCGTCCGACTGTTCAGACAGGAAGGCGGGCAGTGACCGCGAGAAGCGGTCACGTGTCCCGCCTGCAGCTAAGAGCGCGCCGCGAATCTCGGGCACGCTCTTAAAGAGACAGTGGGAGCCTAAATTGCAAAAAGGCTCCCATTGGCTCCTGTCATGCCAATCACCCCATACACTTACCTGTTGGGGGAGTGGAAGTGACAGGAGCCAATCATATTAGTTTGAAGGCTACTTATACTTACCCTTTTCCCTTAGTTCCTTGCCCTATCGTGGTTTCTGCTACAGTTCCCTTTAGTGCTTGTTGTGTTCAGTTGTGTTTCTCCGTATTTGACCTTGGCTTTGTATTCTGACTTCGTTTTCGCTTTATCCTATTCTGTACTGTTTGCCGGCTTGCTGATTCCTGTGTACCAGTCCCCGGCTAGTTTTCGTTTTCGCTGTCTCTTTGTGCCCTTGACCTCGGATCGTTCCTGACTCTGTCTTATCCTATTACGTCGAGTCCGGCCACTCTAAGGTCCGGTAGACGTATCTCTCCTCTGTACTGTCTTCTGTTAGGCTGGATCCTGCGTGTAGGGGTATATACTCGTTACAAGGACCCACCGGTGTAGGAATTTACATTTCTGTTTATTAATACCTGTGTCTTCAATAAAGCTGCATTCTACTCCCCCACATTCAGTCTTGACTAATGCATGGGGAATAGCTATCTATAATCTCTGCTTTACAGGAGAAAGGGTCTCCAGAGCTATAACCACTGTAGAGAGCTATAATCACGTATGCACTATCCAGGACAGCAGTATGAAGAGACCTTCAGTTCAGTTTTGGTTACTGGGTCTGAAGTGCTCCAGCGTCCCCGGCTAGCATTGAGGAAGCTGGCCTAACTGGAGTGCTCAACTGGAGAACAGTGGCTCCGTTACAGGGGCAAACCATTAAGTAACAGTTTGACCCCTTGCCTGGGTCCTCACGAGACACCTGGTCTCCTCTCCTACCGGGTGCTGGCTTTTTCAGAGCTGAAGAAGCTGGAAGTCGATGCAGTTGTCATTAGCTGAGAGTGTCAGCTGACCGCTCTTAGCATAAGAATGCAATTTTGTTAAAAAAATAAAAAATGACACAGAATTGACATTAGCCAGTGACACTGTCTGAGATAGAATTATACTTCCAGGAGCTAATCTCCAAAAGTTAATAGTAAGCATTTAAGTCTTCTGGTCTTTTATCTTTGTTATTGTTTGTTATTCTAGGCTTATGCCTCAAGTATATGACATCTTGATGCAATATGTTATTATGATATGTAATTAACTACGTGATTGTGCATATAACTTGAACCTGTGCATAGGCTATGGATTATTGTTATATATAAAATTATGTTTCAATAAAAATCGATTTAAAAATAAATAAATAAGTCTTCTGGTCTAGAGACTAAGGGAAAAATATATTTAAAAGTCAAAAATGCTGATTTTTTTGGTGTTTTTGGGAGGGGATGTATAATTTCAAATAGTCAAGGAGAGACTATATTCTTCATGACTTCAAGACACAATTTTTAAATTGTGATCATCAACTTGTGTGCTGTAACTGTTGTCAAACTGCTTCCTGCCTGGTGAGATCGCTCAATGGGCTATTGCATTATCAGAAACTGTTTATACTTTGTGGGTTGCAGATTCAATTCCCAACTGAGGTAGATTAAATATGAATGGTTTATTTGGGAAACCAGAGAATATCTGACTGTACCTTTCTTGGTAAAACATCACTTATTCTCTTTGCATTTTATTTGATAGAGTCCTAACCTCAACATCCAATGAAAGGGATTTAGGAGTAATTATTTCAGATGACTTAAAGGAGCACTATAGGGTGAGGAACACAAACATGTATTCCTGACCCTATAGGGTTAAACCACCATCTAGCCACCCTGGTCCCCTCATGACTCCCTGAATATGGTAAAAGCTTACTTGTATTCAAGTCTGGAGCTGCTTACTTTGTCCCTGTTTCCTTTTGACCTGCTCACTGTCTGCTGACATCATCAGAAGTGGTGGCCTGATCCAATCACAATGCTTCCCCATAGGATTGGCTGAGACTGACAAAGAGGCAGATCAGGGCCAGAGCCAGCACAATTCAAACACAGCCCGGGCCAATCATCATCTCCTCACAGAGATGAATTGAATCAATGAATCTCTATGAGGAAAGTTCAGTGTCTGCATGCAAAGGGAGGAGATGCTGAATGTTTGGATGCATTTTAGGCAGCCATGACCCAGGAAGGATCTCTAACAGCCATTTGAGGAGTGGCCAGTGAAGTTATCACTAGTCTGTAATGTAAACACTGCATTTTCTCTGAAAAGGCAGGGCCTACAGCAAAAAGCCTGATGGTAATGATTCTACTCACCAGAACAAATTCAATAAGCTGTTGTTGTTACTGAATTTTTTTATTTTTTTTATGAAATGCCTGTTGGTGTCAATGTTGCATACATTTCAGGTTCATTCTCTGGGATTTTGGTTGAACCCATTAACCTCCCTGGCGGTATGATTATGTCAGGAATTTTGTACCAAAAGCGGTACCATTTTTTTGCATTTGAATTACCGCCCAGTTCCGCCCCCATGTCAGGCATGTCAATCAAATTTTAATTAATCAAATCACATAATTACGTTAAAAGATTATTTAAATATACATGTAGAATTTTTATATATATGCATTTATAGGTATTTAAATTCTACGTGTATACTAATGTAATCTTTTATGTAATTATATGTATTTATCTATATATATATATATATATATATATTTGCGCTTATTTCTATTTTATATATATATAGATATATATAGAATGTCATTCTAAGTGTATTTTGTTACCGATATATATATATTAATAACAAAATACAGTTAGAATGAAATTACATATGCATATATAATTTATATTAAATTTTGTTTCAATATTTTATTTATTTATTTTATTATTTTATTTATTTATTATTTTAATTATACGTATTTATATATAATATATATATATGTACATCTATTATATATATAATATATATACATATTATATATATATATATATATATATATATATAAAAATATATTTAATTTATTTTTACACTTGTCTTTTTTTATTTTTTTTATACTTCCCACCAGCAGGGGGACTGTCTGATATTTCAAACAGTCCCCCTGCTGGCAGATCCACAGCCAGCTATAGAGGGCCATGTGATCGCTCTTTGAGAGCGATCACATGGCCCCCGGGGGCCTGATTTGCCGTGGGAGGGCTGCCTGGGCTGTGAGGCAGTCCTCCCGAAGCGGATCGCGGCGGAGGTAAGTGAATCTTATCTACCCCGAGCGTGACTCGGGGTTACCGCTTCTGGCAGCGAAAATTAACCCCGAGTCACGCTCGGGAATACCGCCAGGCAGGTTAAGGCCCAAACTTCTGGAATAAAAGGGAATCATGACATGTCAGACATGTCATGTGTCCTTAAGGGGTTAAAGACAAAAAAAGATGATATCTAAGAACAGTGTGTAAAGCAGGCACGTCCAACCTGCGGCCCCCAGATGTTGCTGAACTACAACTCCCATGATTATTTCAATGAAACAGCCAGGGAATCATGGGAGTTGTAGTTCAGCAACATCTGGGGGGCCGCAGGTTGGACAGCCCTGGTGTAAAGGATGAAATCATGAAAGAAAACAAGATTACATTTTTACATCACAGTGTGTTTTGCTCTAGAAGTTCTCATTTCCTGCTCTATTAATTGAATTTTAAGCACATAGAGGAGGTTCCTGTAGCAGAAGATAAAAAACTCTAAATTAAACAAACAGTGCAATAAGGGAAGTTTAAAAAACAGTTCGGTGTTTCAGTGTGGCTAGGGCCAGTGGCAGAGAAACAGGTGTTGCTAGGGTCATGAGTGTGACCAGGTACTTTTTTTTCCCACGAGACAGGCAACTATGTGGTAAGGCAGAGTAGGCACCTGCTTAGCTAGTGGGCGAGTACCTACTCTCCTTAAAAGTACAGTGTCCAGGGGTTGCACTAGATGGGTAGCAATGTAGTTGTAATCTTTGTGCTTTTTCTGCACTCTTCCCTCACGTACCCTGTGGAAATGCTAGGAGCACTCTGGCCCAGGCATCATTAAAGGGTAGGCAAGGGAAAAGTGCTTATAGAGCATGAAGAACAGCAGCCCCACTGGACCCAAGGGAGAAGACCTACACCAGCTCTCCCAAAGGTAGAAAGGCTGGAGTGGATGGGCTAAAATAAAAAATAAAAACAGCAAATAAAATGAATTTTTCGAGAGAATGTGTATGTGTGTGTAAGTGTGTCAGTGTGTCAAATCAGTGATAGTGTGTGTTTGCAAAGAACAATTTAACATAGGAACCTGGAATGTTAGAACTATGAACCAAGGCAAATTAGATGTAATCAAACATGAGATAACAAGGTTAAACATCGATATCCTGGGAATTAGTGAACTCAAATGGCCTGGAATGGGACATTTCACATCAGACAACCATCACATCTTCTACTGTGGTCAAGAATCCCGCAGAAGAAATGGAGTAGTCATCATAGTAAATCAACGGGTGGGCAAAGAAATGCTCGGCTACAAGCCAATAAATGACAGAATGATTTCAATTCAAATTCAAGGCAAGCCATTTAAAGGGACACTATAGTCACCTGAACAACTTTAGCTTAATTAAGCAGTTTTGGTGTATAGAACATGCCCCTGCAGCCTCACTGTTCAATCCTCTGCCATTTAGGAGTTAAATCCCTTTGTTTATGAACCCTAGTCACACCTCCCTGCATGTGACTTGCACAGCCTTCCATAAACACTTCCTGTAAAGAGAGTCCTATTTAGGCTTTCTTTATTGCAAGTTCTGTTTAATTAAGATTTTCTTATCCCCTGCTATGTTAATGGCTTGCTATACCCTGCAAGAGCCTCTTGTATGCCTCTTGTATGTGATTAAAGTTCAATTTAGAGATTGAGATACAATTATTTTAGGTAAATTACATCTGTTTGAAAGTGAAACCAGATTTTTTTTTTCATGCAGGCTCTGTCAATCCTAACCAGGGAAGGTGTGGCTAGGGCTGCATAAACAGAAACAAAGTGATTTAACTCCGAAATTACAGTGAATTGAGCAGTGAAATTGCAGGGGAATGATCTATACACTAAAACTGCTTTATTTAGCTAAAGTAATTTAGGTGACTATAGTGTTCCTTTAACATCACAGTGATCCAAGTTTTTGCTCCAACCATGGATGCTGAAGAGGCTGAAATTGTCCAGTTCTATGAAGATCTTCAACACATGATAGATATAACACCAAGAAAAGATGTTACTATCCTCATAGGAGTCTGGAATGCTAAAGTAGGGAACCAAAAGATCATGGTCATGGAGTTCAAAATGAAGCAGGTCAGAGATTAGTAGAATTCTGTCAAGATAATTCGCTGGTCATAGCAAACACCCTCTTCCAACAGCCTCCGACACGACTCTACACATGGACATCACCAGATGGACAATATAGAAATCAGATTGACTATATACTTTGCAGCCAATGATGGAGGAGCTCTATACAGTCAGCAAAAACAAGAACTGGAGCTAACTGTGGCTCAGACCAAGAGCTTCTTATTGCAAAGTTCTAAATTAAACTAATGAAAAGAGGGAAAACCATCAGACCAATCAGATACGACATAAATAATATCCCTTGTGAATATGCAGTGGAATTAAGGAATAGATTTGAGAGAATAGAGATGGACGATAGAATGCCTGAAGAACTTTGGACCAAAGTTTGCAATATGATCCAGGAAACCGGAAGAAAAAATATCCACAAAAGAAAGAAATCTAAGAAGGCTATCTTATGAGGCTTTAAAAATAGCCCAGGAAAGAAGGAAAGCAAAAGGTAGGGGAGATCGGAAAAAATTTGTCCAACTAAATGCAGAATTCCAAAGGAAAGAAAGCAGAGACAAGCAGACATTCTACAATGAGCAATGTAAAGAGATAGAAAAAGATAACAGAATGGGAAAGTCAAGAGATCTATTCAAGAAAATTGGGAATCTAAAAGTTACCTTTCATGCCAAAGTGGGTGTGATAAAAGACAAAAATGGAAGGGACTTAACAGAAGATCAGATAAAGATGAGATGGCAGGAATACACTGAAGATCTATACAGAAATGATCTTAACAGCAGTGATGATCTCAATAGTTGGTCCAATGAGCTGGAACCAGAAATCTTGGAGAGCGAAGTGAGATGGGCCCTAGGATGCCTTGCAGATAACAAGGCTGCAGGAGTTGATGAAATCCCAATTGAACTATTCAAAATTCATGATGATGCTGTGAAATTTCTGCTTGCCTTATGCTAGACATGTGCAATTCGTTTTGGTCCAAATTTAAATTCGTCCGAATTTCGGCAATTCAGACATTCTTGCTTCCGAATGTCTGAATTGCCGAAGTGCCGAATTGCTGAATTTCGGAAGTGTTGAACCAAACCGAATTGCTGAAGCTCCGAATTGCTGAAGTCCTGAATTGGTGAAGTCCCGAATTTCGGAAATGCTGATCTGAACGGAAATGCCGAAGTGCCGAATTTCGGAAGTGCCGAAGTGGCGAATTTCGGAAGTGCCGAAGTGCTTCGGATTTCTGAAAAGTGGCAACACAGGAGAGGGAGGTAAAATTAAGGGAATGATGACAGGAATCTAACCCTATCCCTAATCCTAGCCCTAATCCTACCCCTAACCCTAAACCTACCCCTACCCCTAACCCTTACTCCAACCTTCCTCTTAGGGCTAGGGGTAGAGGTAGGGTTAGGAGTAGGATTAGGGTTAGGGTTATAGGTTATGGGGTAGGGTTCGGGGTAAGGGTAGAGGTAGGGGTAGAAGTAGGGTTAGGGTAAGCGTTATGGGGTAGGGTTAGGGTTATGGAATTGTCAAAGTCTCAAATTCCCGAAATTCTGAAGTCCTGAATTCCCGAAGTCCTGAATTTCAGAAGTGCCAAACCGAAGTGCCGAATTGTTGAAGTCCCGAATTTCGGAAGTGCTGAACTGGATCAAAGTGCCGAATTGCCGAAGTCCCGAATTTCTGAAGTGCCGAATTTTTTGCCCATGCACATCCCTACCTTATGCCAACAAATTTGGAAAGTCAACAGGGGCCAAAAGACTTGAAAAAGTCAGTATCCCAATTTGAAAAAGAGGCCATGCCAAAGAGTGCTCCAATTATGGAACAATTGCACTAATTTCACATGCCAGCAAGGTAATGCTTAATATCCTACAAGCTTGACTCAAACAATATATGGACAAGGAATTACCAGATGTACAAGCTGGGTTCCGCAGAGGACGAGGTACAAGAAACCAAATTGACAATGTACGATGGATAATAGAGAAAGTCAGAGCGTTCCGGCAAAACATCTACTTCTGCTTCATTGACTATTCTAAAGCCCTTGACTGTGTGGATCACGACAACATTTGGCAAGTTCTTAAAGAGATGGGAATACCAGATCATCTCATCCGCCTCATGAGGAATCTGTATGTGGACCAAGAAGCCACAGTCAGAACCGAACATGGGACAACAGAATGGTTCAAGATCGGGAAAGGAGTGCGACAAGGTTGTGTATTGTCACCTTATTTATTCAACTTATATGCGGAATACATAATGCGTAAGGCTGGGCTGGATGAATCCAAAGCCGGAATCAATATTGCTGGAAGAAATATCAACAACCTCAGATATTTGGATGATACTACTCTGATGGCTGAAAATGAGGGAGAACTAAAGGACCTATTGATGAGGGTAAAAGAAGAGAGTGCAAAAGCTGGCTTGCTGCTCAACATTAACCCCTTAAGGACACATGATGTGTGACATGTCATGATTCCCTTTTATTCCAAAAGCTTGGTCCTTAAAAAGACTAAGATCATGGCAAACAGAAATCTCAGTTCCTGGCAAATAGATGGGGAAGAAGTGGAGGCAGTGACAGATTTTATTTTCCTGTGATCCAAGATCTCTTCAGATGGTGACTGCAGTCTTGAAAATAAAAGATGTTTGCTTCTGGGGAGGAAAGCTATGGCAAGCTTGGACAAGCTGGTAGACACATCCCCCCTCCCAAGCCCCCACCCGTGCCGTGCGAGTGGGGGCTTCTAACCTGAAGGTGGGGGCCTATTGCCCCCCGGCCCCTACCACTGAGCGGTGGGTGGGGCCCCTAAATTAGAATAAGGGGGGACCTATTGCCCCCCCTGCCCGCACCCCTGAGTGGCGGGAGGGGGCCCTAAAGTAAAATAATGGGGGGAACCTATTTGCCTCCCCCCCAGCCCCCACCCCTTAGTGGTGGGTTGGGGCCCTAAATTAGAATAAGGGGGGGGCCTAATGTCCTCCCCCTGGCCCCCAACCCTGAGCGGTGGGTGCGGGCCCTAAATTAGAATGAGGGGAGGGACCTAATGTCCTCCTCCCTGGCCCCCATCCCAGAGCGGTGGGTGGGGCCCCTAAATACTAATTAGGGGGGACAACCTAATGTCCTCCCCCTGGACCCCACTCCTGAACGGTGGGTGGGGGCCCTAAATTAGAATGAAGGGGGGGAACTAATGTCCTCCCTCATGGCCCCCACCCCTGAGCGGTGGGTGGGGGACCTAAATTAGAATGAGGGGGGAACCTAATGTCCTCCCCCATGGCACCCACCCCTGAGCGGTGGGTGTGGGCCCTAAATACTAATTAGGGGGGGGACCTAAAGTCCTCCCCCTGGCCCTCACACCTGAGCGGTGGGTGGGGGCCCTAAATACTAATTGGGGGGACCTAATGTCCTCCCCCCTGGCCCCCACCCCTGAACGGTGGGTGGGGCCCTAAATACTAATTATAAAGCCTTCCCCCGCCCTGCAATTAGGCTCAAAGCACTCTGATTAGTGGGTTTAAGCCATCTAATCAGAGTGCTCTGACAGGTAAATGAAGAGACTGACAGGAAAGTCTCTACATTTACCTGTCACAGCACTCTGATTGGTTGGTTTGAAATCCACCAATCAGAGTGCTCTGTGTCATTTTACACAGCGTGAGAAAGTTCTTTGGAATTTTCCCACGCTGTGTAATTTGACTCATAACACTCTGATTGGTTACTTAATCCACCAATCAGAGAGTTATGAGTCAAATTACACAGCGTGGGAAAATTCAAAAGAACTTTCCCAAGCTGTGTAAAATGACACAGAGCACTCTGATTGGTGGATTTCAAGCCAACCAATCAGAGTACTGTGACATTTCTTGACTGTGCTACTGAGCAGACGTGATCAGACGTGTGCTATCATGGTGAACTATGTTACACTCTGTTGCTACCTTTTCTTCCTTGGTGGATGTGATGTTGACACAGCCAAGAAGGAACAGGAAGCAACGGAGATAGGGGGAAGTGGTTATCTCTCTCCTGACTTGTAAAGGTATTGAATTACCCAATTAAAATATCAAAGGGTAAAGCTTATCCCTCTGTAAGAATGGCATACATGAGCTTGGTCACATGACACCTGGTCACCATATTAGTTTGATGACAAAATGTCACCACATGTAGAATTATGCATATCGGTTTTGCCGATCTCGGAATTTCGATCAGCTGTGACTACCACGTTAGCTACCTCTGATTAAGGAACAGGTGAAAAGAAACTGAACACCACCAATGATGTGAATGGAATGGAAGACTCCCACTAAAACCATCAATGGACTAAAGGGACTAGCCCTATTTAATGGGACTGATGGGAGGGTGGAATTAGGCTGCTTTTTGGGGAGCATTATTGTTGTAACTGCTTTTATCAAATATTGCTCTCTGAGGAAGTCCCAGAAGAAGACCATACTTCTTTTTATTGTATTTTTTTTATACTTCCAATAAACCACTTTTTAACTTATCTACCATTCGGAGTCCTGTATTGTTCCTCATACCGGGTGATACCTGATCCTAAGAGGAAGACATGAGCCCCCCAAGACATCGGGGGAGGCACCATTAGTGTGCATATTACTTCAATTTCTTGTGAGTGCAATTTTGAGCAGGGGATATTATATTTCCACTAACTGTATTACGCAATGTTCTTTTTATTTATTATTCTTTAGGTATATCAGCTGAATCCCATGTGTATTGTATAGCTTTTTGGCTTATATATGTGTATATGTTTTAATGTATGTGCATACACACGTGCATGTATTATTAACAAAATTTGTATTATACTAAAGTGTATGTTTAAAAAAAAAAAGTGTATATTAAAGAGCATTACAATTCCATCTCTACATTGTTCTACCAGAAATGGTAGCAAATGTATAGTTTTTATTTTAAAGCTCTTCAAAAATATGGTCCTTCCCCTACCTGTCACACAGGGTTTAATGCCATAGTTTGAGTGGATTATTACAAAAATGATTTGAACATTTAGCATTCATTACCCAAGTCTTCCACTGACCATGCAGAAACACAGCATAAAGGATAACGACTATTTCACTACCAGATGTAATTTTCTTGAAAGTTAGCCTGCTATTGTGACTTTACCAGGTAAACACTCTGAAAAAACCTTCCAAGTTAGTTTCGCCCATTTGTATGCACTCTGTGATAATGGATTTAAAATTGGGCTTAATCTGACAGAAGATGAATATGGAGCACTCAAAGTTATAATAAGCCCACCACTACTATGAAATCAGCACTAAATGGTGGAGAGTGGAGACTGCCAGCACTCATTTACAACTAAAGATTATTTCATTTATGCACAGACATATGGATGATGCTTCCTCCTATCAACTATGGGGTCTACTGACTAAACAGGGCTCTGCAGCAAGATGACAAGTCTCTCTGGAACACAGACAAATGAAGCTGTGCTTTATCTATCTACTATTTTCTACTTGATTTTCAAAGGGAATGGAATAAGACTTTACAATGTATTTTTAATAAATTATTATTAATAGAAAAATAAATAAATAGGTTGATTATATCCATGAATTTTTACCAGTCCACTTCATTCCAATGTAAAGCATTCTGTATGGGAACAAAATCTGGTTAACAGCTGAGAACACTATACAAGCATGTGTCCTATCATAACCCCAGATAAAACTACAAACTCCCCCTTAAAAGACTACTACAAGCATTCTAACCACTACAGCCCACTCAAGTGGTTATGATGCCAGCATTATCCTGGCCCGATTCCGTTAAGGATTGCCTTCTTACCAATAGTTTCCGACTGGCTAATGACCGTTACACCTCCAGCAGTCAGGGGGTTTGAGTTTCACAGCAAAACGTTGCAAATACTAACTACAGAGCCTACCAAATAACTGAAGTTGTGATGGTGCTTGGAAACACTCTTTAAAATCTAGTCCTTATTTCTATAAGTGGAACTAGACAGAAACAATGGTTAAAATTGCATGTTCCTCATCAGTTCCTAAATTATGTTTGTTCATAACTGTGATCTTCTCCCAGGATGTATTCCTGCTTTTTGCTCGGAACGGGAGACATTTAACAATTGTGGTTTTCCAGGACCAGCGGAATAGGGTTTAATGAGTGGTCCAACTCCCAAGCTCCTCCGTCACATTATCAACATTGTGGCCATGCCCTGTAAAAAAATAATTGGGAGTACCATGACCAATGGGGCCACATGAATATGCTTCCCTCTAGTTATACGCCATTACTAAATTACATATAATCTGTGAGGCTTGCTGTGTGTTGTATTGTGATTGGCTGGAGGCTTAATATTTGTACTTCCAGGAAGGACTGGAGGATTGGGATGCTGTGGGTGAGGGGGGTTGAGTGGATGTTTTCCTAATTGCATTACACAATTTATTTTTAGTTTTGGTATCCATTTCTATAAGCAAACCATGAAGTATTATAGGTTAACAGTAGAAGATTGTTTTTTCAGTACTTATTGTATTTAAAAGTTATAGAAAACTTTAATATTTAATAGATGTAGGAGGTTAAATGTGAGGTTACTCATATTTATATATTTTTTGGTGGATCTGTTTTATTAACATATGTTTATTAAATATTGGGACTACCTACTTACTGTATTGTTAAAGGAGCACTATAGGGTCAGGAACACAAACATATATTTCCCTATAATATTAAAATCACCATCTAGCCCCCCTGGCCGCTTCTTGCCTCCCTAAATATAGTACAACCTTACTTGTATTGTAAGTCTGCAGCTGCTACCTCTGCCCCTGTCTGCCTGTGGACTGTCTCTATCTGCTGACATCATCAGAGGTGGAGGTATGAGCCAATCACAGTGCTTCCCCATTGGATTGGCTGAGACTGACAAGGATGCAGATCAAGGACAGAGCCAGCACAAGTCAAACACAGCCCTGGCCAACCAGCATCTCCTCGTGGAGATGAATTGAATCAATGCATCTCTATGAGGAAAGTTCAGTGTTTGCATGCATGGAGACACTGAATGGCAGTGCTGCTTACTCTGCAGCACTGCCCAAGGATTCTACTCTCCAGAACAAATGCAATAAGCTGTAGTTGTTCTGGTGACTATAGTGTCCCTTTAAAGTGGAACATTCTACTACCACTTCAATACCAGAACAGTCTTTCATTTGATGCAAATTCAAAACAAAAGGGGATTTTTAAATATATTTTACACGTAACTTTGTGTTACAGTGCTGTCATTTATGCACTTGGTAACAGCAGATGTAATCTGCGCAGCAGGTTATTAAAGTATTCTCTGTATTTTGGTTTCATAAAACCATTTGAGATTGTCTGGTTCTTCAAGCTAAGTTACAACCAATCAGAATATCACAGCAACAAAAACTATGAAAGGATATGTTACAATGCAAATTGCTCAATTGTATTCTGGCCTTTGGGCTTGAGATTACTGGAATCATTTGTTTTATAAAATGCATGTGATTTTTTTGTGGAATAAATTGTTCACAATACAAGAAAACCTAGTCATATCCTAGAGAAGGTAGAGACAATCTAAAACTTGACTATTATTAAGCATTAATATTAAAACGAGTCTAATGATAGATTATAAAAGAATGTTAATTACTGTGTAAATGGCATAGAAATTAATTTGGTCAGCCTAGCCAATTTATACACTCTAATACGTAAAAAATATATTTTGTTGCTGATGGTTGGTTGCCTCTAAAATGTGTAGCAAAGTAGCAAAGAATTAACATTTTTACAATGTTTCCATGAATTAAAAAGGAACTGTTGCCAAATCTATACATGTGTTTGCTAGAGCAAGAGTCTCAAAGTAGGGACAAATGTCCTATAATAGAGAATCAACTGAAACACTAAGGAATTCTATAGAACCACCAGGGTTGATAATCAAAAGATATAGGGACAGAAACAGCGATGTCTAAAAAAAATAAAAATAAACGAAAATAAATATTTCCCCACAACTAATCAAAGATAAAATAATAATTAAGCTGACTAGTGTTGCGCTTTAGTTAACATCTATCAACTAAACAGTGGGTTAAATAATCTCATAGTAAGAGATTAAAAAAATGTCTTCAGCCTATCGGAAAAACATTGCAAAAGGGTGATCAGTAGTGACTCATAACTAAACTGTTCCTCCAAATACCAGCAAATAGTTTGAAAGTATAGCGGACAAAACCAACTAAGGTGGTGCTTCAGTAGGCATCTATCAGTTAAGTGGTGAATTGATTCGTTATTGTAGGTATATAAAAAAAAAAAGAACACCACAGTTTGTAGAGCATGAGAAAATGGTAGACAATTTTATAGCTAAAACACTTACTCCAAATGGTTGCAAACAATAATGAGTTAGGGGTATAATTCAAAGATGGTAGAAACACTTTAAGGTTTGCCAGCTGAGTGATCTGCAGCTGAAACTTTGTTTTACATCTAAGCATATTTGACAAATTGATAGATGCAGGTTTGGTGGTCACCAACTTCCTGAATTATTGAATATCACAAAATAGTAAGATAATATATATGTAACACTACCGTTTCCCTACAATGCAAACAATCAATGAATGTAGCAGAGCCCTGGTAGTGGAGAATCCTGAAGGTTACAAGGAGATGTTGCACAATGCTAGAATAAAAAAATGAAAAAAAAAAATGCAAAAAAAAAAACCAACCTATTCTGCCCTGTTGTGTATTTGAGGGCACCTATCCACTAAATAGTGCTCTTGTTAAACTGTTTTAACAACGAATGTTGCTAGAATTAAACTATTCACCAGAAAGCAGAAGAGAGGATAAATAGAGCTAGTCATGCCCATTCCAATAAAATAAAGTAATGTCTATAGTAACTGTTCATCCATAGATTGTGTTATCTTGGATAATTCGACTGTAGCATGATCGAAGATCTACAAACATACACAAAAATCTATGGGTGTAACAGAGACCCCAAAAAGCGTGTTTTGGGCATCCCTTGGCATCCCTTGGCACTACTGGAAGTTTTAATTTTATTGGGGTTGAAGGAGCGCCTCAGCATCATGGAGGAACTACCATACTGTTGGTAACCATATGTGGTTGTGGGAAGATGGGCAACTGGTATGCTCACTCACAAATCCCTCTTTACTTTTACAAGTCACATCCCACTGCTAGTGGGATGGAAATTTCAGGGACGGAGTAGCCAGTGTGTGTATGTCAGTGTGTTTTGTGTATGAGTGTGAATTTGTACATGAATATGTGTTTGTGTACATGAGTGTATGAGTCAGCATGTGTATATGAGTGTATGTGTGTATATTAGACTGGGTACCCACAGTGTTCATTTAGCCATTTTACTCCAAGGTAATGAGCCGCTATATCTGCTGCAAGGACAGTGTATTTCATTGTAGTCATGCTTTCATATTTCGCCATACATATAGTTGTGTTGAATTTTATTGTAATGTCTATATTCTGTTATTATATCGTTCAATAATCTGGCAAACTGCTTGTTTTGGGGGTTAAAGTAGTTATGTTTTAACATTTTCCAAATTTCTATATTTTGCCTACTTTTATATATATATATATGAGTGTTTTCTACTTTGTACTGTTTTGATTCCATTTTTCCTTTTTCAAGCAATAGAATACTGCAGTGTGTATTGGTACATAATCATGTACAATACACAAAAAGATTTGTTTTGAATTTTATTCAGGAATATTAACAATGTTAACTTTTTATGCAACTCCCCTTTCCATCTAAATATACAAGGCAATGTGTTAATAACAGCTAAATGGAGTTTATATTGTTAAATGCAATGGCATTTCTCCTCCTTGTTGGAAATAAAAGAAGTTGATGAAATTAATTTACAATGAGGGTAGCATGAAAATATAATTCATGAAAATGTTTAGGTTTGCCACAAAGGAGAACTGTCTATTGACAGTTAGAGACTTTTAATATTTTCAATGCAAGCTGGATTTTCCAATATTTATTTGCAATGGACACATGGAAGGTAGATATAAATGAGCTGAAATAGGATACATTTGATATACAGGAACAAAAGATGGAAATTATTCTGCTAATTTAAGCACAAACAAGAGAAGTAGACTACCTAAAATAAAAGTGCCAATGGTAATGGTTTTCTTGTAGACTGCAGACTGGATAAGCTGAATACTAGTATGTTAAAGAGGCACTGACAGTAACTTAAAGAGACATGTAACAGATCCCCTATACTCCGACTGAGTATATGCGTTGTAATTATCATGAGTCCCAAAGTGAAGCAGTGATTATAGCTCTGGTATAGCCAAACATCAGCCAAGACTTGATGAAGGGTACAAGAAGAATGTTTTATTATGGCCCAGTGGCCAGCTTATATAAACAGACCCCCAGTATGGGGTCTTTATTCACTTGTACAGTAAGCCCACCCAGGCGCCTCTGTGTCTTGGAGATAAGAGAGAGTGCTTTTGCTTAAACTAATTATCTCCCAGGCACTAGAAATACAAAATATATAAAAAAAAAAAAATACATATAACACATATAGGAACCTCCACAAGTATTATATCCCTGGATAGCCTGGATCTGAGTGCCCAACATGTCCAAATAGCGCTCAGATCCCTCGAACACAGCCGAATCGCCACCGAGGTAAAGTTTTGAGCAACCGCACACGTGGCGTCTGCCCAAATTATGTCCAGAGAAAATGTGGTAGTGGTCAGTCACTAAAATGTTGAACGGTTTCCCTGGCTCATAGGTAACGATTGTTTGCCTAGATCATGCAAACAATCGTATCGAACAGCAGTCTCCTGTCTTGTTGGGAATAGAACCAGGCATCAACGCAAGATCACTGAGGTTCGCATGTGGATGTATCCGACTTTGAGTTCCATACGCTTGACTATCAGGTAAACCACACAGAGAGAGCACTTAAGTTTGTGGTTAGTTTGTAGTTAATGAGCTAGGGGCGTGGTCGTTGAATTGTAGCTGCGGAAATGGGGAAATGTATTTGTGTTCGGGGAAACTTATAACACAAATGAGGAGGTCAATGTCTTGAGAACAGGATAAATAGTGAGTTGGTCACAAGACACTAGTCACCAGAACAATTACAGCTTTATGTAGTTGTTCTGTTGAGTATAATCATTCCCTGCAGGCATTTTAGAGAAAAGGCAGTGTTTACATTGTCCCCTTGGGGCCATTGGAGGTGCTTCCTGTGACATGCTTTGCATGGAGACGCTAAACTTTCCTCATAGTGATGCATTTACTCAATGCATCTCTAGGAGGAGGTGCTGATTAGCCAAACTAGTGTTTGGCCCCACCCCATCCCGCCACCTTGCCGATTTCAGTCAATCCAATGGGAAAGCATTGGATTTACTGAAATAATAAATTCTGATGATGTCAGCAAGGTGGCAGATCTAGGGTGGGGCCAGCACTGGCCATTGATGGCTCTGTGAAAAACCTTCTTGAACTAGGCATATCATAAATTGGGACAGATTGAAATCTGTCCTGTTTCAGCAGATTTTGCACATACCTAGTCTCCTTCAAAAAGGAATTTTAGGGTCCTCCAACTGAATTGTGATTCGGGCACCTGAGCGAGCTGACCACAAGGACAGATTTGGCCTCTCTGCTAACCCAAAGCCACTCTGCTAACCCAAAGTTTCCTCAATACATCCTAGCTCATGCATGTGTCGGTATGTAGTGTGCATTAATGGGTATGTTTGTGCACTGTGTTGACAATTCCCATCTGACTCTCTTTATCTCACCATGCCCCTCTGTTCATGTATTTCCACCTCACATTTGTTCTTTTCCACCTCTCCCCAATTATGCCCTTCTCCTGAGAACTCTCCCTTTCTCCAATTGTTCCCTCTTCTCATCTCCCCTGTCCTTACTTCTTTTCCCCTTCTCTCATTTGTACCCCTCATCTTTCCCTCATTTTTCACTTGTTTCTCTCTTTTTTGCCATCCCTCACTTGAACTTTTTTCTCTTAAATCACCTGTTCCACTCTTCCACCGTGCTTTACACAATTGTTCTCCTCTTTTCTCTCCCCATCCACCAACTGTGCCCTCTAGTCTCACCTTTCAATCATTTGTTCTCATCTTATGCCCCCCCCCCCCTCAGCCCCCATCTCCTGTTGTTCTCTTCTAGTCTTACCTGATTCTCTTCAGGTAAGACTAGAAGAGGTGTTTCTCTTCTAATTTTCCCCCTTGCCCAGTGGTTTGGGGACTTTAGTGGTAACTGCAGGCAGGTGAGGGTCAGGAGGTTGCACAGTTATAATTCTGGCATTATGTTCGTTGCTCTAGTGTAGTTCCTTCAGCTGCCTTCGGGGGAAAGAGGACTGAGAAGGGTAAAGAGGTAGCACCAATGACAGGGTTTCAGCAAGACTGCTCCACTCCCATGTGACACATTGACGTTGTAGCTTTGGCGCAATTATGGGAAATCAGACCCTGGCTGTCCATGAGTTTAGGGATTCTATTGGCCTCTATATTCAGGCACCATCATTGGCTTATAGCACCAGGGAGTGGGACAACATTGCCCATAGGATAGAGAAGCAAAAAGCCATCTTGCAAGTAACACAGAGAGAGCACAGCAGCAAAATGTAAGTGTATAATATTATCTTTTCTCTTCCCCAATAACTGTCTAAGTGTCAATTAAGTGAGGCAATTTACTCAAATATATAATAATAAGGCAGAGCATGTGTACTCCGACTGAGTACCTCCACCAGGCTGGCTTCCAAGCTGCTATCAGGGACTCTAGAGCACTTCAGACCTAGTCACCGAAGTTTGAATAGGGTCTTTGAGGACCTCTTTCACCTGACCAGGCTGCAGTGAATATAGCTCAGGAGACCTTCTTTCCTGTAAAGCAGAGAGTATAGCTTTACTATAGCTTTTCCCCCCATTTTGCATGATTAAATGTATCCCAGATCCTAATATTGGTGCTGAATTAATCCCATATGTAGAAATCACCAGAGAGTGAGTGTGAGAGTGAGAGTGTGAGAGTGTGTGAGAGAGAGAGTGAGAGTGCGAGAGAAATAGATGGATAGATAGATAGATATAGAAATAGATAGATAGATAGATAGATATGAAACATGGGGGATGCTTGCACTCACCTGAACATGCTTAAATGGGGTGCTGCTGGGGGCCATATTATACAATAAACAATACACAAGATCCAGCGCACTCTCCTATCTACTAAACAGCAACTTCAATGTTGACAGATTTTATTAGTTTTTTAAAGTTTTTAAAAACACCTAATCTAGTCAAAAAAATAATGGGGATTTAGTTACATTATATGATAATACATTGCATAAGCCTGCCACAACGTCAATGTACCCCATCTTTGGCAGGTCCTACTCTCACAGTCTAAATCCCCATTATTATTTTTTGCCTAGATTACCTGTTTTTAAAAACTTTTAAAAACTAATAAAATCTGTCAACATTGAAGTTGCTGTTTAGTAGATAGGACAGTGTGCTGGATCTTGTGTATTGTTTATTGTATAATATGGCCCCAGCAGCACCCCATTTAAGCATGTTCAGGTGAGTGCAACCATCCCCCAAGTTTCATATATATATATATATATATTTGGGAGTCCAGCCAACTCCTTGGTTTTGCACCCCTCCCTGTTACAGGTGCCTCATCTCAGGTCCTTATTTAGCCTTGTACTGCAGAGAGCCTCAGATGGAATTTTTTCCCAAGTAGATAGATATACACTGAACAAAATTATAAACGCAACACTTTTGTTTTTGCCCCCATTTTTCATGAGCTGAACTCAAAGATCTAAGACTTTTTCTTTGTACACAAAAGGCCTATTTCTCCCAAATATTGTTTACAAATCTGTCTAAATCTGTGTTAGTAACACTTCTCCTTTGCCGAGATAATCCATCCATCTCACAGGTGTGACATATCAAGATGCTGATTAGACAGCATGATTATTGCAAAGGTGTGTCTTAGGCTTGCCACAATAAAAGGCCTCTCTAAAATGTAGATATCTCTATATATAGTGTTTGTTTACAAACTTTGGGCTGAAGGGTTGCGGTAGGAGGGGGGCAGGCATAGATAGCGAGCTGAGCTGTCAGTCAGCTTGCCAACGCGCATACCGCGCACACATGTGGTAGAGCGCTCATTGTTCATTCATAGGGCGACATTCAATGCCTCTCAATGAAGAATGCGATTGGTGCAGCACCAAGTGTGGCATGTGCACCAGATTTCTATGAGGCTTCTCCAAGAGAAGTGTCTGATTTAGCCCTGCTATTTCATTATTTGACGAAAAAAGGGAGCATGGTCTGCCGAGGAGCACGGCGCTGGAACGGAGATAAGTTTTAGCTATAATAAGGACTTAAAAATATTTTTAATTAAGGGGAAATTAATATAAAAGCAAGAAAGAAGGCTAGTGGACCTGTCTTTCTTGCTGGTGGTTCTTTAAGATAGGGCCAAATTCCATGGCCTAATGCTGGGAACGAGTAGCCGATAATAAATTTGAGCAGTGAATTTCCGTTAATTAGTCTAATATGGTAGGTGCACCCGCAAATAAAGAGGTTGTCAGAAGGGTCCCAGAAAGAAACCAATATTTGATTCTGCCACTAATAGTAATTAAGTTGAATGAATCTTAACTAGTAGATTGGAGGTTAGGATAAATCCTAATACCTGATCGAAGTATAATGACGCCTGTGCGGAAACCTACTGTGAAACCTGTGAAACTCAACTAGAGGAGGGCAAGTGTGAGTATTGAGAGAGATGCCTCTTTGTGACAAAAGGCAAGTACGAATACGGAACAGTCAGATTGTACCGTCTGTGTTCCCTAGCTTTGAACTACTGACAAGTCTCATAGCTATGTCCTTCCAAAGAACAGGGGAACTTACTGTTCAGATAATACTTGTCGATGATAAACATGCAGGATAGCAACTGGCAGTGTAACACTTAGGGGATGGAATAAGGAGCAGGATGTAGGGTACTACATGGGAGAGTAAGACGTCCAAAGTCAGGAGATTCTAAACATCACTAGTGTCAACAGTTGTTCATAAAGATGAAAGGATGGGAGCCATCATGGCTTACATCCCTGTCATACTGTCTGTGTTTCCAGCTTGGGTGCCGACACAAGGTAGGGGAGCCCAGAGCTGGAAACCGGAGTCTATACAGTACAGTTTTCTGAGTCAAAGAAGGGAATGGCATGCCTTTATGTCGGAGCTCTGCGGGAAAATGGTGGTGGAATGGTACAAGATCGCCAGGAACTGGGGCTGGGGTATACTGGGTTATGGCTGGAGTGCATAGTCTAGATGGGGTGAAGGGTTTGGCTGGGGAGCCTGGATTGGAATATCTTACTAGTTCTAAAGTGTGCAATATGTACATGTAGGGTAAATGTGACAGTCATGTAGGTGATAGTATAACAACTGGCGACTTGCATGGTGCCGAATGGTGAAAAATTATCTAAATGAGGGAAAGGTGAGGCCCTACTAATTGCCAAGTGGCTCTGAGAGGCTCTAGCTATGAATTGGCAGAGGGAATGAGGCCACCAAACGATATGGCGGGGATGTCTGCCTCTCGGTGATAAATAATAGATTCAAAGGAGTGGCTGTGGCACGTGAGGCCCTATCTAAAACCTAGAGAGGTAGGAGCAAGGCTCTAGCTATGAGTTGGGATGATGGACGCATGAGGATGGGTGTAGGCCTTGCATGACTGAATTACAAATATACAATAATATGGCAAACACAAATACCCTTCACAGCCAGTTGATTCATCCCCAAGTAATGTAGGGGAATGAAAACATAATGAATTGAACGAAAGTATGTTTGAACGTACGTATCTTGCCCAACTAGTCTGTGGTTGGTCTTGAGAAAGGAACATCGTAGAGAGGAACACAATGGGAATGTTACTGGAAATATGTCCGGTATGGTGTAAGTGCTTATTGAGGTAAGGGTATAAAGTACCTGTTGGGTATTGAGGTAAGGGTATAAATACCTGTTAAGGATTAAAACGTTAACAGGATGATAAGTAGGGATAGTAGAAATCTAGATAATAGAATTTATGATTGTCAATATGGATGTGAAAGAGATACCCAGTAGTGCTGTGTCTAATTATTAGTTCCCACAAGAAGGACCTGAAGTATGTATGAGAAAGATCAGAACATATCTAGTTTACTAGCAGGAAGCAACATATATACGATCTAGTAAGTGCCTGTGACAGGAGTTGTGGATTATCCAAGGCTTAGGTAAATCCATAGACAGACCGAGGAGACCTCAATATGGTTAAATGTGTAATGAGGGGTTCTTGGTTCTCAAGAGTGCAGAGAGAGGGTTGTAAAGGAAGGAATTGCATGGGCATAACAAGGCTGAGAGGAAAAGTGAACCGTAGTATGACAGGGCTGTAGTTGACCCTTGTAAAGCTGGAAATGTTTGTAATTTACCAAATGTGTGGCAGAAATTGTGTCGTATTGGATTGCCCACAGAGGGCCATGTAATATATGGAGTGAAGGCCTAGTGAGTATTCAATCTGTTTTTTTTTTTTTAATTTATCAATTGTACTTAAACACAGTATAATAGGACAATATATAACCCCCGAGTGACAGGAAGGCCAAACTTAGATTGTAGCTGTAAGCCCACCTGGGACCGTATAAAGCTTATGTAAGTGTAGGCATTGTGAGATTCAAGTGTCAAGGTATAGAAGTAGAAGGCGAAGAGAGCTCATTCTAATTCATGAGTAGCGGGGTAGCCATTTAAGGGCAGTATGAGAATTAGCAGGTGTATGAAGTGATATACTGCCATTTGCCTCCAAGATACTCAAGAGAGCTGTGTACGCCAGATTGACAGACTTTCTCGAATCCAACTCTCTGCTTGACCCCCTTCAGTTTGGATTCCGTGCTGGTCACTCTGTCGAAACTGATGTGACCAAAGTATCCAACGATTTAATTGCTGCTAAATCTCGCGGCCAATATTCTATCCTAATCCTCCTTGATCTTTCTGCCGCCTTTGACACTGTTGATCATCAACAGCTTCTTCACATTCTCCTTAACTTTGGTCTAAGGGATACTGCTCTCTCCTGGTGCTCCTCCTACCTCTCCCAGGGCTCTTTCAGTGTTTCTTTCTCTGGCTCTGCTTCTTCTCCCCAACCCCTCTCTGTCGGCGTCCCCCAAGGTTCTGTCCTCGGCCCCCTACTGTTCTCTATCTATACTGCCTCCCTTGGTAAACTCATCAGCTCCTTTGGCTTCCAATATCATTTATAAGTAGATGACACGCACATCTACCTGCCCTCCCCTGATCTCTCTCCGCCCACCTTGACTCGTGTTTCTGACTGCCTCTCTGCTATTTCCAAATGGATGGCTGCTCACTTCCTTAAACTCAACCTGTCCAAAACAGAACTTCTAGTTTTTCCTTCCTCAAGTGCTGCTACTCCTGTGTCTGTCTCCATTCAAGTCAACGCCGCTACTATCACCTCTACCTCGCAGGCTCGCTGCCTAGGGGTTCTTTTTGATTCTGACCTCTCTTTTACTCCTCATGTCCAATCGATAGCCAAATCCTGTCACTTCCAACTCAAGAACAGATGCGGATGCGGAACGGATGCGGCTAAGGTGCTGGTCCATGCTCTTGTTCTCTCTCGCCTTGAATATTGCAATCAATGTTCCCAGCTTGCACCGCTGCAATCTATAATGAATGCGGCTGCGAGGCTTATTTTCCTGTCCGGTCGCACCTCCCACGCCTCCACGCTCTGTCAGTCCCTGCATTGGCTTCCAGTTAGATATAGGGCCCAATTCAAAATTCTGGCGGTTGCTTACAAATCCCTACATAATGCTGCTCCAACATACCAATCCTCCCTCATACACAAGTATGTCCCGTCGAGACCCCTGCGCTCAGCCCAAGACCTACGCCTATCCTCTGCCCGTATCCCCACCTTTAGGGACAAAACTCCTCTTCTCTTTAGGGAGGCTGCCACATATGGCATAGCATTAATTAAACATTAAAATGTAGGGTGACTAAATGAATTGCATATGATAAAATTGATATGGCCAAATGAGGGCCAAATACAGTAAGCAGAATGCATGGACCTAATTGAGGTATCACTATGATGCTATGTATGATTCAAATGGGCCAAATTCGCGTTGGTAGTGAAAATCGCATTATCCGAATGAGGACAGAATACAGACTGAACTCCGAATGCCACCCTAGTTAGTAAAAGGCTGAACATGGGGCGAACACATGTTGAATGTCAAGGACAGAGTGGCCCAATGCGGACTGAATGAACAAACTTACGGTTTTGTTGTAATAAACGCGCAAACAGCAACAGGAAAAGCCAAACTTGGGCACAGCCCAGAGGAAGGGGAGGTCTGTGTATTTATAGGCCAGGTAACTCCTCCAAGAATTCCCGTAACGGCTCAGCCTTTCCATATATCATTTATCCAGCCAGGGATATTACAGAGATTGGGGATATTAGCTCCTGAATTTGGGTCATTTAATTATGGCAATCCCACATAAGGATACCAAATTGGGAAGCTATCTACTAAACAGCTAAAAGTGCAAAATGTAAAAAAGTCTGTTTCTTAATTTTGATCTTTCAATTGTTTAGTTGATAATTTCCTAATTTGCAATCCTTATAAACCCCTTAAGGACGGTGGGCGTACTATGTCGTCCTTGGGTACCTGCGCTCTAAACGCCTGTGGGCGGCATAGCACGTCCCTGCCGTCCTTTGTACTTATCCGCTCGCCGGCGATCCCACACCAGCGATCGCGGTGGGGGGACTTACCTGCCATGCCAGGGAGTCTCCCTGCTGCCGTTCCGGCCCTCGTGGGCCATGTGATCGCGAGGTCGTTGCATATCCGTCCACAGTATTGCCCGCAGGGGGAGTGCCTGGAATGACAGGTACGCACCACTGCTGCCTGTAAAAAAATTAAATACAATTTATAACAGTTTAAAATTAAATTATATATATTTAGATCATATATATATATTATATATATATATATACACTTACACATACATAATTTTATATATATATATATATATTAATATCAAAATAAATGTAGAATGATATTGATTAAATATATATAATTATATTATATATATATATTTATATATAATATAAAATAAATAAATATGTAAATACATTAAAAAATAGAAATTTAAAAAGAATAAAAAATAAATAAAATAAAAATATAAATGTGTAATTTCGTTCTAACTGTATTTTGATCTATATATATATATATATATATATATATATTGATATCAAAATACACGTAGAACAAAATAATATATATATCTATATACATAAGTATATACGCATATATCACTATATATATCTATATATAAATTAAAATAAATGAAAAAAATGATATATATATATATACATATCATATATATAATAATTCTACGTATATATTTATGTAATCATTTTGCATAATTACCAGAAGAAAAAAAGTTACCTGCGCTGTCTCCTTAATCCCTATGCATATTTAAACAAATGGAGGTCATTTAGTTACTCCAGCGGTCACTGGAGGGAATGCCTGCCTGCCAACATCAAGGCAGACCCCCCTAGACGGGTCCTACCCTGACCCTTCACCTTGCTTCCTTTAGCTTCTGGCAAAGATATCTCTAATGAGACAGAAAGGGGTATTTTTTTATATACACCCCTATATACGTATTAACCCTTAATAGGGAACACATGGGATGGGCAGCAGCATTGTAACCTAGCTTTATGATACAAAAAGTGAATACAAATACATAAAGAAGAGTCCTGCGCTCACTCCCATCAATCCTGGGTGGCAGCAACGACCATAGTACACATCAGCTCCAATATATAGTAAAAACCAAAGAAAAAAGGTTACCTGCGCTCTCTCCCTAATCCCTATGCATCTTTAACCCCTTAAGGACCAAACTTCTGGAATAAAAGGGAATCATGACGTGTCACACACGTCATGTGTCCTTAAGGGGTTAAACAAATGGAGGTCATTTAGTTACTCCAATGGCCTCTGGAGGGAATGCCCGCCATTTTGTGTCAGGTTCTGATGATTCCAAATTCTAGCATTGAACAAAATTTGATTTGGAACAAAACAAATTTCACATGTCTACCAGGAAATATATATCTACTTCTCCCAAGGCTTCCCCAAACTCCGGCCCTCCAGATGTTGCTGAACAACTCCCATGATTATATGAATTAAATAGATAGGCTGAGAATCATAGGAGTTGTAGTTTAGCAACATCTGGAGGGCCGGAGTTTGGGGAAGCCTGTCCTAACGTGTTTCATGTGGAAGCCCACACTTACCTATAGGAACTCAAGGAAACTGCCAGTAGTTAACCCTTGGGTGCTTCACACAAGTCAAACAGTGTCACAATAGATACACAGAGATTTCTGTTGCTCACATTCAATATAATACTGTAATGACCAAATGTGACAGCTCCATCTCAAAATATTAAAATACATGAATATATTCAGTAATATTTACATTTAAAGGTACCCTTCCATTTTACATCCCTATTTAAGTGCAAAAAAAGCCTTGAAATTGGGAACAAATCACAGTGATCTTTGTGAATAATGATTTTACAGCATTTGCTCTGATATCTGGTATCATTTGAGAATAAAATCCGCCTAACACAAACGTTCAAATATTAATTAGAAACAATGCTGCCGGATCACGCAATAGAAAATCATTCATATTCATGAAACATGCTATTGAAAAAATATATATAAACCTAAAAAGGCTGACTACAAATGAAGGGATATATTTACATCTCCAGTAAATTCAGCCCAACATAATATAATAGTCCAACATACACTGCAATGTAATTATATGCACCATCAGTTAAAAATCCCATTATTAAAAAAAGAAATAAAGGAAAAATAAATCCTCAAAATATAAAAATGTTCAAAAATACTTGAAAGGGCACAAATAGAATGTCACAACAATATAACCAGAATTCAAATAGGCTTAATAATCACACAACCAAACCAGTACCAAACCACTCATCCTGGAGGTTTATTTCACAAACTTGTGAATTTAGGTCAAGTGGTTTTCTAATCCAAAGATCCACTTGACCTCCTCATAATCAAGTAACACTTGTAAATTAACACTTATTAAAGGTAAAGACACCTTTTGTATACCTATAAATTTTAAACATTTCAAGCTATTACCATTACATTTTACTTTTGCCAGAGATGTTCCCTAATTCCAGATTTTAGAGACCTGGCTGTGTAACCCATGTGCAATTCACCACACTTAGTGCAGGTGTGGAAGTTGACAGAACACACGCATATCTGCTATTAATATACAGTGGGACCTCGGTTTACGAATGTAATGCTTTCTCCAGGACGTTTCTTATTGTGAAAAATGTGTAAACCGAAAAGCGGTGTCCCATAGGAATGCATTGAAAACCAATTAATCCGTTCTGGAGGTCAGAAAAAAGTCAAAATGAGCTGGCATGGAAACCAAGCGGTTTCTTGCTTCATATTGCGAAAAAAAAATTGTAAACCGAGGCATTATTTTCAATGGATTTTCATTTGTAAACCGAAAATTATGTTAACCGAGGTGCTGGTTCTAATATGTCATAACATTTTCATTGACTGCACTAATGTTTATGATTTGCAGCCACAAAGGCTTGCTTTCTTTTTTCTTTCATCAAATGCATTGAATTTATTGATGATTCATGTGAGTATTATGAATATTTTGGACTTTCATTATTAGCTGCTTATAAAAGGTTTGAACTTTAAAACTTGGCATGCCCATCTAATACCCCATTGTTTAAATCAGTCAGCGGGCAGTGCCCACCTACAAACTCCTCGTGTTCACTATTGGCTAACAAAAACTAGGCACTGCCTGCCCCTCCTATCCACTTCTATTCATGATGTCATATTCTATGTGCCGACCCTATTGGGGGTTCAGGAAAAAAGGCAATTTGTTTTTCTTTCCTCCACCTTACATATAATACAATTGGTTACTAATGCCCCACACCCACTCATAAGGCCACCCATGTAATTTGTAGCAATTACCTTGCCAGTCAAGCTTTGATCTGCAATTTGCTGGAGTACATGTGATTAATTAATAGCAGTCCTTTAAATTAAGGCACCACAGCCTTCCCTGTTTAGTTGTCCCAGACAAAGGTATGTTTCATCAGCAAAACATGTATTGGGCTTTCTTGGTTTTGTCTTTTTCACTACACCATTTTGTAGCACTTTGTAGCACTGTATATGCAATGCTCTGCGAGGTAGCCTTTGTAAAGAAGATACATGAAGAGTATGCTCTCATGCGTCGGAGCACAATTTTTTGTCTTTAGACGACCACAATCTACTAGTAAATCATGATAGGCTGCCTAGGATATTGCGTCAAACATATTGGTGCCAGTGCTGGGAAGTGTTTCCCCCTTTCCACCTCTCCATTTGAAATCTCTCCCCCCTGTGCCAGCTCTCCTCCCTCTTGTAGTGTGGCCATGCTGTGGACTGCAGTAGAAGAGCTTGTATCCCTCTACCCGGTCTGACAGGAAGCAGTTTGGCACTCCTTGCAGATCTCACGCTCCCACAATAGACCACCAGGCAGAGCTACTCCTTGTTGGACCAACAGGAAGTACGACTCCCCATTGGACAACCTGGAACCCAGGACTCCCACTGGACCACCAGGGATAATCATAACATCTGATATAATCTGATAAGCATATCATATGGGGAAACTAAGCGGGGGAAGGCTAAACAGAGTGCCATCACACACATCACATACAGGCAGCACACACCACACATACATGCACACATTATATAAAACCAGCACCCACACTCAGGGCTGGTCAAGGAGTTTTGCCGCCCTAGGCAAAAGTAAAGTTTGCCGCCCCCCCCCCCGTGTGACATCACAATGCCCCACCCATATGATCTGCCATGTTAACTAACGCCAGTGCTGCAGTGCCGCCGTGTTTACATTAAAAGGCCTGCAGGGACAGGCTATAGACACCAGAACCACTACATTAAGCTGCAGTGGTTCTGGGGACTATAGTGTTTCTTTAATGTGAGGTAAATTAGAGATTAGTGCAACAAACAATATACTAGATTGCCTACTTACAACCAGATGAGGATGCTGATGGGCTCTAGCTGCAGTCTGGCTCCACTGGTCTGGTGTAGAACAGGATCTCTGGAGGCTGTTTGTAACTGTGGTCACAAAAATCAATGTTCTGGGAGAACGGGAAGCAGCTCCATTTTCTGGGGGCCCTTTACACAGCTCAATGTTCCACCAATGAGTTTGTTCACAGAGGGTGGTGTGTGTAGGGGATGTCCTGATATATGTGTAAGGAATGCATTGTGTGAATCTGTGTTTGTATGTGTAAGGGCTGCAAGGTGTTTTTCTGTGTATGTACGGGATGCAGTGTGTGCATCTGTAAGGGGTGCATTGAGTGTTTGTAAGGGGTGCATTGAGGGTGTGTAAGGAATGCATTGTGTGTTTCTGTGTGTGTAAGGGATGCATTGTGTGTAAGGGTTGCGTTGCTTGTGTGTGTGTATCTGTGTGTGTAATGCATTGAGTGTGTAATGCATTGTGCATTTTTCTGTGTGCAAGTGGTGCATTGTCTTTGTGTGTAAGAATGCAATGTGTGTGATTGTGTGTGTGTGTGTGTGTGTGTGCGTGCGTGCATGTGATGGATGTCAATCTCTTCCCCCCTCCATTGTCACTCTCTTCTCCCCCCCCCTTGTCACTCTCTTCTCCCCCCTCCCATGTCACTCTCTTCTCCCCCTTGTCACTCTCTTCTCCCCCGTTGTCACTCTCTTCTCCCCCCGTTGTCACTCTCTTCTCCCCTCCCCTTCCCCACTCTCATTCCCCATCCCTTCCCTGTCACTCTCACCCCCTGTCAATTTCTTTCTCTCCCCCGTCAATTCCCCTCCCTGTCAATTTCTTTCTCTCCCCCCTCCCTGTCAATTTCTTTCTCTCCCCTATCCCTGTCAATTTCTTTCTCTCCCCCATCCCTGTCAATTTATTTCTCCCCCCCTGTCAATTTATTTCTCCCCCCTGTCAATTTATTTCTCCCCCCTGTCAATTTCTTTCTCCCCCTCTGTCAATTTCTTTCTCCCCCATCAATTTCTCCCCCCCTCCCTGTCAATTTCTTTCTCCCCCCTGTCAATTTATTTCTCCCCCCCATCAATTTCTTCCCTCCCTGTCAATTTCTTCCCCCCCTGTCAATTTCTTCCCCCCCGTCAATTTCTTCCCCCTGTCAATTTCTTCCCCCCCTGTCAATTTCTTCCCCCCTGTCAATTTCTTCCCCCCTGTCAATTTCTTTCCCCCGTCAATTTCTTTCCCCCCCTCCCTCCCTGTCAATTTCTTCCTCCCCCCTCCCCTACCTCTGTTGTAGCGTGGCCGAGCCCTGTGTGGTCCGCGGGTACAGGGAGCTTTTATAACACTCAGTGTGCACTTCCTGTTAGTCCGGCCGGGTACAGGAGAGAGATGCTCCCTGTACACGCAGACCATACAGGGCTCGGCCACTCTACAGTGAGGGAGTGACAGGAGGGAGCGCTGAGCGCTTCCCACCTGTCAGCCCCTCTCCTCATGCTGCACCCGGGCGGTGCGGTTCACCCTCATGGACGCACCAACCTTGGCATAGCTGCAGCCGCGTGAGGCTTTCTACAGAGCGCTCGGGCGGTTGCAGCATGGGGGGGGCCGGCGCTCCTGGTGGTGCCTCTTCCCAAGGGGCACCCTAGGCGGCTGCCTAGTCCGTCTAAAAGGTAGCGCCGGCCCTGGGCCCACACTACATAACACCAGTACACATGCATAAACATTACATGCAGCTGCCACACACCACACACATTACATACAACTAGAGCACACCACATACATACACACATTGCATCAATGAGCAATTATATATTGTGCTATGACGTATGCATCCCATATGCGTTCCATTCGGAGGTTTCTGCCTGATTGGGATAAAATTAAATCAATCCCTTAGTCCGTAGACCATAACAGACAAAGAATGTGGGGATGAAAAAGAAAGGAAATACTAAATAATGTAATGGAAAATATAAAGAGTATTAACATTTACTAACATTTACTTATTTAAACATGAAATATAAAATGAAATTTTAAAAAAGGGAATCTTTATGGTGATTATAAAATATTGAAACATATAATACATCTTTTGAATATTCAAAAATGCAAATAAATTTTTCCTTAAGGAGTGTAAATCACTTTAAAATCATATATATATAAATAATCATATATAAAAAAAAATATCCTAAATGTATGTAAAATAACTATACATATACAAATATATAAAAACAGGGGGGTAGGTGCAGCGCTTCAGTAATCCTTGACGAGGTATATGTGAAGAGAACCAGAGAAGGAATAATAGTGTAGTATTTAAAACTGTAGTGGTGATAAGTAAAATAAAAGATGTGCACTCACACTTTCCTGGAGCTTCAATACAGCTCCAGTGTATGCGCCTGGGCAGAAAAATCCCTGCCTATGGATCAAGTGCGGAGGCAATTCTTCAAGTTATAGGTGTGGTAGGGGGTATCCTCATAAAAAACTAACAAATAATATATGGTGAAGTATGTAGAGCTATGAAGCAAGGGTAGGTAAAAACTATAAAATGTGCACTCACGTGTAATGGAGCCGTAAAACCTGGCTCCTCTGATAGCACTTGACCCACCCTCAAGGATACAGGTGTAAATGCTAATTCTTCCCTCCGTGTATATGTGGAGATAAACAAACAGAACCACAATAGTTTACACCGTAAAAAAAGGAGTGTAAGCAGAAATAAATAATTTAAGCCTACTCACATGCTAATGAGCAAGCTCCGGTTTGCTCAATCCAAAGCGCTTGGGTGGTATGATCCCCACCAGGGATATAGCTCTAAACAATCCAACAGCAGTAAAGTTAGGTCCAATTAAAAAAGTACTTTAATGTTAAAAAAATATAATAAAATAAATGCAATATATAATAAAATAGTGATAAAAAAAGTTATAAACAATACACTTAACGCGTTTCTCCTTGGATAGGCTTTATCAAATATGCAAATTAATGTGTAGAATTATATAATTGCTTGTAAAAATATATAGAAAAAAAATCTTCCATATATAATATAATATTGATGAAAAAAGGAGGATTGATCCTACTGGAAAATGTACGTAAATTAAAAATATATAAGCCAAGTCCCTAAACATATAAATTGTATTTAAGAAAGTAAGAAAGCTTGCGATAAATCTAAAAAGCACCATGAATCTAGTTCAACATTTAGTCCCTCTGGATTCTTTTTAATCATTTTCCCACCTCTCCAATGACTTTCTACTATTTCTAAACCTACAAAATAAAAATCTTTCCCGTTAAACTTTGGACATTTGTTACAATCATAGGCAGTGGCGTACACACAACCCATGGGGCCCCGGTGCGAAAACTGATCTGTGGGCCCCCCCGCGCTTACTCTCTGCGGGCTGGGGCCGCAACACATGGCGGGCGGGCACTTGGTCGCAGGGCTGCGACCCGTGCGACCGCGGTATGTACGCCAGTGCATGCATAAACACATACACTTAAAGGACCACTACAGACACCCAGAACAAATCAGCTCAATGAAGTGGTCTGGGTGCCAGGTCTCTCTAGTTTTAATCCCGCAGCTGAAAACATAGCAGTTTCAGAGAAACTGCTATGTTTCACTGAGGGTTAATCCATCTCTAGTGGCTGTCTCATTGACAGCCGCTAGAGGATTTTCTGCAATTCTCACTGTGAAAATCACAGTGAGAAGACGCTGAACGTCCATAGGAAAGCATTGAGTAATGCTTTCCTATATGGGCGGTTTGAATGTGCGCGTGGCTCTTGCCACGCATGTGCATTCGGAGCTGAGAGGCGGATCGGGACGGAGAGATCCCCAGCGCCAAGGGAGCCCGGCGCTGGAGAAAGGTAAGTGCTTTAGACACACACACACACTCTCATGAACAGACGCACACATTTACTGACAGACACACACTCAGTGACAGACGCACACAAACATACTCAGTAACAGACACACACACTAACACTAACACACTCTAAAACTAACACACTCACTAACACACTCACTAACACACTCACTAACACACTCACTAACACACTCACTCACTCACACTCACTCACTCACACTCACTCACTAACACACACACAAACTAACACTAACACACACTAACACACTCACTAACACTAACACACTCACTAACACTAACACACTCACTAACACACTCACTAACACAATCACACTAACACAATCACACTAACACAATCACACTAACACACTCACACTAACACTAACACACTCACTAACACACACACACACTAACACTAACACACTCACTAACACACTCTCTCACTAACACACACACACACTAACACAAACTAACACTAACACACTCACTAACACACTCACTAACACTAACACACTCACATTAACACACTCACTAACACACACACACTCACTCACTCACTAACACTCACACACTCACTAACACACTCACATTAACACACTCACTAACACTAACACACTCACTAACACACTCACTAACACTAACACACTCACATTAACACACTCACTCACACTCTCACTAACACACTCACTAACACTAACACACTCACTAACACACTCACTCACACTAACACACTCACATTAACACACTCACTCACACTAACACACTCACTAACACTAACACTAACACACTCACTAACACTAACACACTCACATTAACACACTCACTAACACTCTCACTAACACTCTCACTAACACTCTCACTAACACACTCACTAACACACTCACTAACACTCTCACTAACACTCTCACTAACACACTCACTAACACACTCACTAACACTCTCACTAACACACTCAGTAACACTCTCACTAACACACTCACTAACACTCTCACTAACACTCTCACTAACACTCTCACTAACACACTCACTAACACACTCACTAACACTCTCACTAACACACTCACTAACACTCTCACTAACACTCTCACTAACACACTCACTAACACACTCACTAACACTCTCACTAACACACTCACTAACACTCTCACTAACACACTCACTAACACTCTCACTAACACTCTCACTAACACTCTCACTAACACACTCACTAACACTCTCACTAACACACTCACTAACACTCTCACTAACACTCTCACTAACACTCTCACTAACACACTCACTAACACACTCACTAACACACTCACTAACACTCTCACTAACACACTCACTAACACTAACACATTCACTAACACACACTCACACACACTCACTAAACACACACACACGTTTTTTCTGTTTTTTTTTTTATTTAATCCCCCAGCCTCCTTACCTGTGGGAGAGCTGGGGGGATTCCCTGGGGTCCAGTGGTGTTGCTGGCCCTGCTGTCACCCGGCTGGCGGGCGCGCGAGGGAGCACTGTCCCCTGAGTGCTCCCTCTTCAGCTCCCTCGCGCGCCGCGTACTGATACCGGAGCCGGAAGATGACGTCATCTTCCGGCTCCGGTTTCAGTGCGGCGCGCGAGGGAGCTGAAGAGGGAGCACTCAGGGGACAGTGCTCCCTCGCGCGCCCGCCAGCCGGGTGACAGCAGGGCCAGCCTCGGGGGGCCCGGAGGTGGCCAGCTCCTGGGCCCCCCAGCAGAAGAGGCTGGCCCTGTGGGTACATACCGGGTCGCAGGGGAGGCCGGGCCCCCTGGTGGGCCGGGCCCGGTCGCAGCCGCGACCCCTGCGACCCTGGTATGTACGCCACTGATCATAGGCGTGCGCACGGGGTGTGCCGGGTGTGCCTGGGCACACCCTAATCACACCTCCGTGCTGCACTGCCTTAGGGCAGACTAACATGTCGGGTGCTCGGTCTATGACCGAGGATCCGACACAGGAGGGGGCCCGGCGGCTTGCCCACAATGCCGCCGAGTGCGAGGCCCCTCCTGTCCGTCTGCCCTGATGGCGATCCAGCCTCAGTCTCCAGCTCCGCCGGGAGTAAGCTGCAGACTGAGGTGTCTCGCGATCTCCAGCCTGTCAGAGCGTTGCCGCGGCCTGGAGATCGCGAGACTCACCATGTGATCTGCAGCTCACTCCCGGCGGAGCTGCAGACTGAAGAGAGAGGGCGAACACTGGACCACCAGGGAAGGTATTTAAACCCCCTTTCTACCCCCTGTCACTTACTGCCCCCTTCTACTCCCTGTCACTTACTGCCCTTCACCCCCTTCTACCCCCGTCACTTACTGCCCCACCCCCTTCTACTCCCTGTCACTTACTGACCCCCACCCCCCTTCTCCCCCTGTCACTTACTGCCCCCACCCCTTCTACCCACTGTCACTCACTGCCCCCACCCCCCGTGTACCCTCTGTCACTCACTGCCCCCCACCCAACCCCGGTTACTGCCCCTACCCCCTGCCCCTCTACCCCCTACCCTCTTCCACTGCCCCTCTACCCCCTAACCCCTGTCACTGCCCCACTACCCCCCCCCACCCCTGTCACTATCCCTACCCCCTGTCAATGCCTCTCCACTCCCCCACATCCTCTGTTACTGTCCCTCTACCTCCCCTACCCTCTGCCACTGCCCCTCTACCGCCTAACCCCTGTCACTACCCCTCTACCCCCTTAACCCCTGTCACTACCCCTCTACCCCAACCCCTGTCACTACCCCCCATTCCCCTGTCACTGCCCCTCCACTCCTCCCACCCCCTGTCACTGCCCATCTACCCCCTAACACCTGTCACTACCCCTCTACACCCCAACCCCTATGTATATTTGTATTTGTATATATATATATATATATATATATATATATATATGTGTGTGTGTGTGTATGTATGTATGTGTGTGTATATAAAAATACATATACACGCAGCGTGTGTTTGTACTTTAGGTTGCACACCCTAATGCAACAGGCTGCGCACGCCTATGGTTACAATGTATTGATACTGTATGTTTTTAAAATCATTCTTAATATTATTCTTGTGCTTTAAAATTCTCTATTTTAATTTTCTGCATGTTCTACCCACATAGTGTTTGCCTCAAGGACATTGAATCAAATAAACCACATTTTTACTGTTACACTTAATATTTGATTTTATAAAAAAGTTTTTTTCCTGTGACTGAACTTTTAAATCTATTTGCCTTTAGGAATCTTTGTGTTTTATAGGCTTTGCACATATTACAGAAAGTGAAACCTTTTGCCTCCCCATTTAAAGTGCTTTTACATGTAATTTTAAGTGCATAGATTGGGGTTAACATGCTTTTAAATTGTTTGCCTTTCTAAAAATAACAAGCGCTATTTTTGGAAGAACTTAGCCCAATATAGGATCCCTTAATAACATTTTCCAATGTTTATTTAGAATGTTCTTAATTTTCTGGTGTTGTGTGTTATTTATTATTATTATTAAATCCTTTTTTTATGTATGAAACTTTGATTGAATAATTGGCCTTCTACATATAATGTGATGTCTAAAAAAAAAATCTTTTTTTTTCTATTTCACATAGGAGTGAATTTTAAGCCGAAATTATGAATATTTATATATCCTCAAAATTTTTTAAGTTTACTTTGAGCGCCCCTCCATATTAACAAGATGTCATAAATAAAATGTTTCCAGAGGACCAGGTTTGCAGCCGTGTCCCCTCCACACAAAGCATTTATATGTTGACATAGCTGGAGGCAAACCTTGTCCCCATGGCTGTGCCAGTTTTCTGCAAATAAGAATTGCCATCGAATAAAAAGTAGTTATGGTGCAAAATAAAAATTATACTCTCCAGTAAAAACTTCCTTAAAGTGCATAGTACTGTGGTGTTGTCTTGAATTATCTTCTCAACTGTTAAAGTGCACATATCATGTTTGATGACAGTGTAAAGAAAAGTCACATCAATTGTGATCTATATGAAATGTTTTTTCCCCATTTTCTTCTTTCTATTATCTCTAATATGTGGGAAGAATCTTTTATATAAGAAGGTGCTTCCTGTGCATCTTTCTGTAAATGATAACCAATTAATTCTGATTAATATGCAAGGACCGAATCTATCCCACTAACGATTGGCCATCCTGGTGGTTCTACCAAATTTATTTAGGCAAAAAGTAAATTTTATATGAGACAGGTCTTTACATTAGGCATTCATTTGCTGCCACCTTCCAGTTATTCATTGGTACCAGGACCGGTACTCTGCTAAATTAGGTAACTAGGGCTGTATCCCAAGCAGATACTGCTTCTCTTGCCTATATTTTAAGCAACTTTAATCTGGAACTAAACTTTCTTTTTGCTCTTGAATGCACCACCCTGCCATTGGTGTAATTCTGTGTATCTGGGCTTTCATACAAAAGAAAATCTATTTTAGATATCGGATATATTTTACAGGTCAATGTCATTTAATTAATTTCTGTCAACTAACCATAGAACATGAACCCAAAGTCAAAGTTCACATGGGCTATGCAAGAACCGCTTATCCATTTAATACTGACTGTTTTGCTATGGTTGCGCAGGAAATACCAGGCATTTAACCAGCATTATCTGGATGAGAATAAGAATAAGAATTGTTGATATTCCGTAGGAGGATAATATTACAGGGTCACTTTATATTATTACACCACCTGAATGCAGGAGCAGACAACATTTAATCTTTAGACGGAATAGACCTAAAATGTAAGCTCTCTAAAGCCACTAAAGCTTGCTGCAATTTTACTGAATGTGCTGAAGGCTGAGTTACCATCAGATAATATGTCCATTAGTATAAGATTGCTTGCTGTCCTGTGGGATGGGTACATTTATATAATTGAGTCAAGCAGACAAACATACGCATAGAAATATGCATTTTGCAGAATGTTCCTCTTTGATTTGGCAGTGTTCTGTCAATTTTATCATTACATACAAGAGTCAAACATTACAGCTAATTAAATGGTGCATTGTGCATTGGTGAGTGCTCCAACTTGGTAACTATGAGCAATCAAATTGTTTAAATGTACAGTAACAGGAAATAATCATAATTATGTTTACTTCTGTTGTGGTCAGTTTTAACTGAGTCTGTACTATCTTACATACAGTTTTAGATAAAAAAAAAATCACAGAAGTTATTACTATACTTTTTTATATAAAATCTGTATTTATAGAGTTTTTGTTTGACAGTAGTCAAACAAAGACAAGTAGACAAAGCATAAAAAAATATGAAAGCAATGCATTGGAACTACAATATGAACCCAAAAAGTATTGTTGTTGAAAGAATACTAAAGAGACACCTCAAGTTAAGAGCAACAATAAAAGATGCAAAGTATCCTGATTTTTATGTAATGATAGATTATGGGGTGGTTTAATTAAATAAAAGGCAGCCTAACACCCATCCTGCTTTTGTCTTTCAAGAGAAATTTATTCTAAAAAATAGATTATCGAAATATTATGTATTACCGATTTTATTGGACCAGCAGAATTTGTGAGCAAGAAGTTTTCAATAGATCATTCCTTTATGAAGTATAGAAAAAAGGTGGGGGTTAGGACACACAAAACATACATTTCTTAGTAATGGTGCTCCTGTAAAGACTAAAATATCTGCAAAATACATATTAAGGTAACTGCACACATTGAAAAAAAAAAATCAGTTTTAACTCTTACACAGGTACTTAAAGGGACACCGGACCTCTACACCACTTTAACGTGCTGAAATGCTTTGAGTGTCCTTTTATTTCCATTTAACAAAAAGTGCAGATTTCAATAGAAATTGGCACTTTTATAAAATAACCATGTTACACCCCCTGGTTATCTAACACACCCAACAAGCCATTTAACTTCCTGGTTTGTTTAACCCTCTGGAGATAAATTTGTGAGACAGGTAATTGCCCAGAATAACTACCTTGCAAAGACGTCTCATTGATCTGTATTGGGAAGTCTGTGATTGAACAGCCACAGAACGTCTGGGATGGAAAACAAGGAGAGGATTTGCAAAGGCATTAGACAATAGATCCGCAGTTTTGCAAGCGGTTGTTGATATACTGATCAGCTACAGCATTAAAACCACCTGCCTAATATCGTTTAGGTCCCCCTCGTACATCCAAAACAGCTCTGTTGTGTTGAGGCATGGGCTCTACAAGACATATTCTGTTGTATCTGGCACCAATACATTAGCAGTTGATCCTCTAAGACCTGCAAGTTGCAAGGTGGGACCGCCATGGATAAGATTTGTTGTTCCAGCACATCCCACAGATGCCCAATTAGATTGAGATCTGGGGAATTTGGAGGCCAAAGCAACACTTTGAACACTTTATTAAGTTCCTCAAGCCATTCCTGTACACATTTTGCATTGTGGCAGGGTGCAATCCTGATGAAAATATTACTACCATCAGGGAACACCATTGCCATAAAGGGTCATATGCAACAATCTCTAGTTAGGTGGTACATGTCAAAGTAATAATCACATGAATGCTAGGACTCAGGGTTTTCCAGCAGAACATTGCCCAGAGTATAACACTGCTTCCACCGGCCTGCCTTTTTCCTATAGTGCATCCTGCTCCCAAATCTTCCCCAAGTAAACAAATTAAATGCACCAGGCTATCCACTTGATCTAAAAGAAAATGTGATTCATCAAACAGGTAGCCTTCTTCCATTGCTCCATGGTTCAGTTCTGATGCTCACTGGCTAACCTTTGCTTCCCACGTGCATCAATAAGCCTTGGTCACTCATGACCCTAATGCTGGTTTACTGGTTGTCTTTCCTTGCAGCAACTTTGGTAGGTATTAACTACTGCATAACGGGATCACCCCCACGAGACTTGCCATTTTGGAGATGCTGTGGCCCAGTCGTTTATCCATCACTATATGGCGCTTCTCAGTCACCCAGATCTTTTTCCTGCTTCCAACTCATGATTACTTGCTGACTCTTGACAGGTGTCAATGTAACAATATAATGAATGTTACTCACTTTGCCTGTCTTGGTTTTAATATTGTGGCTGATCAGTTCATGCTCTCAATGAAAAAGTTCATAATTAAATGCATACATGTTTTTATTTGGGGTATATTTACTAAACAGTGATTTTTAAAATTATGCTTATTTTTTGTATTTGGGCAGTGGTGTCCTTTTAAAATCAGAGTTGTTGAAAAGACACAATTAGTTTGGCTTCAATTCAGTCAGGAATTAGGAAGCATGTACAGAGATGATGTCACGCATTATTGCAAAAGAGGAACGTTCAGACATAAGTATGATTGTGAAAGTTATATGTGAGATATAGTCAAAAACACACTCTAAAACCAAGTTTCTCAACCCTTGGTACGCCTACCCAGTTGGGGTACACCAAGAGGCAGGGGATATGCCAAGAACTGGATACTGGCCACCTTACAGCCCCCCAGGAGGTGGCCAGTAGGGGGAGAATGGAGGTGTTGAAGAGCTTTAATATTCATGATCTTCCAACATGCTCACTAGTGCTATCTGTGGTGATGCCGGGAGCTGGGTTATGATGTCACTCCAGCCCTTTTATCACTAAACAGCACACGAGGGAGCAATGCTGGAAGAGCACGAAGATTATACAAGTCACACACTGGACCCCAGGGAAAGGATCTCCACTGGACCCCAGGGAAAGGATCCAGTCCAGCTCTTGTGATGGAGATAGCGCATCTGTGTATCTGTCCTTAGAGTAGCTGTCCCATATCTAGATATTACAAATAATTTATACATTTATGCTAACCAAAGTGATAGAATATACATAGATAAAGAGACATTTTATTGGTTTCCATGGTGATTATGCTTTATTTAGCATGTTGCCTCAGAATAACACCTGTCCTTGCCTTGATAAAACTCCACTACAGCTAATGTGTGCATGTGCATCTTTATTCACACTATCACTACTATACAGCATCTTCCACAAGATAGGAGAGGTTGGTTGCAGCTCCGAACACTGGGCAGCTGATCAGTCAGCTAACTCGTCCATTTCATTATGCCATACGCAAGTGTATCTATTAGGAGATTTATTTGCGTCATATGTCTCCTGAACATGCTTCCATGCATGCCTAACTGAAGGTGAACTTGTAATCCACGTATTTTGTAAATTTACCCTTTTTGATACAGTTACTGCTAGTGCGTCCAGAAGCTATTGATACATCAGTAAATTGAATTTATTATTTTTTATTTCACTCAGGAATATTCTAAATACAAGTCAAATTTCAGACCACTAGAGGGAGCTTTAAAGACACAGAGCATTCCTGTCAATCACCTAATACTATGGTCAGCATGTAACATAACCTAATATTAAAAGGACACTCCAAGCAGCATAACAATAACAGCTCAGTGTGGTGGTTATGCTGTCGAGCATCAATGGATAAAAATAAACTGAGGCTCTCCCCATTTCCCAGAGACTGCCTCGATTTTTGCATAATCAATATCAATTCTGTACAAGATAAAAACCAAAGAGAATAGTGTGCACCTCGCTGTACACCAACACCCCGGTTAACTCTGTGTAATAAATATAGAACAAACAACGAAATGTTGTGGTGTACCAAAACTAATCTAAGTGGAAAAACCTCCGAAATTAATATTAGGTAAACATACACTCGCTCTTGATGATCTTCAGACCCACAGATAAATATAGATCTAAATGAATAAAAGTCTTCAAACTTTAATCACTGACTGAAAATATACAATATTGAACATAAAATCACACAAAATGGGAAATAAAAGGAAGATAATATTTTACTCCCAACCATCAAGCTCTGGATGTTTCAACAGTTAGGAAGATTACATCTGTACGAACAGTTTAGGCTGGAAAAAGGAGTCACACCAGATTGCTCAAAAATCCGACCGGTTTTGTCCTTTAGAACTTTATCAAAGAAGAGCTTGCAAAGTACTGCCACATGTTCGGGTATAAGTATCCAACCAATCAGGTTTAAGTGTTCTTTATCACATGTTTCCTGTTTACACCATGTGAATTGTCTGGCATACTTTTTTTCACCAAATCCCCTTTATGTACATCACTTTCCACATGGGCAGAACACTGCTCTGAGGCCACAAACTTCGAATAGCTGCCTAACAAGGCCCTTATCACCACCCTATTTGTCACACCCAATAACTGTGTCGCATCAACGCACCTTAATGATGACCAGAATCTACATTGCTGGATCTCACATGAGAACCAACTAAGGGTACAACGCCTGTAGCAAGATAGCTTATAACCACATCCTCACTCCCTATCTTGTCCACACCCTGGCTGGGGTCAGACATGTAGCCCACTAAAGGAGCTCCAGTTAGAGGAATATCTCCACTGGCGCTCCAAACTCTCCACCATGGCCAAGACCAAAGAGCTGCTCAAGGATGTCAGGGACAAGATTGTAGACCTACACAAGGCTGGAATGGGCTACAGTTGGTGCGATTATTTGTGCAAATGAAAGAAACACAAAATAACTGTCGGTCTGGTGCCCCATGCAAGACCTCACCTCGTGGCATTTCAATGATCATGAGAACAGTGAGGAATCAGCCTAGAACTACATGGGAGGGTCTTGTTAATGATCTCAAGGCAGTTGGGACCATAGTCACCAAGAAAACAATTGGTAACACACTAAACCGTGAAGAACTGAAATCCTGCAGCACCTCCATGGCCCCCTGCTCAAGAAAGCACATGTACAGGCCCATCTGAAGTTTGCCAGTGAACATCTGAATTATTCAGAGGAGAACTGGGTGAAAGTGTTGTGGTCAGATGAGACCAAAATCGAGCTCTTTGGCATCAACTCAACTCACCGTGTTTGCAGGAGGAGGAATGCTGCCTATAACCCCAAGAACACCATGGAGGTGGAAACATTATGCTTTGAAGGTGTTTTTCTGCTAAGGGAACAAGACAACTGCACCGTATCAAAGGCACGATAGACTGGGCCATATAACCATCAAATCTTAGGTGAGAACCCCCTTCCTCAGCCAGGGCATTGCAAATGGATCGTGCATGGGTATTCCAGCATGACAATGACCCAAAAACACACAGCCAAGGCAACAAAAAAGTGGCTCAAGAAGAAGCACATTAAGGTCCTGAGTGGCATAGCCTAGTGGCCTTAATCCCGTAGAAAATCTGTGGAGGAAGCTGAAGGTTCGAGTTGCCAAACGACAGCCTCGAAACCTTAATGACCTTAATGACTTGGACAGGATCTGCAAAGAGGAGTGGGACAAAATCCCTCCTGAGATGTGTGCAAACCTGGTGGCCAACTACAAGAAACGTCTGACCTGTGATTGCCAACAAGGGTTTTGCCACCAAGTACTAAGTTGAAGGGGTCAAATACTTATTTCACTCACTAACATGCAAATCAATGTATAACGTTTTGGTTATTCTCTCTCTCACTGTTAAATTACACCAGCCATTAAAATTATAGACTCATCATTTCTTTGTCAGTGGGCAAACGTTCAAAATCAGCAGGGGATCAAATACATTTTACCCTCACTGTATGTTTTGGGAAGTGTTTGTGTGTGTGTGTGTATCTATGTATTTATGTATTCGGCTCTGTGTGTATGGTTGATTGTATGTACTAAGCAGTATGTATCGATGTATTAGGCAGCGTGTGTATATGAATTCATATTCTGGATGAGTGTGTTTATATTGGGGCACTGTGACACTATCTTTCCCTAAATGTGTCTCCCTCCTAAAATGTCTCCCAGTTTCTGTTTCCTAAACATCTCAACAGCCTGTCTATCCTTTCCCTAAATGTCTCTCCAGGCTTTCCGTTCTCTAAATTTCTTAACACGCGCCTGCTTTCACTTAGCATCTCTTTCTCTAAATGTCTCTTCACTGCAATTCAGAGTTTAGTGATTAAACTTCTTAGAGAAACTAGTTGCAATAATGAGGGGTGGCAAAATGGATTGTTGCCTAGGGTGGCAAGAATCCTTGCACCAGCCCTGGGGTAAGGAACACAAACATGTATTTCCCATTTAAGTGGCTGCCACCCCCTCCCCTTGTCCCCTTACAAAGGGTTAAAACTTATTTCCAGCTCTCCACGCCACTGCTGGCACTGGCCCCGTTCCTGATCCACCTCTTTTGCTAACATCATTAGAATTGATGATCTCAGTCAATCCAATGCTTTTCCTATTGGCTGGGTTGGTGCCAAACGCAGCCATTGCTAATCAGGATCTCCTCATAGAGATGCATTGAATCAATAAATCTCTGAGGAAAGTTCAGTGTCTCCATGCAGGAGGTGGAGACACTGAATGTCACACTGTGCTACCTCTAGTAGCCATCTGATGAGTTGTCACTAGTGGTGTCCCTAGGCTGTAATGTAAACACTGCCTTTACTCTGAAAAGATAGAGTTTACTGAAAAAAGTCTACAGGGACTCATTACACTCACCAGAACAACTATATTAAGCTGTAGCTGTTCTGGTGACTAGAGTGCTCCTTTAATCTCTTCTTATTCATCTTTGTTTTTTTTTGTTTTTTTATGTATGCTATGCTGTATGTTGTCTTTTCTTTATAGATAAATTTAATCAAGAAATAGTAATTTACTGTAACACTGTGATACAACCATTCTTTGACAGTGTGTGCAAATATTAAGTGGGAATCTACAACTGCTTTTGCACCATCTGTGTTATAGAAACCTGGCATAGCCATCCACATACCTCCAGACATTTAAAATGATCAACGACGTACACTGTGATTTGGGCTTCGGGGCTGCGCTGGCCTGCAAAAGTTTAGATGACTTACTAATAACAATTTAAACAACTAAATTGTAATTTAGAACAAAAACAATGTATCATATGTACACAAATTGAGTTATATATATACATTGATTATAATATAAAGACACATTTATGTAAGGAATTATTACTATGGATCCCTCTTCTACACTCAGGCACATCAACAATGTTGATCTCCTAGAAAAGCGGTACATATGGATAGAAAAGATAGACGGAGGAATTTTGACTCAAAATGGGCACTGTCCCTAACAGACAGGGATACTTGGGAGGTTTGCATCCAGTCAAAGTGCTAAGAAGAGCCATCAGACATTTTGGTCCCCTTACACAGCTCAAAGTCTGGAACCCTGAGTCATGCCTCTCAGCCTGCCCACACTGCCCATCCTGAGTCCAGCCACAAGGATGCAGTGTGTGTGGAGTGGATGCAGTGAATGCTGTGTATGTATAGTGGATGCAGATAGTGTGTGTAGTGGATGAGGAGCTGATAGTGAACGCAGAGTGTGAATAGTTGATGCTGTGTGCGTGTAGTGAACGCGGTGTGTAAAAAGGATGTGGTGTGTAGTGAATGCAGACGGAGGTGGAACGCATATAAACCGCGGTTGGAACGCACGTGGAACGCGGAAGTGTAGTATGATCTATACTTCCGGTTCTGGTTTTCCGAACGCGCCAAATTCGATTAATAGCGATATGAGGAGATGGAAAACAGCTGAACAACGTACCGATAAGACCAATCAAGCGACGGACACCGGGTACCACCCACGGAACCACCAATGGACATAGGGATTAGCCCTATTTAAAGAGGACTAGGGGATGGGGGAATAGGATATGTTTTTTTTCATATGTTATGATTGTACATTGATCTTATTTTTATATGCGGTCCCTGAGGAAGTTCTTTGCAGAACGAAACGCGTAGGACCATACCGTATTATTTTATTGATCGTGATTTTTCACCTTTTATCAATAAAAGCATTTTTCCTACCAACCTGTTTGAAGTCCTGAGCATTATTAAGGAGTCTCACGAGGAGCCAAGGGACCATCAGCACCCCACATCTATCGGGGGAGGCACCCTATGAGCGATATATTCTACTACAATCTTGTGAGTGCATTCATATATAGCGCAAAAAGATGTGTTAATTGTACTTCACTATGTTGTATATTTTTTTATGTTCCATTTAGAATCATTCTCAGCCGTATCCCAAAGTTTTGTTGTTTGTGGTTATCTATATTTGAAAAGGTCGTCTTCTTTGGGTAACGATCTTGGGAGGCTGCATTATAACATATAAGTTAAGCATTTGTGTATATATTTCACTACAATTACTATCTATAGTAGTGTGTATACTGCATTGTACCAGTGTGTATGTGTGTGTGTGTGTATAGTAAATGCAGAGTGTGTGTTTGTGTGTATTAGATGCAGTGTGTGTAGTGGATGCAGTGTCTGTGCGTAGTGTGTAGATAGTGAATGCAGAGTGTGTTGTTTGAAATAATGGCAGCCTTCTGTTGGGGACAGTCCTCATTTTAAGTCAAAATCTTTCTGTCCCTATTTTCTATCTATACGTACTGCTTTTCCAGGAGCTACATATTGTTAATGAGTGAAAGAGGGTTCCGTTCCACAGTAATAATCCTCACAGAAATGTGTCTTTATATTATAATAAATGTATATATAAATCAATGTGTGTACAGTGGCGGATCCAGAGCCTGACCTCGGGAGGGGCACTTGCAGACTATTTAGAGAAAAAATACAGACACAATACCCACTACAGCTCAGTGTAGTGGTTATGGTACCAGTAGTGCCGGGACCCCCTCCCAGAGTAAGTAGTCAAACCATTTAAGAACAGTTTGACAACTTACCTGAGCTCTGCTTGGAAATGGGGCTGTAGTAGGGCATAGGAGCAGGGGTGCAGTGTGTGTGTGTTTGTGTAAGAAGGACTGTGTGAGCAGTGTGTGTGTGTGTGTGTGTGTGTGTGTGTGTGTGTGTGTGTGTGTGTGTGTGTGTGTGTGTGTGTGTGTGTGTGTGTGTGTGTGAAAGTTGCAGTGTGTACGTTAAGGATGGCAGTGTGTGTTAGGGTGGCAGTGTGCATGTGTGCGTTGCAGTGTGAGTGGGGGGGCAATGTGTGTATGGGGGTAAGTTTGTGTGTATGGGGCAGTGTATGTGTGTGGGGGGCCAATGTGTGTGTAGGGTGTGTGCGTGTATTGGGGGCAGTGTATGTGGGCAATGTGTGTGTATGGGGGAAGTGTATGTGTGTGTATGGGGGCAATGTATGTGTGTGGGAGCAGTATTGTATGTGAACAGTGGGCAATGTGTGTATGGGGGCAGTGTATGTATGTGGGGCCATGTGTGTGTATGGGGGCAATGTGTGTGTATGGGGGCAGTGTGTGTGTATGGGGCAGTGTATGTATGTGGGGGCAGTGTGTGTATGTGGGGGCAGTGTATGTATGTGGGGGCAGTGTATGTATGTGGGGGCAGTGTGTGTATCTGGGGCAGTGTATGTATGTGGGGGCAGTATATGTATGTGGGGGCAGTGTATGTATGTGGGGGCAGTGTGTGTGTATGGGGGTAGTCTATGTGTGTGGGGGCAGTGTGTGAATAGGGTATGTGTGTGATAAGGATGGGGGGCTTTTTCTATGTTTTTTTTAATTTAAAATATACATAATGTCCCCCCTCCCTTCTTACCTTTGTTTAGGGAGGAGGGGGGACATTTCTCGATCCCTGGTGGTCCGGTGGGGAATCCCTGGTGGTCCATGTGGTGAGAGTGAACTCTAGCCCAGGTCTCCAGGGCTAGAGTTCACTATCGCGATATCCGGAGCGTTGCCGTGTCATCGCTCTGTGCTCGCGAGAGAAGGACCTGGAGGAGCTGCAGACTGAGCTCCCCCGGGTCCTCTCTCTCCATCCTCTGCCGGCGGCCAGCAAACAGTGCCTGCGGACCGGAGAGGAAGATCTCTGATCTCCCCTCCGCCAGCCCTGCATTAGCCGGCAGGGGAGAGGGAGAACCTCGGATTCTCGGGGGGGGGGGGGCAATTGCCCCGTTGCCCCCCCCCCCCCCCCCCCCTCCCGGATCCGCCAGTGTGTAAATAAGATACATTGTTCTTGTTCTAAATTACATTTTAGTTGTATAAATTAATAATAGTAATTCTCCTACATTTTCCCATGCAAGCCCAGTCCCCCCCTCCCCTTTTATCCCACAACCCTAAAATCAAAGTGTACATCTTTGTCCATTTAAAATGTTTGGAGGTATGTGGATGGCTATGCCAGATTTCTATAACACAAATGGTGCAAAAGCAGGTTTAGATCCCTACTTAATATTTGGACACATTGTCAGAGAATGGTTGTTTAACGTTATTATATTATATTAATTGTACTGGCTGGATTCTCTTAGCAGATAACAAATCTTTCTTTGATGTGTATAGGAAATTTGCTATTCAGAAAGCAGAGTATGCATTTACCCTGCTAAGAGAATACATTGATTGACAGACAGACAGAAAGACAAACATTTACAGTATTCCTATTGTTTTTTCTTATCTTGCATATAACTTAATTAATCTATTGAGATAGGGATGTGCCCATCTTCCTCTAAACCTTTTCATTCTGAACCCCCTCTCTATAGTAACCAAAACCACCCTTGTTTTTGTGATCACAATACCTGAATTTGTAACATTGAAAGACTTAATTTTGGTTGCTGGAAATATCTTATGTTCTTTTGCAATCAACGGTAATTAAGCCACAGTAGAGGTAGTAAATGTGTACTCTAAAAGCAAGCCATACCAAGGCAAATTACCTGCCTTAAATGGAAGAAAAATTAAAATTAACAGTGCCAGGAGATCTCTATTGAACAGTGTGCCTTTTTATTGTTGTCATGGAGACTGTTTTTTTTTTACATTATACAGTTCAACAGGCACTTTTCTTGATTACATTTTTTTCTGCAGTTTTGCAACATGAGCCAGCCATACCCAATTACATTTTGTTCTAGATATTCAATGGAGGCAATGGGGTAACATAATACAGTGCCATATCAGAAACAAAGCATGCATTTCAACTAAAGGTGAATACAGCTTAAATGGAATATTACGAGGGCTGTGTATAGTATGCAAAAGGAGAGCGGGGGGTCATCAGCTTGTGATAGTTTGGATTGTGCTGTATATTCTAGCAAGTATAAAGCAATAACCATATATCACACTGTTTATTTCAGCATTATATTGTCAGCATAAAATATATCTTTAAAAATCATCAAAATGGTCAATTCCTGATTTAATTAAATGGGTAGAGGAAAATCCTAACATTAAACGTTAAAAACAGTACCAATCAAACACAACATTAATTTAATGTATTTTAACATAATGTCTCAGTCTCAGTGATATTCATGCAGGGCAGGTCAATCTACATAAAAAGAAATAAAACAGTGGATCAATGCTAAGTAATCAAACAAAGGATTAAAGGCAGCACACCTAAGGAAACGGGAGTCGCCCCTGAACCCCAATAGTATGCAACAACAAAGAACAGAGTGGGAAGGTTGCGCCATCAACGTCTGAAGGCTGTTGGCTACTATCCTACCACAGGTGGAGGCTAAGAAAGTTGCTATTGATGGTGTCTACCATCTCCCTAGTCCAACACATCTTCAGCCCACTATGTCCCAAGACGTGATTCTTAGATGTCCCACCTACCTAACAAGAATCAAATCATGTTGACATTAAGGGGCAAATCTCACCTGACTTTTGTCACTTTCTAGGGCTACCTCCTTTTACGCAAGTCTTTTTGCCCAGTCACTGCGCATATACACACTACAGGAAAAGCCTAAAGTGGGGGTACAAATGACACTTTGGTGGCAAAACAAGATGGGTCTCCACATATGCTATCCTCGATGAAAGTGGCCTCGACTATCCTGGGAACTTTGGGACTTACTATTCAAACTGTTACTACATCCATGGGATCCCCGGTGGAATCTTGGGAAGATCACCCATTTTGTCCTGAGGGCTTCAGGTTCACAACCAATGGCTCTGTGACTGGGAGAGGAATTACCTTGCGGAACTTTCTATTTCAGTTACTTAAAGGTGTTTTATTTCTTGTTTTATGCACTGCTAGCAATGCCATGCATGAATCACAGATACACGTGTACCATATATGCATAGGTATGCCTGGACAGCATATACCTGTACCCCACTAAATGGCGCTCTAACTTTCTCCCCACCCCCTCTCAATCTAGATGCATGCTACCCTGTTTTGCCAGAGCCCTCTGAAGGTCTTTATACAGCTGTGCAACATGCTTGGTTTATGCAAGATCCATAAGATCTCATAGGTTGCCACTAGACCTTATTACATATGGTTCCACCTAGAGACTTATACCAGCAAGTTTGCTAACAAATGTCTTCTCGCTGTCCTTGATTGCACAATGTTTGAGTTAATTTAGACAATTTATTTATGTCTCTGACCCCCGTGGGGTAGTATTCTTAACAGTACTTCTATATTTATGAATATTAGGCTTGCTCATTAAATTCTAGTTGCTCATACAAAACTCACCCATTTCATATACAAATGTTTATTCATGCATTCCAAGCTTGTTTTATTATGATTTCTTTAACAAACAAAAGAGGCTGAATTGTTCAGGAGTTAACTTGCATATGTCTACTACCACTGACATGTTCACGATTATATGTGTACTACATGTCCAATATTGTTTTAACGCCTTTTTGCTTGCCTTGTAACTTGCAATTGCCTCTATAAAAAAAAAAAAAGATTGACAAAAAATGTATAATAATAATATTTGCATCCATGTTTTTATTGGCTATATTTTAAGCTTGACCTTTTACAAGAAATTATTTTAAAGCTAATCATAGTAACTATACCTCGAGTGAATAAATACCCAGTAGAGTTGGGGACTTGTCTAAGCACTTCAGAATGTAGCATTTTTTTTATTTTTTATAAATTCTTTATTTTGAAAGATTTTTGTTTTATGGGGTGGGGGTACAGAAAAGAAAACAGGAGGTTAAGGTTTGTAGTACAAATTTCACAGAACAGACTTGTGCGTTTAACAGTAGGCAAACATTTCAAGCATGTATATAATTTATCTGTTGGTGGTTTCCACCTGCTTTGATTGCAAATAAACATTTTCTACATTTGGTCGATGTCTGTTGTTTTTGTTTAGGGATTGGGGTGGGGAACAGAAATGAGAAGGGTGGGGGGTAGGGTGCATAGTCCTTAACTTTGCGTATCAAGCATTGTACCAATGGTGATTACTTGCCTTTTTGTGTCTATAACCAATATTAGGGGTATCGCGTGGGAGTGTGGGGTTACGGGTAGGATAAAAAGGGAAGGGGGTCAAAGCCCGGGCTGTAGTACCTTGTTGTTCGTGCCTTTGCCCTGGGAAGTTGGTTTTTATAAACACCTTGTTTTGAGAGGTTTTGTAATAAGGGGTGGGGGTACAGAAGAGAAAGTTGGGGGTCAATACGTAATACTGTAATTACCGGATAGACGTGCACATTTACATAAGTTAGACATCAGATATAAGCTTAGCGGTTATACTTTCTCATGTTCGACTGTGACAATTGTGTTATACCCATATGGCTGTTCGTATTTACATGTGGACTTTCCCCATTTGTTATAAGCCTAACAGATTGAAGTCTGTCGGGGAGTTTTGCGTGGTAGTTAGTTGAGTTGCCTGTGACCGTGTTATTTGCTTATTCTGTCGTTTGTGTGGTGGGTCCTGGTGATGTAATGGGGGGTTGAGTCCACTTTTCTGGTCTGGATTCGGGTAAGTTTGTGATGTGTATCTTCCAGTGGAGGTTTGTCTGCTTTTTAGGATGGTAGAAGAGTCTTACATTGAGCTCTAAAGTATCCCTAGGGTTTTTGTCTTCTGGGCTCTATCTCTGTCTTGGTTCGTGTTGTTTTTTATCCGGAGTGAGAGGGTAGTATTGAGGGGGGTGGGACAGGGAGTAGAGAGTAGGATGGGATGGTCCGTGTGGTGAGGCAGTCTCTGTATTGGGTAAGTGACCATTGTAGGCAGAATGTGGCATTTTTACTTGTTCCCGTGACAATCCTCTCCAAATGAAAGACTCCAATGAAAACGTGATTATTAGGTGCAAACTAAAAGAACATTGCTCAAAGATGTATTGTTCAGACCACTCTTGCACTGCAGTCCTTCATAAACAAATTATGGTTAAGGTATCATAACAGTGATGCTTTATTTAAATTTCATGTTGCCAAAAAATAAATAAATACAAAATTCCATAAAAGGAAGAAACACAAAAAAAGTAGAAAAACTGCCGGGGTGCAAGGGAATTTGGGAGTTGACCAGTACCTAAAATGTACTGTGAACTTCATCAATAACCTGACTTCAAAAATAATCTCTGCCCTGACTAGTATATAGCACACCAATGTGTGACATAATGTTCCTGATATAAGTACGTATGAATGAAGGGCTTGGCCTTATTTTTGATAACAGCACAGTTGCTAAAATGTAGATGTGTAGCAAATCCCTCCTAAAACTTCTAGAGATTTACAATTGTGCTCAAAAGTTTTCATACCCTTAGAGAATTTCTTAATATATGTACCATTTTCAAAGAAAACATGAGTGAGCAGGCAAAACACATTTCTTTTATTTCTTATGGGATTCATATTCAACTGTAGATTATGACAGAATGGCACAATCATAAAACAAAACATGGAAACAAAGAAAGAATTAAATGATCCCTCTTCAAAAGTCTGCATACCCTTAGTTCTTAATAGTGCGTATTGCCCCCTTTAGCATCAATGACAGTGTGGAGTCTTTTGTAATAGTTGTCTATGAGGCCCCTAATTCTTGTAGGTGGTATAGCTGCCCATTTGTCTTGGCAAAATGCCTCCAGGTCATGCAAAGTCTTTGGTTGTCTTGCATGAACAGCACACGTTTGAGATCTCCCCAGAGTGGCTCAATAATATTAATGTCAGGAGTCTGTGATGGCCCCTCCAGAACCTTTACCATTTTCTCCTGTAACCACTGGAGGGTCAACTAGGCCTTGTGCTTAGGGTCATTGTCATGCTGGAAAGTCCAAGAGCGTCCCATGTGCAGCCTTCAAGCATAAAAATGCAAATAGTCTGTCAGTATTTTCTGGTAACATGTTGCATTCATCTTGCCATCAATTTTCACAAGATCCCCTGTGCCTCTAGAGCTCAAACCCCCCAAAACATCAGTGAGCCACCACCATGCTTCACAGTGGGGATTATATTGTTTTAACTATAGGCCTCTCTCTAACATAGCACTTATGGTTGTGACCATAACGCTCTATTTTAGTCTCATCACTCCAAATTACATTTTGCCAGAAGCTGCGAGGCATGTGAAGGTGTTGTCGGACCTATTATAACTGGACTTTTTTGTGGCATTGGTGCAGTAAAGGCTTCTTTCTGGCAACTTGTTGTATAGTGCTCCTTGAAACAACCACACCATCTTTTTCCAGAGCAGCCTGTATTTCTCCTGAAGTTACCCGTGGGCTTTTCTTTGTATCACAAACAATTCAGTTGTGGCTAAAATCTTTCTTGGTCTACCTGACCGTGGCTTGGTATCAAGAGATCCACAAATTTTGCACCTCTTAGTGCATGATTGAACAGTACTAACTGGCATTTTCAAGGCTTTGGATATTTTTTTATATCTTTTCCATCTTTAAGAAGTTTCATTCCCTTGTTACGCAGGTCTGGAGAAACTGTGGCCTTAGGGGCACATACCTCCACATGTGGTGGGAATGCCCCATCATCCGCACGTTCTGGGAAGACGTTAGAGACATACTGGGTCAGGTATTCCAGAGGGCACCCGCCCTAGACCCGTGGACATCCCTTCTAGGCAGGCCAATAGACGACTGGCCCAAATACGACCTAAAACTATTCAACAAAATCACACTGGCAGCCAGGCGGGCCCTGGCACAATGCTGGTTAAAAATGCAACCCCCCCTCAGATCAGTGCTCCTAGGAAAAATAAAGGATAGCTATCTCGTGGACGACCTCACAGCCACAAGGCTTTTGAGAAAATGTGGGGACGCTGGAAAGAATGCCCCTTGGCAGATTGACTGACCTAACGTTTTGTAGAAAGTGGGGCCGCAGCCCGGAGGGTCCTGGGACGGCCCGGACCTGTAGACCCCGCAGGGGGGAGGTGTTGGTTGGCCCCCTTCCTGCCTCTCCCGCCGCCTCACCCCCTTCCCCCTCCCTCTTGGGTCCCCCCTGCTGCCCGGGCTCCTGTTCCACTCTTCTTCTCTGCTATTCCTCCTCTTTATCTACTTTACTTCTCACTCATCTTCTCACTAGGGTCCTCGCTCTAGACGAGGGCCTTCTCGATACTTCATTACATGCTTAGCACACATAGGCATCGATAGCTCACTGAAGCTTATAAATAGCACAAACACCCACGTAATCACATGCCAGACAGGTAGGCACCAGGGACCAGTACGGCTTTTACACACGCCGAAGCTAAGCTGAATGGAGTACAAAAAAGGCAGGTGTTAGCCATGGGTACCATAGAACAGATGAAACATTGCACTCGGAGCAAGTAAGCAGGGCCACCCCCCTAGTCTAACATTACTAGCGGCTCCACCGCATCAATGTAAGATAAGTCAAGACCCAGGTATACGCTAAGACCTTTAGATAGCTATACGGTAGGCACCACCGGATGCCCGCAGAAGCCCACCTTCCCACCTGGCCACCTGCAAATGAGTCACTGAGCATTAAAAATAAAAATTGACAGCATATGTGTGATGTCCGCACTCCCAATGAAGAGCCTTGTGTACTGGGCATGTATTGTATCACCCAATGTCTATCAAACCTACCAAATGAATGCCTCTGCTGTAATAAGATGTTTTATGCTTGACCACTGTTTTTTATGCTTAAACCGGAATATCCTGCCTTGTCATATGTTGACTTGTCAAACAAAAATAAAGAATAAAAAAAAAAAAAAGGAGGCAACCGGCAGCATTCTGTAAATAATTTATTTTATGAAAAAACTGTGGATATTTGAGCATGCAGAAAAATACAGCATATTAATGACGCCAAAACCTATCAAATGCATTAAAGCAGCATAAGTTCTCTGAGTGTCCCTTTAATATGTCTTCCGAAACACAGTTTAGTGTTGACCCAGGGTCCTGGTGGAAATAAAAATTGTTCAGTTCACTGCAAAAGGAGGCAACCGGCTATGTGACATAATTGGCTTTGTATGATCACTATCCTTCAATAAAATAATTTTTTTGCATTAGTAATATTTTCAAAATCAATGCTAAATTTCACAATTTCTGCCAGGGTATGCAAACTTTTGAGCACAACTGTACCACGAAATTAACAGAAATGCACAATTACACTGACAAAGACAAAAGAAGACATTTCAAATTTCAATGCCATTCTTAGGATGAGGACATTTGTTTTTCATTTTGGGCTGGATTATTCTTATTCATGTTAAATTAAATATCTTCATATGAACAGTACGACAAGCTCACGGTAACAAATATTACTATAAAATTTGCAATAATTATAAAAAATAAGTTTGTGTCTTATTGTTTCTTATTATTTTTACAAGACAACTCACGTGGTTTAGGAGACTTTACCATCTGCTCCACAAAGAGCTATCCCAAAATGATCAAGATTGAATTTATTTATTTCATATTTTATTCCTGTATTTAACAGTTCTAGCAAGATTCATGCACACTGTACTGCTACAAAAAAAATTCTAAACAGATGAATCAAGATTATCAAGATTTATACATATGGTAATGCTACAAAACTGTGCCAATGGAAATTATTTAGTTTCGAGTTAGTACAGCGTGTAAGAAATTACCCTTCAATGTTCCCACCAGTTAGAAACATTAAGGCAGTTGTCAGAGCAGTATGATGATAATTCATTTTAAGTTGGCTTTCATTTTGCTACTGTACTATAATTTTAGAAATCACTGGAGTCAATCAAATACATTAAGGTAGCAGAGGTTACCATGGTACTCTGTGACGTGGAAAGAAAAAATATTTTTCAGTGAACTGACAAAAATAAATAGTGCTAAGGCAACACCTAGAGGGCCATTCACTAAACACTGAATTTTAGCAAAATGTAAGCTAAAAAGACAAGCTATGACTATAGCTGAGTGGGATCTAGACCAGCTATTTTTCCATTTAGATTTCATTTGTTAAAATTCAGTTTTCAGCTAATATAGGTGCCTGTGGTTTGGGGTTTTTTTTGGTTGGGTTTTTGTAATCACAGGAATAAAAACATAATATTGAGGTATTATTTAAGACATTTTATCCTTATGTAATGATACATATGTGTTAAAAAAAAACATGCTTAGATTTGTGGAAACAACATATTTATTGCCTTTTTACTCTATGATATTTTTTATAATTAATACCCCAAGCATCCTTAGGCACAGATACTGCAAATGCCTTTACTGATTCACCTAAAAAGAAAAAAACAAGGTAATAATGAAAATATAGTACTTTAAGGCATCACTAAAACTGTGTCATAACATAGATAGAGCAGTCAGACATTTAATTATCCCTGCAGATCATAAATGGAATGGACTAAGCATGTTTAGAATTCAGTCAACATACATTCAGCTTGCCTTGTCTTGCTCTGCTAAAATTAGCACTTTAGGCCTGTATTAGACAGACAGATGGGTTTCTGATTTTATTTTTAAAAAAGTATTTCTTGTTCAAAGTAATTCATAGTAGACAGCATTTTAAGCAAAATAAATAAAACACTCAATGTGAGCAACAGTTCCGTTTCAGATTACTTGCCTAAAAAGTTGATTTCCTCAGCTATTACTTTGCATATGATGCTGAAAATCAGTTGTAAGTCTCCACTTAGAAGAGGAAAAGTTAATGTATTAAAGAAATGTTACATTAACTATATATTTTTTTCGACTTGCATAATCTATTGAGTTTTCAAAATCATTGACAAGATTAATACATTTATTGAGTCTAGCAAGTGCATTTAACAGGACTTATTGATTCAGTTACCAAGTTAACAGTGACTCGTTATACAAAACTATAAACAGTCGACATAAGATCAAGCTTTACACCAAAGTACACTTTTTGTGGTTTAGTAGACAAAATATAATACATAACTCTAAAGAAAACAGTGGGTAACTACTCTAGTGGCAATGGGGATGGAAGGGTACGAGAGTGGGTATAGTCTCAATGAAATCTCTATTGGGATTGCACTTGATAAGATCATCTGTTGACCTTCACAGTATTCCATAGTTTTTTGATGGGGTGTATTCCACATTTGCTAGTACCACGTATGCTGTATTTAGCGCTTGCATATTTTCCCTATTTTTTTCCTGCTGCTGTTTTGTCAATAAAATCCTTCCATATCTCATTTGCTTCCCTGTCATCTTCCCTGTAAGCAGGTGGTCCAAAGCCATTATTTCATATTTAAAGTTTAGAGATATTTAAAAATTTAATAATAATACCATTCCATTGCAATCAATAAGATAGCTGCAGCCGAAGTTTGGAATATAATTTTCAAAATTGGGAATGGCAAATGTTCTAGAAAAATCACAAGAAGGAACATTTCTATGGCTGCCGAGATTAGATCAGCTATTGCCCTCCAGAAAGACGTTATCTGTTGGCAACACCACCAGACATGGAGCATAGCACCCACATCTGTGTGGCATCACCAACAGAGTTTACTTGAGGTAGGAAACATGTGATCTAATTCAGCTGTAAAGTACTTTTCAGATAATTTCTAGATGTGTAGCACGGGCATTATAGGCCTGTGACCAATTGCAGAGCCAATAGTATAAGCTAAATCTTTATACCAATCTATACCAATCTTTATAACAAACTTCCATTCAGGAGGGTTTATGTAGGTATAGCATGTAGAAAGCAATTTATGCAGTGGGGTGATCTGTAGACATATTTTTTCCCAAGTTGTTAGACTATTGTCTACTGTGTTAACTTCTAGGTTTTCTTTTATGTGTACTAGATGAGCCTTAAGTTGGAGATACGAGAAGAATGTGGCAGATGGTAAGTTATAAGTCTTTTTTAAGTACCAGAATTTTCCCTTGATGGAACAATTGATCAACTTTCCTCACTGCTCCAAAGCTTTATGATGTTTAGGCATTGCACCCAGACAGACTCTATTCGGGCCTCCTGAGGGGGGTGATGTACTGAGTGTGCAGCCATTACATTAGAAAGTTGAACTGACCAAAAGTCTCCCTTAACCTCTTATCAAGACACTTTTTCTTATTCTAGGTATTTTATTGCTTCAGATAAATTTAGAGAAAAGAGAGGGCTCTTCCTTCAGGAACCCCCCAGCGGAGAAATATCTGTAACATCTGAAAGAGATACTGTAAATTGGGTAGCAGCATCATCTTGACAGGGATTTGCCCCCTTCCACCACTTTATTGTTTGCATCATATATTTATAAAGTTTATAATAGCTTGACTTGAACAAATAATTCCAATTTTTCATGAGTCTAATTCCCAGGAAAGTAATAAAGTCTGTCCTCGCAATCAAAAATTAAAGGAAGACTGAAGCTGAGACAGTACTGACTTAGCCATCCCAATGCCTAATGCCTGTGTCTTAGATATATTTAATTTATAGTATGAATGTAAGCTGTTTTCTTTTAGCTTGGCTTGCAGATTGGGCAAGGAAAGCAGAAGTTGTGACATTGGGTAGGGGTTTGCCAGGTTTTGGCAGAGTAATCACATGAACTGATAGAATTCCAGGAGCGAATTTCCTCTTCTCTATGGCCCTATTCAACATATCTGCTATGTGAGAGGCTAGTATCATCTTATATTGCTTGTAATAGATGCTAGAGAAGCCAATTGGCCCTGGTGCTTTGCCATGGAGAGGGGATTGATTGCATGTAGTCCTCACTTCTATTGTGATGGGTTCTGCTAGTTTTTCTTTTTGGTTGTGTTTGAGGGTGGGTAAATACAGCCTATCAACATATCCAATAATGCACTCTTTAGCCGGATGTTAGAGTCTTTGTACTAAAAGATTATCAGCCCTATTCCCCTGTACATATTGTGTGGCAAAGTAGAAGCCTGTTTTTTGAATTTTTATGTTGCTAATTTGGTTTTGGGTATATGCTATCTGGGTCTTCACCGAGGCAGAGGGAGACACCTGTTTTTCTAATGCAATTGTGATGCTGTTTGTGCCATTAACTTGTTTTTAAGGAAGGAAGCCCGCCAAATCAGAATCCCCCTGGTAACAGTGAAGTCAAAAATTTGAAGTCAAAATTTGAAGTCAAAATGAGGCTCAGTAGTGTGTGTGGCCTCCATGTGCCCGTATGACCTCCCTACAACACCTGTGCATGCTCCTTATGAGGTGGCGGATGGTCTCCTGAGGGATCTCCTCCCAGACCTGGACTAAAGCATCTGCCAACTGCTGGACAGTCTGTGGTGCAACATGACGTTGGTGGATGGAGCAAGACATGATGTCCCAGATGTGCTCAATTGGATTCAGGTCTAGGGAACGGGCGGGCCAGTCCATAACATCAATGACTTCATCCTGCAGGAATTGCTGACACACTCCAGCCACATGAGGTCTAGCATTGTCTTGCATTAGGAGGAACCCAGGGCCAACCGCACCAGAATATGGTCTCACAGGGGGTCTGAGGATCTCATCTCGGTACCTAATGGAGGGCTGTGCGCCCCCCTAAGAAATGCCACCCCACACCATTACTGACCCACTGCCAAACCGGTCATGCTGGAGGATGTTGCAGGCAGCAGAGCGTTCTCCACGGCATCTCCAGACTCTGTCACGTCTGTCACATGTGCTCAGTGTGAACCTGCTTTCATCTGTGAAGAGCACAGGGCGCCAGTGGCGAATTTGCCAATCTTGGTGTTCTCTAGCAAATGCCAAACGTCCTGCACGGTGTTGGGCTGTAAGCACAACCCCCACCTGTGGATGTCGGGCCCTCATACCACCCTCATGGAGTCTGTTTCTGACCGTGTGAGCAGACACATGCACATTTGTGGCCTGCTGGAGGTCATTTTGCAGGGCTCTGGCAGTGCTCCTCCTGTTTCTCCTTGCACAAAGGCGGAGGTAGCGGTCCTGCTGCTGGGTTATTGCCCTCCTACGACCTCCTCCACGTCTCCTGATGTACTGGCCTGTCTCCTGGTAGCGCCTCCATGCTCTGAACACTACGCTGACAGACACAGCATATTTATAAATGTAATACGAGTTCACTGTTTTATCTAAATAGCAGCTCCTGGTTCACTGCAAGATTTTTTACTTTTTATATACAATTTTTGGACTATATGGGTTTATGGGACTCTTTTAACCAATTGGTTTATAGTGGTGTTCTCTTATTCACTAATAGTATTTTTTTTTTCTTTTCAGTTTTCATTTTTATAGAGACTGTGTGCTGATAAAAGCTTAATCAGGGATTTACACTGACTCTTGAGTTGTGGGTGGATTTTGGGGTGGATGAGTGGGGTTGAGTACGTGGTTGAAGTGACCACAGATTAACATTGTACCCTTCAGGATCTGGGTCAAACGGGACAGCAAGCCATGCAAAAAGTTTCTATGATCCGTATTAGCAAAATAAACATTAATGATGGTAAGTATGGCATTATTAACAAAGCATAGAAGGATTAAATATCTGATTTTGTAATGCAAAGTAATTCGGAAAGGGACAATTTTTTTATTTTTTTTTTTAAATGTGTGTCTTGCAGGCAAATTAAATCAGCCTTTGATATCCTAAGTTATTTCAACAGTACATAACTTTTGAATGGGATATTTAGACCTCTCAAATTGTGGGAGTACAATTTAATGTTATGGTGCTGTTCATTCTGTCACTGTGTCCACCCAATTCAAGGGAAGGGAACATTTGCCTTATCATATAGGATCAGTAAGGCAACAGTATTTAGTGTATGACCAGACCACTCTTCCACCTTCTGAATACGCTATGCCTATTAGGGTCCTTGACATATTTTCCCTTAGTGGCCTGTTGTAAAGGATTCATCCGCACATGGAAATGTTTATGATGGTATTTACCTTCCTGACAGGAATAGTTGTGCCCATCTGCAACCATGCGCCCGGATACCTGATAAACCCAGCATGTCTAGGGACGCTGGGCGCTGCAGATCTATGTCACTTTATAGCCCAAATGCCGCCCGCGTTGCTGATGATGTCGGTGTGCGTGTGACGTCACACGCGCACACGTTTTGGGGTCAAAGGCCGGTTACAACCAATCTGAATAATAGGAGGGTTATTTAAACAAATTTTTACATTCTCTCATTGCCCTGTTGTGGTTTCTGCCTGATGGTAATCTGAGAGTGCGTTCCTGATCTTAATTTGTTGATATTTGACTTTTGCTTCGTTCTTACTTTCCTGATTTCTGGTATCCTTGACTTTTGGCTTTTTCTCATTGCTGTGTCTGATCCTCTATCCAAGACCTCGGCAAGTATTCTGACTATTCTTGGATACGTTAAGTCCGTCAATTCTAAGGTCCGGTTAGACGTCCTAGGTATGATACAATTCTGCGTGCGGGATCAATTAGTAATCCTGACATTATGACAGGGCCATAGATTCTGCAGAATTGTGTCAGCACATAGCTGCTTGTGAGAGAAATCTAGAGGAGAATGATCACAGTATGGATCAATTTGCCCAAGCTTTTATTACACTCCTTACTCGGAAGGCTCATTTACAGTCTGGGGCTTCTCCGACTAGGTCACCACCGCCTAATGTACCTCCGCCTATAGTAAATAAGGCACCTACTATCTCACGATCTCCTCCTCCGCATTTTGATGGTAATATTTTAGAATGTAAGGGATTCCTCAATCAAATTGAGTACCACTTTGAGGCCTCACCTGGTTCATTTCCCACGGATAGAGCTAAGATTGGGTATTTGATGAACCAACTTAAGGGTAAGGTCTTAACATGGGCCAATCCATTATGGGAGAGTAATAGGAGTATTTCTTATAGTTACCAGAAATTCCTTGCGGAATTTAAATTACCGTTTGAACCATTAGGCAGGGAGGATGATGCCTCCATTGCCTTAATGCATATCAAACAAGGAAACCAGTCTATATCAGATTAAGCAATCACATTTTGCACCTTGGCTTCTCAGGTAGACTGGACTAACAACGGATTAATCGCTGCTTTTAAAAAAGGATTATCCGTGAATATACTTAACAAAATTGCTGCCAAAGATCTACCGAAAAAATTAAATGAATTTATTACCTTTGTGATACAGATTGATAATAGACTTAGGACCAGAGAAATTACTAGAAGCAGAACCAGACGTATAACCTTGTAACTAGCACCTCGATTCTCCAAGCCTGTTGTCCCTGACCTCCCGGTGCAACCTGAATCCGAACCTATGCAACTACGGGTTACAAGATTGTAGGAAGCAGAGAATCAGTATAGGAAAAGAGAGGGTCTATGCTTTTATTGTGGCAAAAAGGGACATATGAGAGATGCTTGTCCTATATGCCCGGAAAATGTCCACACCTAAGAACCTTAAGGGGACAGGTCTTAGGTGTGATGGATACATCCTCTATTAATAACCAAAGTAGATTTCTCCCTGACATTGTCACCCTCAAAACTTTTCATGCAAAGCCCTAGTAGACTCAGGTAACTTCATTGACATGTATTTTGTTAAAAAAACACGCTATAGCTGTCAAGGAGAAATCTTCACCTCTGGCTGTTGAGGCTATTGACGGGAGACCTCTTTCTCAACCACTGAGTACCCACAAGACCTTGCCTGTTTGTATCATTATAGGATTGCATAAAGAATTCCTTACATTTCAGATAATCGCTTCCCCTTTGTGTCCCATCATATAAGGATTCCCTTGACTCATCAAGCACAACCCTCATATTGACTGGACCAAAGGGGATATACTGGAATGGGGTACAAACTGTCTGGAGAATTGTATGTCACCTATTACTAAAAGAGTGGGCATTGTTACTTTACCTACTATTTTACCCACTACCCCCGAAATACCTATGCAGTATTGGGAGGTTAGAGACGTGTTTAATAAGTCAAACTAATGTTCCACATAGATCCACATAGATTATATGATTGTAAATAAATTATTTATTCCATTACATGAAAGGAAAGAGGTGTTGAAAATATTCCACGATAATGTAACTGCTGGACATCCGGGTATTAATAAGACTGTATCCGCTATTTCCAGATCATTTTGGTGGGAGTCACCCAGAAGGGATATTAATGAATATGTGGAACCCTGTTCTGTTTGCGCAGTCTCTAAGGTTCCACACACACTCCCATGTGGATTGTTACATCCACTTCCTATACCCAGTGTTCCATGGTCTCATCTATCTATGGATTTCATTGTTGACCTACCTAGTTCTAATGGTAATTGACCGTTTTTCCAAAATGGCACGTTTCATTCCACTCATTTTTAAACATGACATTGTTAGGCTTCATGGGATCCCTCAAAATATTGTATCTGATAGGGGTTCCCAGTTTGTGTCAAGGTTCTGGAGGGCATTCAGTAAGCAGTTGGGCATTAACTTGTCTTTTTCCTCTGCTTACCATCCCCAGACCAATGGTGCGGCCGAAGGGCTAACCAATCGCTTGAACTGTATTTACGTTGCTTTGTGAACAGTACTCAGTCTAACTGGGCTGATTTGTTGCCTTGCCCTAATCCTGTCACGGTAACCAACCCACAGCCATTTGGTATGCACTATGCATAGGATGAGGTAGAGGCATGACATATGCCTGCACTATCTTAAATGTAAAATGCACAAAAAAGGTAAGCCTGAGCTGCAGGAGCTCCTTACTGTAGTTCAAACAGTGTAGCCAGCAAACAGAGAAAAATATGGAGTTCTGCGCATCAAGTACGTTTGTGCACATCCATGTGCTACTGCTGTTTATTTGAGGACACAATACAGATGGGCGGTCTCTTCTCACACCCACCCTCCCTGTGTTCTTCTCATCTCCACCCTCCCTGTGTTCTTCTCACACCCACCCTCCCTGTGTTCTTCTCATCTCCCCCCTCCCTGTGTTCTTCTTACTCCCCCTACCCCTCTTCTTCTTACTCCCCCTCCCCCTTCTTCTTACTCCCCCTCCTCTCTTCTTCTTACTCACCCCCTTCTTCTTACTTCCCCCCTCCCCATGTTTTCTTCTTACTCCCCCTCCCCTCTTCTTTTACTCCCCCCTCTTCTTCTTACTCCCCCTCCCCTGTTTTCTTCTTACTCAGCCCCTCCCCTTCTTTCTCCACCTCCCCCCTTTCTTACTTCCCCCCACCCCAGTTCTTCTTACCCCATCTCCTCTCTTCTTCTTAACCCCCCTCCCCCAGTGCTTCTTACCCCCCTGTTTTCTTCTTACTCCACCACTCCCCTTCTTACTCCTCCCTGTTTTCTTCTTACTCCACCCCTCCCCTTCTTACTCCCCCTCCTCCCCTTCTTCTTACTCCCCCCTCTTCTTCTTACTCCCCCCTCCTCTCTTCTTCTTACTCATCACCCCTTCTTTCTTACTGCCCCCTCCCCCTGTTTTTTTATTATTCATACTCTCCACTTCTTACTCCCCCTGCCCCAGTTCTTCTTACCCCCTCTCCCTCCCCTCTTCTTCTTAATCCCCCTCCCCTCTTCTTCTTAATCCACCCTCCCCTCTTCTTACTCCCCCCACTGCTTCTTACTCCCCCTCCCCTCTTCTTCTTACTCCCCCCCACTACTTCTTACTCCCCCCTCCCCTCTTCTTCTTACTCCCCCCTCCCCCACTGCTTCTTACTCCCCCTGTTTTCTTCTTACTCACCCCCTCCCCTTCTTACTCCACCTCCCCCCTTTCTTACTCCCCCCTGCCCTAGTTCTTCTTACCCCCTCTCCTCTTCTTCTTAATCCCCCTCCCTTCCTGTGTTCTCCTCACCTCCCCTGTAGTGTGGCCTCTCTCCTCTCTGGTCCACGGTACAGGAGTTTCTGTTTTCTGTACCTGGCCGGACTGACAGGAAGTGCACTGAGTGTGCACTTCCTATCAGTCTGGCCGCGTTGCGGACCGGAGAGGAACTCGGCCATGCTACAGGGAAGGGGAGGTGAGGAAAGAGGCAGTGCGGCAGCTGCCTGAGCGCTCTCTATAGAGCGCTCAGGTGGCTGCAGCATTTAAAGGGCCGGCGATGGGGGCGCAGGGCGCCTCCCTCCTATATGGCGCCCTAGGCAGCTGCCTAGTTTGCCTTATAGGAAGCGCCGGCCCTGGAGTGGAGGAAGGAGGAGATGACAGGTGACAGTGTTGGAGGGGGTAGCAGAGGGCAGGGTTAGGGAGTGACAGGTGGCCGAGGGTGACAGGTGGCATTTGGGGGTGACATGGGGCAGAGTGTGGGAGGGGGTGACATTGGGCAGAGTGAGGCAGTGACAGGAGGCAGAGTGTGGGAGCGGGTGACAGAGGGTGACAGAGTTAGGGGGGTGACATGGGGCAGAGTGTGGGAGGGGATGACAGGATTCAGAGTGAGGTGTTGACATGGGGTAGAGTTAGGAGGCGACAGTTGGCAGAGAGGGGGAAGGAGTGACATGCGGCAGAGTGAGAGGGTGACAGGTAGCAGAGTGTGGGAGGGGCATAGTGTGGGAGGGGCTGACAGGTGGCAGAGTGTGAGAGGAGATGGCAGGGGGAAGAGTGTGGGGGGTTGTGACAGATGGCAGAGTGTGGGAGGTGACAGGTGGCAGAGTTAGGGGGTAACAGGTGGCAGAGTTTGGGGGTGACAGATGCAGAGTTAGGGGAGGTGACAGGTGGCAGGGAGGTGACAGGTTGGAGAGTTAGGGAGGTGACAGGTGGCAGAGTGGGGGAGGAGGTGAAAGCTGGCAGAGTGAGGGGGTGACAGGTGGCAGAGTGGGGAGGGGCTGACAGGTGACAGAGTGTGAGAGGGGGTGAGAGGGGTTCACAGGGGGCAGAGTGTGAAAGTGGTGACACGTGGCAGAGTGTGGGAGGTTTTGAAAGATGGCAGAGTGTGGGAGGGGTGGCAGGTGGCAGAGTTAGGGGAGGTGACAGGTGCCAGAGTTAGGGTGGCTGACAGGTGACAGTTAGTGGAGGTGACAGATGGCAGAGTTAGTGGAGGTGACAGGTGGCAGTTAGTGGAGGTGACAGATGGCAGAGTTAGGGGAGGTGACAGGTGTCAGAGTTGGGGGGGTGACAGATGGCAGAGTTAGGGGAGGTTACTGGTGGCAGAGATAGGGGAGGTCACAGGTGGCAGAGTAAGGGGAGGTCACAGGTGGCAGGGAGGTGACAGGTGGCAGGCAGAGATAGGGGGGCTGACAGGTGGCAGAGTTAGGGGAGGTGACAGGTGGCAGGGAGGTAACAGGTGGCAGAGTCAGGGGGGCTGACAGGTGGCAGAGTTAGGGGGCTGACAGCAGGGCCAGACTGGGGATACAAAACAGCCCTGGAAAAAAATCTATGCCAGCCTCATAAGTCATTGCACCATATATTGTCACATGTAATATGTAAGGCTATGTCATGCCACCCCAGATGATTGAGTGATATATATATATATATATATATATATATATATATATATATATATAATATATTGCTTTTTCTAATATAAAATATTGGTCCTTTCAGAGTAAAACGTTTAATTATACAGTAAGCATACTCACATGCAGACACAGACAGACAATCTCACTGACACACACAAGCTCATTGATACACAGCCTCATAGACAAACAATCTCACTGATATACATAAGGTAATTGACATAAAAACACAAGCTCACTCACTAGCAGGCACACACACACATGCAAGCAAGCTCACTCACTAGCAGGCGCAGACACACACAGCTTAATGTAGTGGTTCAGGTGTCTATAGCCTGTCCCTGCAGGCTTTTGAATGTAAACCCTGACTTTTTAGAGAAAAGGCAGTGTTTACATTGCTTCCTAGTGACACCTCTAGTGACAGACACTCAGACGGTCACTAGAGGCGCTTCCTGTGTCAGTGCGGATTGGCTGAGATCATCAAGCTTGATGATCTCAGTTATAGAGGCAGGGCCAGTCGAGGGGAGACCTGCACGACGTTGAAGAAAAAAAAAGTGAGTAAAACACTATTTTTAAAAGCACACACAGACACCACGACAGACACACTCACACACACCCCATGACACATACATATACCATGACAGACATACACACACCTTGACACACACATATACCATGACAGACACACTATGACACAGACCATGACACGGATAGGCACACACCATGACAGACACACACACACACACACACCCACCATGACACAGACAGACACACCATGATACAGGCACACCGTGACACAGACCATGACACAGACAGACACACACACACCATGACAGACACACACACACCCACCATGACACAGACACACACCATGATACAGACACACCGTGACACACACACACACACCGTGACACAGACACACACACAGCATAAAACAGACAGACACACACAGCATAACACAGACAGACACACACACAATGACAGACAGACACACACACACACCATGACAGACACACACACACACACCATGACAGACAGACACACACACACACACCATGCCAGACAGACACACACCATGACACAGACAGACACACATACACACAGCATGACACAGACAGAGACACACACACCATGACACAGACAGACACACACACACAGCATGACACAGACACACACCATGACACAGACAGACACACACACAGCATGACACAGACACACACACACACCCACTGACAGACTGACATACATTCTTTTTGCTACCTGTGGGTGGGCAGACAGATAGGTGTGCAGGCGGCTGCAGGGAGAACTTGGATGGCGGCCGCAGAGAAGAACTTGGATGGCGGCCGCAGGGAGAACGTGGATGGCGGCCGCAGGGGGAGCTCCTAGGGCGGCCGCAGAGGGAGCAGGCTGTTCTGTCTCTGCTCCCCCGCCCTCACGCGCTATTTAATTAGTCCGGGGCCGGAATATGACATCATATTCCGGCCCCGGTCTCATTAAGCTGCGCGCGAGGGCGGGGGAGCAGAGACAGAACAGCCTGCTCCCCCTGCGGCCGCCAGAGGAGCTCCCTCTGCAGCCGCCATCCACATTCTCCCTGCGGCTACCATCCATGTTCTCCCTGCGGCCGCAGGACAGGTCACCCAAATGTCTCCCCGGCCCCAGGTGCCGACGGACCACCGGGAAATTTCCCGGTATCCCGGTGGGCCAGTCCGGCCCTGGCTGACAGGTGGCAGAGTTAGGGGAGATGACAGGTGGCAGAGTTAGGGAAGATGACAGATGGCAGAGTTAGGGGAGATGAAAGATGGCAGAGTTAGGGAGGTGACAGGTGGCAGAGTTAGGGGAGGTGACAGGTGGCAGAGTTGGGAGGGTGGCAGAGTTAGGGGAGGTGAGGGGAGGCAGAGTTAGATGAGGTGACAGAGTTAAGGGGTGACAGTTGGCAGAGTTAGGGGGTGACAGTTGGCAGAGTTAGGAGAGGTGACAGGTGGCAGATTTGGGAGGGTGGCAGAGTTAGGGGAGGTGACGGGTGGCAGAGTTAGATGAGGTGACAGAGTTAGGGGGTGACAGTTGGCAGAGTTAGGGGGTGACAGGTGGCAGAGTTGGGAGGGTGGCAGAGTTAGGGGAGGTGACGGGTGGCAGAGTTAGATGAGGTGACAGAGTTAGGGGGTGACAGTTGGCAGAGTAAGGGGGGTGACAGTTGGCAGAGTTAGGGGGGTGACAGGTGGCAGAGTTAGGGGGGTGACAGGTGGCAGAGTTAGGGGGTGACAGGTGGCAGAGTTAGGGGGTAACAGGGGGCAGAGTTAGGAGAAGTAATATGGGCGGTTGGTTGGGAAACTGACAACCAGGGGTTGCAACAAGTTTAGTTTATAAAAGTGTCAATTTCAAATAAAATCTGCACCTTTGTAACATAAAAAAAGAGGACAGACTCTTCACAAATAAAGCATTTCAGCAAGTTAAAGTGCTTTAGGGGGACTGGAGTGTCCCTTTAAGGAACTCTTTGTAGCATTACTTTGGGGTGGAGTTATTTACTTGGGAATTAGTGAAGATGTTTTCACCTTCACTGCCTATTGGGTATATTGGCTGAATTAGGTACGGAAAACACTGCAGTGTGGTTTTAATATGTTGATTCCTTCATATCGAAGATATAAGGACAGAGATGTCAAGGTAAAGGAACAGTATAGTTCCCTGGTGGCTATGTAGGTAAACCCAGGGAGAAAAATAGCGGCCATCTTGGCTGAGGTCATCAAGATCAATTAGCTCAGCCGATTAAATGCATTCCCATAGGGAAGTATTGAAAGTCTTGTCCATGTCTGCAAAATGGTGTGCTGCTCTGTCCGAGAGCAGCCATGAAAGGCACTTAAACCATGCAATGGAAACATTGCCATTCTGCTTTCAGCTGCAGGTGTACATGGCACCAAGACCACTTCATTGAGATGCAGAATTTAGTTCATGCCACTGTTCGACCAAATTTCAGTACCGCAATATTCAGGAAGGTCATTCAGATAGCTAGAGCAGGGGGGGAAGGAAACTTTGACTGTGCTGACATGCAAAAGGACGACAATATCACCACTGCCAGGCCTAATCCCTACGCAATAGCAAACATTTTGCAATGCCAATTCTAAGATTCCAAAATTAGATAAGCATATAGCTCGCTTAATGGGACACTATAGGAACATTAATGATCACTAAATGAAGTGGTATGGATCCCTGTAGATTTGTCCCTGCAGTAGAGTTGCTTCTGACAAAATAGCAGAGTAAAACACTGCTATTTCTGTCAGATGATCTCGTAGAGACCATTTGATTGGCACAGAGTGGCATTTGGCGCACATGTGCACTAGCCTCCCAGTGCTTCCATAAGATCATCATAGAGGCTGAGCTGTGTGTATACATTTGATAAGGTAGTATTTTCCGAGCGTAAGGAGACGTGGCTAAAGAGGCAGGCTTATGGTGCAACACTCTATCTAACTATAAAGATTTGAGCATGCAAAAAAATACATCATATTTATGAGGCCAATACCTACCAAATGCATTAAAACTGTATAGGTGCCCAGAGTGTTGCATTAATACGAGCACTAGTGAGATTACCCTTTACTCGCCTCCTACTCATTTCCTTTCCACACAATTTACAGTCCCTGGAGGCACTCAGAGATCCCAAACTCCTTTGCTTGCATCTGCTGAAGATGCTAGTTGATTTGCATCAGTGGTAGTGGAAGCTGTTGCAACACTAGCACTTGGTTGGTTAATACTACTGAAAATGTTGATGGTGCCAGTACTGGTGATAATCATGGTGGTATTGGTGGTGGTAGTGCGATGCTTGTGTTTATAACATTGACAGTGGGTGAGCTACTTGTGATGATGTCACAATTGTCTCCATTAGATGATACACTTCTACAGCAGATACAGATGGAGTTGGAGATGGTGGACAAGATTCAGAAGGCGAGTGCACACTAGCGGATTTACTACTGTAATGTTATTGTGTTTGACATTAGGAAATACATTGCTCACACAACTGCACAGCACACACTGGATTGAACAAAGTCATAAAAAAAAATTAAAATAGGATTTTATTTCCCCGAATAATTAAGAAAACAAAGAACATTTGGTAAACTAGTCTCGCAATAGGATCAATGACGCCTGCATCTCTACTATCTCCACAAAACTGTTTCAAGGACCCTAGGTACTTAGTGGTAAAACTTCACTAAAGTCCAAAGTCCTGCAAAATCCAGACATTGTTCAAATTATGTCCCTATCCCATCCCTCCAACCATTCCTTTCTCGTTCTTGCAGCAATCCTAAACATCCCTATCCTCCCATCACTCTAATCCATCCCTTATTCAATATTCTCCCATCACTTGTATTCATCTTCCCTATTCTCCCATCACCCTAAGTCATTCCTATATTTCCATCCCTACTATCCTTCCAATGCTCCTATCATTCCAGTCTCTCCCTCCCTAACCTCCCATAACTCCAGTTTGTTCCTCCCTGTCTTCCCATCATCCTACTCCAACTTCCCTATTTTCCCATGACTACAATCCATCCCACCTTCACCGTCCTCCTATCACGCCAATTCATTCCTCCTTATTCCACCATCACCATCAATATGCTTCCATCAATAACATCCTTCAGTATGTTCCTATCACTCCTCATCCCTAATCTCCCTTAACTCCAATTTCTCCCTCACTTTCCTCCTATCAACCCTCTCCATCCCATCACTCCTATGCATCACTGCCTCTCTGCCCTCCCATTACTCCATTCCCTCCCTATTTTTTCATCACTGTGAGCCATCTATATTCTTCCAATACTTCCATCATTCTCTATATTCCCACCACTCTTTCCCCCTCTATTCCCTATCACTCCATCTATCCTTATGCTCCTGTTGCTCCCATCCCTCCCTATACCATTGTCATTCACCACTCCCTCCCAATCCTCTTGTTATGCGCACCCAACTTCCCATGACTCTCAACTTTCTCAATCCTCCCATTATGCCTTCATCTTTTCAGCTGCTCTTGTATGGTTATCCTTTGTCCCTTGCTGCTCATCAATGACTGGCAAATACGGCTCTGTAATATCAAGGGCTTGGTGCAGTACATTGAGAAAACTGGCCTTGGCGTAGCAAAGAGGGTAAATCCAGCCCTGAAGGGCAAGGTATTTTATTTACACAGACAACATTTTCAACGCATTTATTGTAATTTAAAGATAAATGACTGTATTTATTATATTTATTATTGTTTTAGGGCTCTGTTATACACTATTGGAGTTATTCACTAAAGACCAGATTTTGTCCAGATGGCCAAAGTCCATTTAAAATGACCAGATTCTGACCGCAATGGCAATTCTCATATTTATGAAAACCAAATATGTTCGGAAATCAATTGGCCCAAGCAAATATGCAGCAATCTCCCAGATTCAGTGTGCAGATTACATTTGATGCTTTCCCATCATAATCCTATACAAAGTATAGAATTCAGAAGATTCGCAAAGCAGTAAATTTAATGAAATTCACAATCAAAGCATCAAGCAGGATGCACATTCGCAAAATATCATTCACTTGCTTTTGTGCAAGCAAATGATAATTCTAAGTACAATTTGACTGCTGGCAATGCAAGGGTTACTTTTGTGGCAGCAGGCCAGTGTTTGTGAGCCAGCCACCCATTAAAGACTGAGCCAAATGTACACGTTTTGATCAAAATAAATTGTAAACAAATCTTGGAATTTGACTATATGTCTGTTCAACCGTAATTCACCTCTTTCATATGCACCCACACTTATTACATATAATTTTATTCAGGAGAAATAGGGCTTTTATTTAACATCAAATATTTAGCTATGAAACATAATTTAATATGAATAAAATATTTTTAAAAATTGAAAAATGAAGAATTTATTTTTTTCGTTCTGCATGACATTTTAACTGTGAATGTCATAATACTGTTTGCTTTTAATGCAATAAAATACACATATATTTTAATTTTTTATATTTTTTATTTTCATTTTTAATGTATTTATATATTTATTTTAAATTATATATATAAACTTATAATTATATATATATTTAATTAGTATCATTCTACGTGTATTCTGATAATATATATATATATTAATATTAAAATAAACTTAGACAGTGTATGTGTATGTATGTGTAAGTGATATATATATATATATATATATATATATATATATATATATATATATATATTAATATTAAAATACACTTAGACCGTGTATGTGTAAGTGTGTATATATATATATATATATATATATATATAAAGATCAAAGGTAGGAAAAGCACTCCAAGGACTTCTTTCAATGTAGAAAATAAGTAAATTTTATTCGGCAACTGCCATAAAAACTTCAACGTTTCAGTCCTGTGTCAGGACTTTCGTCAGGATAACAGTGCATTGTAATAGTGACAGAATATATAGCAAAGTTAAACAGTTCTAATCCAATTAAAATCAAAATACAGTACATACGATACAGCTGAGACTTACCCCTCACCCTGTGTAACGAACTGCCTGGGCGCCAGAAAATCGCGGGCAAAATTGATTCCGTTTCAAGTATTCTGCAGCTGTACGAATTGCTGCTGTGCTGACCACGCGTCGGCCGTTCCCATGGTTACCGGCTAGGCCGCGAGTTAGCGTGCGTTTGCATATTGTCATGGCAACCAGCCGATCGTAGAATGATCGGTTTGCAGGACAGTTCCGTACACAGGATGCAGGGGATAGAGCATGTGTGTTATTTGTGTTGAGGACCTAAAGTCACTAGCCTGTAACATAACATAATAAAGTATAAGTGGCATGTAACAACATTTGCATGGCAATAGGGCAAATACGCCGTGTCCGGTATGTCAATACACCACCTCTAAGTTTGTATACAAAATCACCTATCAACATGGTATCAATGCAAGGCACAGTAGTATGCCTATGATGTGCCAAAAGTGATGTCTGTAGGCAAGATAACCTGTAAATTAGTCATGGTGATGTAATGTGTAGGGTCTAGCAGTATGGAGATACGGCCATGGAGGTCAATACAAGTTTGGTATCCTTATTAACCATAATGTACTACTTAGTGGTATGGGTAAAGACTTGCTAGGGGTCTTAGTTTAAGTGCTAGTGAGTGAAGAAGATTATATCCTAGTGGGTGAGAAAACAATCTTATGTAACCACACTGATATTTACACGACTATACACACAAGAATTTACACAACTATATACATAAAGTCTATCGCAGACCAAAATCGCCGTAATGTCCAGTCAAAGGAAAATACCCAAAGTGTACTTCTCATTGAGGCCTTTGGGTTGGACTGTGTCCAGCGTCCGAATCCAATGGAGTTCTCTTTGTAACAAAAGTTTTTTTCGGTCGCCGCCCCTAAGTGGCTGTGGGATATGGTCTATCGCTGTAAACTTCATAGAGGGCAGGGGATGGCTTTTTTCCCAAAAATGCTTGGCCACTGGTAGCTCAGAACCCTTGTCCCTGTACGCTATGCGGATACTTGAACGATGATTGCGCATCCTCTCCCTGAGTGGAAGGTCCGTTTTGCCCACATAAGCCAGTCCACATGGGCAGACCAATTTGTATACTACATGATCGCTGGTACAGGTGAGTCTGTGTCTGATAGTGTATTTTCTGCCCGTGTGTGGGTGGGCGAAGGTCTTGCACGGAATCATGTGGCTGCAGGTAACGCATCCTAGGCATCTGTAACATCCCAGGTTCGAGTGGATAGTTGGTTTGTCATAGCAATGCGTGGGGTCCGTCTTGACCAGTAAATCCCTTAGGTTCTTACCCCTGCGGTAGCACATCATTGGTGGCTGTCGAAATTGGCTTGGTAAGCTGGTGTCATTTGACATCATGCGCCAGTTGTGGTTGGTAGACTCCCTGATGCGGTCAGAGATGGTTGTGTACGTGTTGGGGAATGTTAGTCTTCCCACCTTTGACTTCTGTGTTGGAACCACTTCCAGGCTTTTCTCCAGGGCTTGCTGCAGTATGATGGGGCTATATCCTCGAGCCAAGAACTTATTCCACATTTCGTTTAGTTGATGTTGTCTGTTGATTTCATTCGAGTTATTCCTGATTACCCTCAGAAACTGGGACTGTGGGAGGGAATTCTTTAGGTGCCTTGGATGGTAGCTGTCCCCGTGCAGAATGGTGTTTCTGTCGGTTGGCTTACTGTACAATGTGTATGCTATTTTCTTGTGTTCTATGTACAATCGTATATCGAGGAAGTCAATCGTTTGTTCATTTGTCGTCATGGTGATGCGGATCGGTGTGTCGGTACTGTTAATGTATTCCAGCAGTTGCTCAGGTGTAGGTCCTCCTTTTTTCCAAATCATTATGATATCGTCTATAAAACGTTTATAGAACAATATGTTCTCTTGGAATGGGGTGATTATATGTTCCTGCTTGAAGATGTACATAAAACCGTTAGCGTACATAGGCGCCTTGGCCACTCCCATTGACGTTCCAGCTATTTGTTGATACCACGTTTGTTCAAACCTAAAGTAATTCTGGTTTAACACCAGGTGTAGTAGCTCCAAGGTGTACTCTATTGGAGGTCCAACGTACAAAGATGATGCTGTTAGTATTTGTCTCATTGCGTCTATGCCCTTGTCGTGTGGGATGACAGTGTATAGACTCCTGACATCGCAGGTGATGAACGTTGTCCCTTCTTCTAAATTATCCAGTAGTCGCAACTCTGTTAATAGGCTTGGTGTATCCTTGATACAAGTTTTCAATTCCTCAACCGGTTTCTTGAATAGAAAGTCAAGCCACTTGGCTATGGGTTCTAAGATCCCCCCGATTGCTGAGACTATGGGTCTTCCTGGAGGTAGAGTTGGATGTTTATGTATTTTGGGCAACGTGTACATTACCGGTGTCCTGGGTTTCGTTTGTAGTAGGTATTTATACAAATCCTCCAAAATGTAGGTCGCATCTAGTCCTTGCTGTAGGGTCTGTTGAACCTTGTGCATAATTGCCTGTGTGGGGTCAGCCTTGAGTTTGGAGTAAGTACTGGTATCTTGTAGCTGGTTCAGAATTTCTTGTCTGTAATCGCTGTAATTCAACAAGACAATCCCTCCTCCTTTATCTGCTGGGCGAATTACTAGGTTGGGATCCCTGGCCAGTGAGGTGATGATGTGACGTTCCTCCTTGGTGATATTTGATCTTGGTTTCTTGGGCTTAGTAAGATGGTCTTGTGTCTCCTGGTTTAGTGACCTCAAGAATGTTTTTATGGTCGGTTGGTTAGGCAGTGGGTCCCACACACTTTTAGGCTTAAATGAGTTTGTTTGTGTATACTCAGCGCCACTTGTTTTGAAGAAATCCTTCAATCTTAATGTCCTCCCAAATTTATAATTCTCGATTTCTTGGGTAAGTGGAATTGGGTAGTTTGTGGGTACGAATGAGAGCCCCTTCATTAATAGACGGTTCTCTGTGTGACTCAACTTTCGTGTTGATAGATTAAAGATCGGGATCATCTCCGTCTCGGTGGTTTGCCTCTCAGACCGGTAAACGCCACCCTTCTGTCCTCTTCTTGTGATGTAGCGTCTGGCTCTAGGTCTTGTCTGGAGCGTTGTCGTGTTGTGGTTCCTATCGCTGTCGTACCTCTCTCTAAAAAAAGGGTTGGATTTTGAGTAGATTCAGGTCTTTGTTGAGTGTCAGAATCGGAGGTAGACTCGCCCGACGTTTTGTCTATCGTGAATTGTCGTGGTCTTCTTATTGGTCGTCTGTTTCTATTAAAGCGAGGGGCTTCATTCTGGCCGCTTAGCCACCGATATACCCTATGTTCAGTATAGTCATTTTTCACCTTCTCTTGCTTCTCTCGTTTGAATCTGATTAAATCCGTCTTATACTCTTTGACATTCTGTTCCAGTCTGAGGAGGGTCGGAGCCGCTTCAGTGGATGTCAGCAGAATCACCTCCTTTGCCTCTAGTTGTGTGATTCTTTGTCTAATCTTTATGAGATCTTCTTTCACATCCTCTATGATGATGAGGATCAGGTCCAACGAGCATTTATTTAACACCGATATCCATTTTTTACAGACCTTTGGCTTAGCTCGTCCAATTGTGGGGATGTTCTTAATTCTGAACCCTCTTGGTATCTGTAGCCTTCTGTGGTAATCTGACAGAAACAGTCCATGTAAGTCTAGATCTGTCTCTTTCTTTTTCAGACGTATAAGGTCCAGGAAAATCTCTTTAAGTGTGGTCGTTTGTGGTAAGTCTGTTGTTAGGGAATCCCATCTGATACGATCGGCATCCTCCTCTGTATATTGGAAGATTTCCGCTTGTTCCAATAGGCCTCCTGCTTGTGAGAAAAACTCTTCCATGTGAACTCTCAGAGTGTTCGTTATGTACTGCAGATAGTTTCTGTATATGTCCAGAGATAGTGGCTGCTACTGTCTATATCAACTCTGTGCGTTGTGCAGGTGATTTCAGAACAGTAGTGCACTGTTAAAAGTAATGGGTGGTTGCCCACTTGGATCATAGGAATTCTCCGTGTCCAGTAGTAATCCTCATTCCATATCCATAATGGGTGATAGGAAGAGCAACAGTCTGATAATGTCAATATTACGGGTGCATAGCTGGTCTATTGCTATTTAGACCAAATTATACAATGTTGTCCAATGCTTGCACTCCTGTAAAGATGTAGGTATAGCCCGGTGCTTGTCAGCTATGACAAACCAACTATCCACTCGAACCTGGGATGTTACAGATGCCTAGGATGCGTTACCTGCAGCCACATGATTCCGTGCAAGACCTTCGCCCACCCACACACGGGCAGAAAATACACTATCAGACACAGACTCACCTGTACCAGCGATCATGTAGTATACAAATTGGTCTGCCCATGTGGACTGGCTTATGTGGGCAAAACGGACCTTCCACTCAGGGAGAGGATGCGCAATCATCGTTCAAGTATCCGCATAGCGTACAGGGACAAGGGTTCTGAGCTACCAGTGGCCAAGCATTTTTGGGAAAAAAGTCATCCCCTGCCCTCTATGAAGTTTACAGCGATAGACCATATCCCACAGCCACTTAGGGGCGGCGACCGAAAAAAACTTTTGTTACAAAGAGAACTCCATTGGATTCGGACGCTGGACACAGTCCAACCCAAAGGCCTCAATGAGAAGTACACTTTGGGTATTTTCCTTTGACTGGACATTACGGCGATTTTGGTCTGCGATAGACTTTATGTATATAGTTGTGTAAATTCTTGTGTGTATAGTCGTGTAAATATCAGTGTGGTTACATAAGATTGTTTTCTCACCCACTAGGATCTAATCTGCTTCACTCACTAGCACTTAACCTAAGACCCCTAGCAAGTCTTTACCCATACCACTAAGTAGTACATTATGGTTAATAAGGATACCAAACTTGTATTGACCTCCATGGCCGTATCTCCATACTGCTAGACCCTACACATTACATCACCATGACTAATTTACAGGTTATCTTGCCTACAGACATCACTTTTGGCACATCATAGGCATACTACTGTGCCTTGCATTGATACCATGTTGATAGGTGATTTTGTATACAAACTTAGAGGTGGTGTATTGACATACCGGACACGGCGTATTTGCCCTATTGCCATGCAAATGTTGTTACATGCCACTTATATTTTATTATGTTATGTTACAGGCTAGTGACTTTAGGTCCTCAACACAAATAACACACATGCTCTATCCCCTGCATCCTGTGTACGGAACTGTCCTGCAAACCGATCATTCTACGATCGGCTGGTTGCCATGATAATATGCAAACGCACGCTAACTCGCGGCCTAGCCGGTAACCATGGGAACGGCCGACGCGTGGTCAGCACAGCAGCAATTCGTACAGCTGCAGAATACTTGAAACGGAATCAATTTTGCCCGCGATTTTCTGGCGCCCAGGCAGTTCGTTACACAGGGTGAGGGGTAAGTCTCAGCTGTATCGTATGTACTGTATTTTGATTTTAATTGGATTAGAACTGTTTAACTTTGCTATATATTCTGTCACTATTACAATGCACTGTTATCCTGACGAAAGTCCTGACACAGGACTGAAACGTTGAAGTTTTTATGGCAGTTGCCGAATAAAATTTACTTATTTTCTACATTGAAAGAAGTCCTTGGAGTGCTTTTCCTACCTTTGATCTTTATAAAATTTGCTGACAAGCACCGGGCTATACCTACATCTTTACAGGAGTGCAAGCATTGGACAACATTATATATATATATATATATATATATATATATATGATCTAAGTATATATTATTTAATTTTAAACTGTTTTTAAACTTTTATTTTACTGGCTGTCATTCCAGGCACTCCCCCTACTGGCACTGCTATGGATAGCTATTCTGTCCATGTGATCGTGAGGTCATCACAAGGACCATGCGATCACATGGCACAGGAGGGCATGTTCAGTAGCAGGGGGAATTCCTTGATGCCAGGTAAGTCCCCCCATTGCGATCGCCGGCGTGGGATCGCTGGCAAGCAGGTAAGTGCATATGACGGCGTGGATGTGCTATGCCGCTCGCCGGCGTTTAGAGCCGGGTCCCCAAGCAAGGCATATCATGCAGGCTGTCCTTAAGGGGTTAAAAGAGTAATAAATAAATTTAAAAAGCCTAAGGGGGTCAATAAGAGAAATGTAAATTTAAAAACCTATAATCAATAAGGAGACTTAAAACTTCCCAATTCCCCAACTTGTCATGGCAGGGGGTTGGGGACATATCTGCTAAATATTAAAAACTGTATTGGTTCACCCCGTACCCCCATGGATGGGCTTCAGGTGGGGCGATATTAAAACAAATAATAGAGGGTGAATAGATTACTGACCTTTTCCCTGTCCCCACCCGTGGCTAGCAGGTGAGGGCTATTATAATAAAAGGGAGGGTGACCTAATGTCTTCCTCAGCCTCCACCCATTAGCAGTGGGTGGGGGTCTAATTATAATAGGCAGGGATGGGGGCAGAGGCAGTGGACAGTGATCTGTCCACCTCCTATTATTATTATTATTTTTTTTATTGAATCCTATATTTTATTGAATCCTATACTATTTACAGGATTCAGATGTGAACACACCAAACTTGATCTGAACGAATTCAAACCATATTCAGTAAATATCAGAATTGCCATTGAGAATTTAGTTATTTTCACAGAATTCTGTCCATTCGGACAAAAGACAGAGAGAGGGATTTGGGCCCAAAATATGATTTCACTAAGATATGATTTCACTAAGTTCTGAAGTGAGTTAAAGGGACACTATAGTCACCCAGACCACTTCAGCTCAATGAAGTGGTCTGGGTGCCAGGACCCCCAGGGTTTTAACCCTTCAGATGTAAACATAGCAGTTTCAGAGAAACTGCTATGTTTACATTGCAGGGTTAATCCAACCTCTAGTGTCTGTCTTCCTGACAACCGCTAGAGGCGCATCTGCGACGCTGGATGCAAAATTTGCATCCAGCATGCAGAACTTCCATAGGAAAGCATTGCGCTCCACTCGGGAGCTGACGTCGGCTGACTCTCAAGCTGACCAGACGCGTTATACAAGAGCTCCTGCCAAATCAAGCTTTACTTCTGCTAAAACTGCATGCACACAGCTGCAAACAGCTCCGTATCAAGCACAAATGATATCTTTACCGAAGGAGACACTTATGATCCCAAGAAAATAATCTCTGCAAGTTTATTTGACCATCTGGCCCCACGGCCTACTGGTGTGTCCGGCCCAACGGCTGGGGGAAGAGACCGATTCCCCTCATGGGACTACATACCCCACAGTGAATCGATTGAAGCCCCATTACCCCTCCCCCTTTGAACCGTTGGCGGTTATCCAGGTCCACGCTGGGGACACTAGCAATGTACCAAAGACAGCCTTGCCCCCTGCCGTCCCTGAGAATGTGTATCGACTTAAAGATGGCCGCCGTGCCGAATACCCCACTAAGTCAAGCAAATATAGAGAGCCTAAACTAGGTGCAATGCTTTGAGGGCAGGTTCGACAAGTTATGCTATGATTTCTGGACTCATATAGCAAGCCGCTCACACACTCTTACCTGACCTGTCCAAATGACAGGGAATAGGGCTACAGCTTTGCTCTCACCTGAGCCTCTGCAAGGAAAAGTGGGACCAGGACACAATGGGTGACATCCTGCTGCAGTGTTGATCGTGGGGAAGCGGAGGCAGGTGCCTCGAACAAAGCTCCAACGCCGACGGCTTGATCCCAAGGTGAAACGACATGTACTCTGGCCTCAGTTCCACGTGAGAAGTCCCCATGCATGCCGCTCTTCTCCTCAGATGGCCCTTTCACACCATACTATAAAGAAGCTAGGGAAGAGGCCAAAAGCTTGAATCCTGTTTGTGGCTCTCGGCGTACTAGACTGTTTTTCAGCCCAGGGCTACTGGGGTGCAATCAAATGGGACTCTTGGGAACGCTCCCAATGGGTCATTGGTCACTATTTTAGTGAACATGTAACATAGGCTGAACATGTAAACAACCTAAGCAGCATAACACAGGCAGGTATGTAGGCTGCTATATCACCACATATTTTCAAGCCCAGCGGTATCTATTACTCTGCAAAATGCCAATTTCTGATGTTTTCTTTGCACTCATTACTGACATTAAATGTCATAGAGCTTTTTATTTTCTTTCATTTAAAAATAAAGTCTCTATGATTGTGTGGCATAATATATATCCTTGTATTATTAGGTACATTGAACAACTATGTAATATCACAGCTTTGCTACCAAAGTGTACTGTGTTTCCTACTTACTTACTGCATGCATGCAATTATTTTTGTCACCACTGTAACACCACGTTTGTGAAATGACCACCTCAATAAAATTACAATTGACAAATATAAAGTGTAATCTCACTTTAATTGCCGAGGAACAGAAAAACACAAAGAGTATGTAGAGAGTATGTAGGAGTCTATAAAAAACAAAAAAGAAAAAAGAAACAAAAAAAAAGACAGAAACAGTCTAGTATGAGATACAGGATGTGGACATGTGAGGAACTCTAAGCAACAATGTCATTGAGATATTCTTTGATAGCTCAAACAAGTTACATGTATCACTTTTTCAGATTAGTTTTATGTAAAAGTCCAAGATGTTGTGGATTCCATTATGTAAATTTTGGGTGTGTTAACATGGCTGAATGAGTGAGAACAATATACACCAACTGTGAAAAGGTGCAGCAAGAGTGCAACTGATTAATTGAATATATAAATGCTTAATGCATTTCTTATAATCTGGTTTTACAGTAGGAGGTTGATAATGTAAATGTGCTTAAATTGTTTTCAATGCAAATCAGTTTCACTATAAATGAAGACATACAGGGAGTGGTGAACAGACAAACATATTGAAATGTCTAACTAGAATGCCATGTGTTTAAACCTAATCAAAGGGACACTCTGGGCATCAATACACCTTTAATGCAATTTTAGTGTTTCCTCGTTAATATTCTACATTGTTTTTCATGTACAAACAGAAAATTACAGGAAGAGCTCTACTGAAAAATGGGTAATAAGTCTGTGGTTTATAAGGTACAGGGTGCTCTTAAAGGAAGAGAATCTGTTCCCATACCAGATATATACATGTAATAAAAAATAAGAAATGATCCCAAGGCACACCACGGTTTTCCTGAGAGGAAGGGAGAGGTCCCCCAGTAGAAGGCTTCACAGCCGAAACGTTGGGGTTTAATTTCTCCTGCTCTTGGTCAGTATACCTTTTTTAATGGGTTTTTGCATTTAGCACTTTACTTACATTGTGGTTTTTGGTACTTTATACTGGTTTAGCACTATACTATGCACTTTCTCTGTGCTATATTGATATCTTGTTGTATTTTCTATGCATGAATAAATACTCTTTGTATGTGCAAAAACGTGGTGTGCTTTGGGGTCATTTCTTAGTTTTTATTAAATTCTTTTTCATGCTCAGATCTATATAGTTTTTTAGTATAAGAATGTTTTTGGATGATTCTGCACCATAGACCTGCCTCCTGACCCCTTACCTTATAATATTAAGGAAAAGTGCTCACTACAGTGTATGTAAGCTGTTAGAAAGCACTTTAAAACTGGTGAATTGAAAACCAAGTTTGTAAAATGTAGGCCAAAACAGTGTTGGAGAAAATGCCAGCTAGTATTTCAAACGTGGATATGGGCCACCAAATGTAAGTCCTGATATATAAATAAAAAGACATTCTGACCCAGATACCGTACTTAACCCTCACCTTGAGCAGTGGGGAAAATTAATTATATAATTAGGGAAGTACTTGACTTTAGTCCCTCAGTACGTCCCAGCAATGTGCAGTAGGTGGGAGGTAATAAATAAAAGACTAGGAACCCACTAATTTTACATCCCGAGTGGTGGGATGTAGACAGCTATTAAACTAACAGGGAGAGTCCTAACTGTGGTCCCCAACAAACCCTCCACCCACAACCAGCAGGTGGGTGTAAATCATTTATGAGGGAATTATTCTTAAACATGCCAGGAAATTGCCCACTCCCGAGCATGTAGATCCCATGGTCCCCACCTTAGATGCCCTCACCCAGTCCCTATGCCATTAATCCAAAAAATAGTCATCCAGGTAGATTTTAATCTTAGGTTCCTTGCTTTGCTAAAGCAAAATTATGGAAAGTACACAATATGAGTTTGAGTCAAAAGCCATAGGATCAGCGTATAATACTGAGAAAAGCAACACAATGTGATAAAATCACCTTAAACAGATGGAAGGGTTTATAAGCATGAATGAATTCAAATTCCTTGTTTAGAGGTTGGGAACTGTATACGGTTTAGGTTGGATAATGCCATTATTTTAAAGGCCCTTAGTCTGTGATGTCTGTTACTAAACCACAATATCTGTAATGCATTAAACTGGATTACTTGTGGCCTGATTTGACCATGGGTAGAATGTTTATAAAATATAACTAGAAAGTAAAACCTGTCATGGTTGCTAATTAAAATATATATATATATATAAATATGTATCCTTGCACTTTAAAGCTAGGATGTGATTAAATAATGTTACATGACTCGATGTGTGTTTGTTTAATAATAGTTTAGATTATTTAGAATGTACAATGAAGGGAAGATAAGCCTCATAAATAATGTGCTTCTGCTCCTGTCCTGATTCATGCAGATCCTTCTCTTCCATTTTTGTTTGGAAGTAGACGCCAAGGAAACCATGGTCTAGTAATTCCATTGATTTTATAGTGGATCTACCTATATCTAATCGTCATACGGTCATTGTTACCATAATAGACAGATTGTCCAAAATGGCACATTTTGCGCCTTTGCATAAATTACCTTCTTCAGTAGAATTGGCGGATATTTTTGCTAGAGAGGTATCTAGATTACATGGCTTACCACAAGAAATAGTCTTGGACGGAGGTCTACAATTCATATCATATCTAGAATTCACAACTCGTCTTGGTATCAAACCATGTCTCACGTCTGCTGAAAGAACTAATCAGTCGTTGGAACAATATTTGTGAAGTTTTATTTAAAAAAAAAATCAGGACAATTGGGGGGCCTTGATTCCCTGGGCTAAATATGCTCATAACTGCAATCAGAGTGAATTCACTAGACACAGTCCATTTTATCTCAGTGATGGGTTTCATCCTACTATTCTTCCAGCTTTGATTCCTTCATAAGGAAGGCCTGCTGTGGAGAATTATTTGGAGAACCTGCAAGAGAAATGGGAACAAATTCAGTACATCCTGACACATTGGGCAGACTAGATGGGCCGAATGGTTCTTATCTGCCGTCACATTCTATGTTTCTATGTAAAATGGATAAGCCATGTCTGAAAACTAAGTACACCATATCTTCCATAGGAATTAAGCAACTAAGTAGCAGACATGTGTTCTCCGTGTGCGTTGAAGCCGGGTGCATCTTTCTGGAGATAAGTGGCCCCATAAGGGGCAAGGCTTTTATTGCACAAAACTCTTTTGTGCCATTTTATTCTGTGAGTGTCAGTTTTACCATATGTTTTTGTTTATTTGTATTAAACACTACACTATAAGTTCTTTCTTTTTATCCCTTTTATTATTTTAACTCCTCCTATACTGTTGCCATACTTGAGAGTTTTCTCTATCCAGATTTGGATCATCTGTTTAACCTGCTCCAGGTAACAGAGTATATTATTCCCCATGGGGTTGTGTTGTGTGAGTGCACATTATAACGTTATAACGTTTGGTTTTGCGTCCAAGACGCAGTATATTATACATACATTTTCTGCACATATTATTCAAGAAAGTTGCCAATCTTTCCAGGAGTGGACATCCTAGGAAATTTACCCTAAGTTCAAACCATGCAATGATCAAAAAAATTGAACCAAAAAAAAAATAAACGTTCATGACAATACAATTAGAGAAAGACTGAACAAGTTTGGTTTGTTTCAGTTGCATCTGAACAAACCACAAGACTTCTGAAACAATGTCCTTTGGACAGACAAGACCAAAGTGGAGATGTTTGCCAAGTTTGGCAAACACAGCATATCAGCACCTATATGCTGATATCATATCCTCACATATCAACATATTATACCAACTGTCAAGCATGGTGCTGGTGGGTGTGATGATTTGGGCTTGTTTTACAGTCACAGGACCTGGAAACCTTGCAGTCATTGAGTTAACAATGAACTTTTCTGTATACTCGAGTCAAATGTGAGGCCATCTGTCCTACAGCTAAAGCTTGGCCGAAATTGTGTCATGCAACAGGACAATGATCTGAAGCACACCAACAAATATACAACAGAATGGCTAAAAAAGAAAAGAATCAAGGTGTTGCAATGGCCCAGTCAATGTTAAGACCTCAGCTTGATTTAATTACTGTGACAGGATCTTAAGAGAGCTGTGCATAAACAAATGCCAGTAGAACTCAATGAAATAAAGTAATATTGTAAAGAAGAATGGGACAACATTCCTCCACAACGATGTGAGAGACTAATAAGATCATACAGAAAATGATTACTTCGAGTTATTGCTGTGGTCTAACAAGCTGTAAAATCATAAGGAGTACTTAGTTTTTTCACACATTGCTTTCCATTTTGGCTTTATTATAGTTAAATCATAACATCATGTGTTGTTGTTCATGTTTTTTTTAAAATAACATAGCGACAACAATGTGCCACTCCACACAACCAGCATGCATCAATACAACACAATAGATGACATATTAGTTTAAAAGTCCATTCTGATGAATCAGTTTCTTTTCTATTTCTGTCCTAAAAATGCTGGCATATTTAGGTGCCACACTAGAGCCATAAAAGTTCAAGTTGCAGAATATTTTTTTTTTGGAAAAAAAATAATTATCTTCCAGAAACATCTTGAGAATGGACATCAAAAAATCAAGAATTTCACGAGAATACCCTAGAGTTCTAAAGGCAACCCAGTTGGCAGTATATAAATTAACCACATCAAATGTTACAAAATTCCCACATTCTGTACTGATTCGGGGATATCTTTTACAAAAATGTTTTCATAAATATGGTTTTAAAAGCTAATCAAGACATTTATTTATACACCCCCTTAGTAATCAGCACCCACTTAGAGGATAGAAACACCTACCAAAAGCTCTGGCTTGAACACACATTACTCTCCCCCCAAACCCCTCTGGCTGCAACCTAGCCACATTAGCACCTCCCCGACAGGGAACCCTACTCTGAACACTCTCCGTTGGTCATCGCAAACCCAATCCACAGGCCACTACACCCTGACCAGCTTTGACATGCCACTGACCAGCCTCATGGGAGACATAATGAACAGCAGGTTTAAACGACTCCCACCCTACGGTAACATTGATTATTGCAGAGATATATTTGTTGGTTCTGAGGATTACTCACTAATTCATCTCTCGTACTGTCATGATGCTGTTGATCTTCTGCTACCACTGTATGTTTAATCTGGGGCTGGAGCCTGGGCATCAGAGCCTCCCATCCAGAGGAAATCCCCTTTTAGTAGAGAATACTCCCTAGCCCCTCACCATTCAGTACAGGTATAGGCGTCCCCGGGACCATGCCGCACCCAGGCAACTGATCCAATATATTCCTGAGGCTTCTCGAACCATCTAGGACCCCTAGGCTCATCACTACAACTGGTCTGTGACAGAACCCCACAGGGATGGGGGGGAGGAACTGTGCCCAACCCACCCCCGGCATAAGCGCCCTCGCATCCTTTAGGCCCCATTCTGGCCACACATCGGTCCCCCAATGGGGCTCTGTACTCTGTAAATCCCTACACGGCCGCCACAGGCCTAATCAACATACCTATATATTTTTAAGTGGCCAGGAAAAACCACTAACCAGAGTTCAATGTGTAATTACGTTCCGCGTGCTTACCTGGTCATCACTACGCTTTGACAAGGGTTTCTCACCTAGAGTTGTCCGTGGACCATGAAGGTTACTTTAGTGTTACTTTACTGTTACTTTAAGGTTCTTTCATGACTTTTATATGTTACATTTATATGTATGTATATGTGAAGTAATATGGTGAGTACGGTACAACACCCCATGATCCAGGCTATGGCCGGTGCTTGGGTGTCATAGGATTTCACTTGAGGGGCCTCCCTTTAATCTGGGAAGAGTTTCCTCCTCCTCACCCTAAGAGTTGGGGGGAGGCCCCGCCCCACATCATGCCCATTCAGGGGGTTCCCCGGGAGGTGTCCCCGGGAGCACACCATACCCACGCCACAGGGCCGTCAAATTTAATAGGCCCAATAATCCACCTGAGATCCCCATGCCCCTTGCCAATGGCCCTCCCATGCAACCACACTTGGGCAGAACTTCAAGGGGTATGGGGGGGGGAGGAACACCTAACTTACCCCTGATATTTGGATCCCTACTGCTCAACCCCTCCCATGCCCCCGGCTTTCACAAAAAGCACTTATGTCATTTTAGAACCTGACCCTTAGTCACCATGCCCCAGATACAGCATAGCCTTTCGAGTACTCTCTAGAAATTCGCCACCTCCCTCACCGAGTCTCCCAGGATCCCTACTGGGGCATGGAGGGGTACCTGGGCATGGGCTGCACCACACAGACCCTCTGTCTACTTCACCCACGCTTAGTACTCCTGGCAGATACCCTCATATTGGGTGTCCTATCCCGCCAGGTGACCCACACCACAGCATCCACAACCTGTGTGCCCAACACCGAACCTGCGGCCCCAATGACCTCAGGCACTCGGCACCCACTATCCTTCCTTAGAGACACATCCTCCTCTTGGGGACTGATTGTCGAACTGCCCAATCTCCTTAAGACAGGCCGACCACAGGCGCTCCTCACCTACCCTCCTAGGTACTCAAGGGTTTTATTGTTAGAATATGGTTTCTGTGTAATAGATTCCTAAGCAAATACTTGTTACTGTTCTCAATCACTAGTAAGTATGCTTTTTTCTGTAAGCAAGCTCAGGGTGAGGGCTAGGATACAAGTGTTTCCTTGATTCCTCCACGCAGAGAATCTCTCCCCACACATAGGAGGTAACTCTCCTCATTTACTACCCTTTCACCACCACTGTTTGACCGGACTGTTTCTGGACCTGGCCACTCATACGAATGACTGGGATTTCTCTACTTATTGTCGTTTTTCCCTCCGCTTCACCTACTTCCCAACCTCCACTTCATCCCATCCTCTCCTACGAACCCCCCCCCCCCTCTCCCACCACATCTCCCCCCTTCTATCCCCTCCTTTTTTCTCTTTTTCTCTCTCTCACCTTCTCCTCTTCTTCCTGCTCCCTCTTATTCTCTCTCCCTTTTTCCCTTGCCCCCCACCCGCCTCATCTCCCCCTATACTCTGACAGGGTCATGCACCACTACACAAACCATGTACTGGGCGACTAGAACCCGAGCACAGATCATTCTCCTAAAAGAGACTAATTTCAACCAAAATCGGGCATTCCCCCTTCAGAACCGACATTTCAATAGATACTTTTTGTCAAATTCCCCAATGTGTAAGCTTAACGGGGTTGCAATTTTGCTTCATAAGTCATGTCCCCTAATCATAGAGAAAACTAGCAATGACCCCCAAGGTCGTTGCATTACAGTTGCTGGCCACACAGGTTCCCAAAAATATGCCTTCTCCTCGATTTATGCACCTAACACACCATCCAGCTCCTTCTGGCAAGCGATACAGGGCCACCTTCTACTATTCTCCATATATCATCTAGTCGCAGGCAGGGACTATAACGCAACCCCATCACCCTTAGTGGTCGACACCGCCCCCCACTGCCAAATCTGACAAACTTTTAAAACTTTTCTCACACAAACACGGCTCGTTTACATGTGGAGATCTTTACACCCGACATCTCGGGACTATACTTTTTTTCTCCCATCCGCACCAGTCCCACTCATGCATCGACATGTTTTTAATCTCCCCCTCCGTGATCCCAATGGTTAAATCTACAACTATCGGTTACATCACATGGTCTGACCATGCCGACATCACACTTACCCTTACAATACCAGACAAATCCAGACGGTGGTCCTGGAGATTAAACCCATTGTTACCACATAACCCCCTTATTCGGGAGTCTACTTCGTAGGCCATCTCGGAATACTTCACCTTAAAACAAAGAATCAGTGACCTCGACTAGCATCTTATGGGCTGCACACAAATCCGTTATTAGAGGCTCCTTAAGAGGTCTAGCCTCATATTATAAAAAGCAACGCCTAGTGAACTTGGTGCAAACCCTCTCGGAACTACGCACCCTCGAAACTAAATTCAAACATGACCCTACACCGGACCTAAACACTAAAATATCAAACTGCCAAACCGCCATAAAGGACTTTATGTCCGCAGACTCTGCAAAAGCTCTCCAGATCTACTATGAAAAGTCCAATAAAGCAGACACTACTCGCCCGCAAACTTAACCGCAGGGCAGCTCACAAACATATTGACACGATACACTCTAGAGACGGACATACACATGAAAAGCTGGAACAAATATCAGCTGTCTTTCAAGAATACGTTTACGCACTCAATGACCATAATCCCCAGTCTCGACACAACCCTAATCTGTTCACAGCCGAGATTGACAAATACCTTAACCCCATTCACCTACCATCACTTACACCTGATGGGGCTAGGAGCCATCACCCCAGAAGAAATAACCAACATTCTGAAAACACTGAAACCCAATATCTATCTATCTATCTATCTATCTATCTATCTATCTATCTGTCTATCTATCCATCTATCCATCCATATATCTGTCTGTTTATACATCCATCCATCCATCTGTCCTTCTGTCTGTCTGTCTATCTATAACAGATAATGTTTCATTAATAAATGTCATGATGCAAGCTTTAGCACTGGCGTTATCAGGTTGTACCATGAAATAGTGGAGATTCATGCTCAGACGCTTGTCCATTTTAACTAAGAAAGATGTAAGCAAACAGTGGGTGATTGTTTAATTCAAGTTTGTTATCTTCTTAAGCATGTATAGGTCTAAGAAGCCACAGCTGGCAATACTGGCAAGATAATAAGCTATGTTGATTCTGCAAAATGGGGAATATAAAGCTGATGATTTATTCATGAGATCATACACAAAACAGCAGGAGCAGTTTGTCTAAAGTGCTACTAACCATTCTTTAACAAATGTTGCACACCTAGCAACTATGTTTAACAAGAGAGCAAATTATGCCAGTTAGAAAGAATAAAATATAAATAAATGTGTGTCTGATACGAGTTATTTAGTCATTTAGCAATTGGGTAGGTGAAAGCATGTGTCCTCACATACAGCATTTTATCCAGGATGCTGCTTGTAAACAATTAATGCTAATTTAATTCAAATGTCCCCTGTATTGATCAGGATCTCTTGGTCAGTATCTACCTTAGTGATATACAGTATATATATATATATATATATATATATATATATATATATATATATATATATATATATATATATATATATATATATATATTAAAAGTGTACAACGCCTGGCCAAAAATAAAGTCACCACTTGGATTTAACTAAGCAAATAGGTAAGAGCCTCCTATTGGATAGTTCCTGCATTACTGTAGCTATCATGGCGTTTCAAGCTTGTTTGTTATTACTTGCACATGAAAAATAAAGAATTTAAAAAAAAAATAATTTTAAATGTTGTAATAAATGTTAAAATAAAACAGAATTTTTTTTTTCCTTGTAGAATGCAGTCCCTATTTTACACACACTACATCCTAACACAAATACACATACTCTGCAGGCACTACACACACACTTCATGCCTACACAAATATACACTGCATCCACTACACACACTCTGCATTTACTACACAAACACACACACTATGAATTCACTACATAAGCACACAGTCTGCAGTCACTATACACACTCAGTATTCACTACAAAAACACACACTCTGCCGTCACTATACACACTCTGTATTCACTACACACACACTCTGCAGTCACTATAAACACTCTATACATTACACAAACACATACGCTGCATTCACTATACACTCAATAAATCAACTGCAAACACACACTCTGTGTCCATTACACAAAGATACTACATACATTACACAAACATACAATCTGCATCCACTATACACACTGCATCAATGACACACACCGCATCCACTTTACACACACACTCTGCATCCACTACACACTTCAACCTTGTGGGCTTTATGATTTTTTGACCCCGAACCCGGACATTTCAGTTCGGGTTCGAGTTCGGTGTTCATCGATTTAATGGCGCGTTTTGAAAAGCTGCAGGGCAGCCAATCAACAAGTGTTTGACTCGTGTGCAGGCCCATCACGACAAGGCAAGCAAACCAAGCAATTGCTTGGGGCCCCGAGCTGGTCTGGGGCCCCAAGACAACGACTGGTTAAGAATAAAATGCAATGGCAAACTGTGTGAGCGCCCCTTTGATAGTCAATGCAGTAAAGTGCAAATAGCTTTCCTCCCTGTTCCCACGATGCCTCCTGTCAGTATTGCCAAACGTCCTGTCACTTAGACAGAACGCCAGCAAAACTGCCGAATTGCGTCCTAACAGAATGAGAACAGTTTCTCCATTCGTGTTAGAACGCAATTCGGGACTTTGTTCGTATTTTATTCGAATGAATGAAACTCTAATCCTATTCATTGCGGCGGCTGCATCTTGCAGCCGCTTAGTAGATAACTCCCTAATTCCCACGGTATAAAGCCTTGCCCCACCCTGCAATTAGACAGAGCACTCTGATTGGTTAGATTCCAAGCCCACCAATCAGAGTGTTATGAGTCAAATTACACAGCATGGGAAATTTCCAAAGAACTTTCCCACCTGTGTAAAATGGCAAAGAGCACTCTGATTGGCTTAAACCAACCAATCAAAGTGTTCTTAGCCTAATTGCAGGGCGGGGCAAGGCTTTATAAGCCTTCCCCCGCCCTGCAGAGCTCAGTCTGCGCAGAGCCCTCCATGGGTGAAGATGGATTTTTTTTTTTTAGCGTTTGTTTTTTTCCTTTTTCGTCTGTTTTTTTGGACAGTAGGCCTCCCTCATTCTTATTTAGGGCCTCCATGCAGGGGTGGGGGCCGCCCAGGGGCCTCCATGTCCATTTTGCTTGGGGCCCCCAAATTCCTTCAAATGGCCCTGCTCATGTGCCCTTAGAAGCCATCACAGCCATGCCTACTAATGTTATACTCAAGTGCACTTATTCTTTGTTTTCTTTTTTTATATGTCCCAATATTTTGGGGGCTACCCCAATTTAAAAAAAAAAAAGTGTTGGCTACCTCCTCCTCCTCCACCGCCTCTTCCACCTACACCGCCACGGTCACCGCCTCCTCAACCTCGTACTCTACATCCACCTCCTCCTCCTAGTTCAAGATTATTATTTTTTATTTTTATGTATTTTATGTTATTTTAAGTTATTTCCCTATCCCCATTTGTTTGCAGTGCAGTTGTCCTACTCTTACCCCCATTTTACTTTCTTTTGAACCATCTAGCCCTTTCCAGGACTTTTTTAGAGCCATTTTAGTGCCCAAAAGTTGACTTCAATGGGGTTTGGGTTCGGGGTCAAGTTCGGGTCCCGAACTCGAACTTTTTTGTCCGCTCAACTCTAATTATAACCCATTTTTCTAAACGTAACAGATTTAAATTCGTTAACCTTTCCTCATAACTAAAATGGTCCATTCCTTTTATCAATTTCATAACCCACCTCTGTACTTTTTCTTGTGCCATAATATCTTTCTCTAGAACAGGTGCCTAAATTGCACAGCATATTCAAGCTGTGGTTTTACCAGTGAAGAGGCAAAATTAATTATTAGAGGCAAAATTAATGCCCATTTTTATACATGACAAAACCTTACTTTCCTTAGCAACTGCCGATAGACATTGTATATTGTTTCCTAATTTGTTGTCTTTAACAATTCCCAAATCCTTCTCGTATGTTCTTATCCCTAATTTACTACCATTAGGGTGTAATTTGCTTGTCATTTATTACACCAAAGTGCATAACTTTGCATTTTAATATATTAAATTTCATCTGCAATTTAAATGCCCAGTACCCCAACCTATCTAAATCACTCTGCAACAAAGCAATGTCCAGCTCACATTGTATTACTTTACAGAGTTTTGTGTCATTCTGCTGCTAGGTCCCCTAAGTGATGAAGACAAGTTCCTCGGTCCTATCTTGCCAAACTACAGTGCAATCCTTCTATACTAATTGTAAGTAGTTTGTTAGTGATTATGGGAGTTTTCCATTCCAAATGTATCTCTTCTGTCACTTCCTGTAATGTCACACATATATAATGAATTACTCAAATTAGCATGGCCAGTATTTTTTTCCAAAAAAGGTGAGAAGTGGCAACCCAATTCATAGCAAGGTCTAATCATTATTATAATATATTTCACTGCTCTGTAAACACACAGGCTGACAATGGCTGCTTCAGTCATACAATATTTTGCACATTGCTCTAGCAAAATTGTCAAAAATGTGATAAGTTAGGAGGTATACTTACCCGAAGATTGCTTTCTGGTCTATTCACTGAATCTTGCATCCCACAACATCTAGTAGACATACAGATATAGGTTGATGGCAAAGAGATTTAAAGTGAACTGTCATGACATGTTCACTTTAATGTATATCAGCACCAACATATATCATTTATCATAAAGTTTTTATATTATATATATATATATATATATATATATATATATATATATATATATATATATATATATGTCATGTGTTTAAGAGCAGTTATATTAATACTCACCTCCTGTCTGGCATGCCAGTGCCCCCATAACACACAACTCCCAGCCTCTTCTGCCACTCATTCCCCTTCAGCATTACCCTGCTAGCTGTCCCTATTTAGGAGGGACAGTCTCTATTTGGACCCAGTCCATCTTATCCTATTTTCTATCCTAATTTTTTAATAGTTGCTAAGTATTTATATAAGCATTCTTTCTAACAATTTAAATGAACATGCATGGACATTGAGAGACTGATTTCTAAACACATTTCTTTAAAGACACATTGCTGTAAGTATTATTACTGTCGAGTTCTGGCATCAATTCAAATACACCAAGAATACCATGCTCCTACAAAAGAGGGGCATTGGGATAGTAAAGAGGGACAGAGGAATGTTGGCCCAAAATAGGAATCACTCTTCTAAATATGGACATGGGAGGTATGTACCAGAGCTCCACAACAATAATACTCACCGTAATATGTCTTTAAACTACAATAAATGTGTTTATAAGTCAGTCTGTAAATGAGATACATTGTTTGTCTTATTATAAATTACATTTTTTTGGCATAAATTATTATTAGTCACCTAAAAGTTCTCAAAACAGCTATACCCCTGGCTAGACCCCCACTCACAATGCTAAAATTAAAGTGTCCCTCTTTTTCCATTAGAAAGGTTTGGAGTTATGTAGCATGACTGAACATTCTTAGGGACACTTCCCAATGATGTTAACATGGTGACTGAAGCGCAATAATATAAGGAGTAATCAGAGACACTATAGTGCTGTGCTTTTCTGTGGCAGATAACATGACAATTTGCTTGCCCCTATCAGTCTTAGTCCTTCAAACTCTATGCCAAATATGGATAACATGAGATGGGCATAGCCATACCTTTATTGTATATGTATACATCTATACATCTGCTAGCACATTGTATTGATGTTGTTTTAAACATATTATATTGTGTAAAGTAAGGTGTATCATAATATGATTGCCATGATGTTAAATAATTGAACAATACATATCATAACACAATGTTCAGGATAGTGCAATACACATATACAATTGTGTTATTTATAAAGTGTCACCATGACATTTTTCAGACCTACTTAAATGGTTACTCCAACCACCGTGACCATTTCAGTGATTTGAATTGGTCGTGGTGGTGGGTGTCAGTATGTACAGTGTTTCAGCTTGAAACACTGCACATGCAGAGTTAAATTTACTTGTTTGATGGAGGCTAGTTGCATCCCCAGCACCTAGGCAGCACAGAACCCTGTTCCAATCTGCCTAATGTAAATTATGTGCATATTTTACATCTGTTGTCAGCCTGCACAGCAAATTTGTAACAGACATGCTAATCTACCCCCTACAGAGGGGCAGGGGGGAAAGAGACACACAGAGAGGCTAGGGAGGAGAAAGAAACAGAGGGGCTGGGTGTAAAAGAGACACACAGAGGGGCTGAGGGAAGGAAGAGACTCACAGAGCGGCTGGGGGGATAAAGAGGTACAGAGGGAATAGGGAGAAAGTGACACACAGAGGGGCTGTGGGAGAAAAAGACACACAGAGGGGCTGGGGTAAAAGGAGACACACAAAGGGGCTCGGGAGTCAAAGAGACACACAGAGGGGCTGGGGGATACAGTGACACACACAGGGTCTGGGGGACAGAAAGAGAAATACACAGGAGCTGGGGGGAGAAAGACACACAGAGAGGTTGGGAGAATACACATACACAGGGGGTTAGGGGATTAGAGACACACAGATTGGCTGGAGAGAAAGAGACAACATGCTGGGGAAAGAGACACACAGAGGGGCTGAGAAAGAGAAAAAACAGACACATAGAGTAGCTGGAGAATGGAGAAAAGAGACACACAAAGGGGCTTGGGAAATAGAAACACAGAGGAGCTGGGGAAGGGGATCAAGAGACAAAGGTGCTGGGGGAAGAGATACACATAAAGGTGCTTGGGAGTGACACACACAATGGTGCTGGGGTAACAGAGGCACACAAACATGCTGATAGTAGTAAAATACACACAAAGGGGTAGGGAGAAAGTAAAAGACACATAAAAAGGCTGGGAGGAAGGGAAATATATACTAAAGGAGGTGTAACACACACAGGTGAAGATGCATTTTTTGGGGGGTGGCAAAGCTTCTTTACCTGTATAGCCAGAAATCCTTGCACCGACCCTGCATCCTCCCCTCCCTCCTCCGATCCGGCGAAATAGTCCTATCACAGGCTTCTATATGAGAAGCCTGTGATTGAACCATGTGAGGCTCATGTTTCATCAGATGGAGGTGTGGAAGTCAGCACCAGAAGTTTCATCCAGTGCTGGATCCCCAGTAAGTAAAATGCTTATGTTTGCAAGTTATTCTCAATTAAGCGAGTGGACCGACTTAATTGTTCCTAATAGGACAATTTACACAGAATGGGCCTCCCCCCCAAAAAAGGTTAGAGTAACTCTTTAATGCAATCTTACAAACAGACCTAGAACATGGGTGGAAGAATGTAAATGTTATAACTGGGTGGCAATCACCCACATTTTTGTTCCAATATGGACAGCAATGTATATACCTCAATCAGTTGGTTCTTATCTTCAGTTGAATAATTTCAGGGGTTTTTTCTATGTTTGTTTGTTTTTATTTTATTTTAGTGTAATTTTATTCCTGGTTTACTTCAAACCGTTTAAAGGCTCTCATGGAGCTGTCTGAAATGGATTATTCCCCCAGCATTGAAAGTGATAAAAAAAAACACTCAATTTCTAGCATGACTGGCAGATTTGCAAATCCTAATTTGATATATAAAGACACAACAAATCTGACAGATTTCTCATCTGTAAATTTTAAATGCTTTGATTGCAAACGAGTAAATAAAACATAATTCTTAAAATTTCACAAAATGTTGCATTTGGCTAAAGTAAAACAAACATACAAAACATAAAAGCAAATTAGTGTTTCAGCTGAGATTATATATGTATGCGTTTTGTTCTTAAATGCATATTAAGAGGCCGCTGACATGCAAAACAAACCCTGCTTTGCGGAATAAAAAGAGTTATGCAAATGCAATTTGTAACATTAATTTGGTGTTGTCAGTTTAATCCATTCACCGCTAAAAAGGTTTTCGTGCCATGAATATTTTTGAGTTAGTTTAAAACATTTAAAATAAATATTTAGCAGCTGACAATAGACAACATGCCCTCCACATTACAACGAGTATTTTAAAACAACAATTTACGTTCCTAATGAATATTTACCACAAGGGGCAGTGAATTAACTCACCAGAAAATTGTCCTTCTAAAAGATTAATTATATGTAATGTTCCCAAGTGCCCATAGTATTGCTGCTAATATAACTATAATAAATACGCATTAGAAAAGGGAAGTGCTTCTCGAAGAATGGAATTCATTTTAGAAAATAAAAATCGTCTAACAAATATTTTTTTGAAGCACTGCACTGCTGATAAACAAATGAATTAGATGTATTAAGATTAGAATAAAACTATTCCTTTGTGAACTTGACACTTTAACCTGATAGTCAATTGTACTGGACTGCTTATTTTAAAGGATCTTATAACAAGTGGGTATTATTTAGCAAAGTTCTAATATAGAAATCAGAAGGAACTGTGGGGACTGTCACCCTTTTAGAACTTATCCCACAATTCCATCTGTTATATAGGTCCGCCACAGAACCATTAATAGGTTGAATGGCTGACCCTTTACTATATACACCATTTATTTTAGTAATGTATCTTGCTGACTACTCCCTTTCAGCAATTAATTAGTGTCTGCATTTGAGGATTACGTAGTTATTAATTCCAACTCACTGTTAATCAGCATCAGTAGTTCTAGAATGATAGGTCTAGCTAGGATTGCTAAAACCTATTATTCAGACTTGGGTTACATCCTACTACTGCCTGGTCTTTCAGTACAATACAAATTAAAATTGTAAATTTTTTGTATCTTTTAAAGTGATTTCATTATCCCTTTGAAGTGAGAGCAATTGCTCATCTTTTTCTATGGTGTCATTTCATTCTTTATTCTATAAATATTGCCTACACACTGTCACATTCAATCGAGGTCTGCACGTGAAATCAGAATTAGAGAACTTGAAAGGAACAGGAATTTTAAGAATCTATATTTAAGTGAAATCAGCTGTCTGTATCTCAACTTCATGGAGGACTTGGATGGTTTCAGAAATCCTATACCTGAAACACCACTAGCACCTTGTAATGGACCGTTTTGCACACAAGAGGTTAAAAACCGTTTAGGCGATATTCCCCTTTCAGGTGCACAGGCAGCTACTGCAATCACCAATCTCCCGAACTGCAAACACACAAATTCTCCAACTCCCGAACTGGAACCATACGAATCCTCCAACTCACGAACAGGAAACACACGAATGCTGTTAAACTGCCGAACAGGAAAAAACATACGAACAGCTTACACTCCTGGCAGTCACACTGTAACAGCATACAATCCAATTCCCCCCAAGAACGAGACGACACTTTGTTTGAGGATCAAGCAAAACTCCTTTACTGGGGCTACCTGCCTGGCTTTTATGCACCTGGTGGACACTCCCCTAGAGGACCAGATGGAAGACTGGGATACAGGACAGACACTGACCAATTACAGACATACAGTGTAAAAACATTCCCACAATACATTGTAATCCCTCCTCTCTATCCTGGAGATAATTGGGAAGTAATCCAATTATCTCCAAGGACAGAGGCAAGACTCCATTAACCACATGGCAGACCATGGACGGTAAAAAGACATTAAAATATACAATGTTACATTTATTACATAAAATACCTACATGTAACATATCCCCAGATAGCGTAGAACTGAGCGCACATTATTACCGAATGGCGCTCAGATCTCACACATACAGTTCAATTGCCATGGAGCCAAAGCCTATTATTACCCAAATAGGCTCCGTGGCATAGCTATCTGGGTTAAATCCTTCACATAGTTAAAGTCCCGATTGATCCGGCGTTCGGCTAAACGACCGGAGCTAGAAGCAGGGAAGGCTGGCGGCTCAGCAGTGTTCGCGAGTATGTGTCCTTTTTTATTTCCATGAATTTGGGACTGAACCAAGCGCAGAATGCTGTCACCCTGTGTTAGTTATGCGCAACCGCAACCACCCGGTAGCAATCAATTAAGCTGCGGTTAACCGCAGCTACTGGGTGGTCAATTGACGGCACTTGCCGCTTCTGGGAGGCCAATTGAAGACATCCGAAAGTCCCTGGTGTTCGGCCGTTCGTTAGTTTGTTCGGTAGATTGAATCTACCAAACGCCCCGGGCACAAAGGCACAAATAAGCCTAAAATAGTGTTTTTAAATGCCGGTCCATAGTCTAAAGGGAGCAGGCGGGCAACCAGGCTCCTCCAATGCACAGTGGCGAGGTTGGTTTCTCCACACACCTGAAGTAAGCTCACCTGCCACTTGAACTGCCTCCAATACCACCAACAACCTCACCTGTTACTATAACAACACAAGCTACAAAACCACCACCTGCAGGACTCATCAGAGCAACTTAAAGACCTTTGGATGTCTCTTGAAAGAATGGCCCAGGAGAAGAAATAAAGGTCAGGAAAGCAAAGTTTATCACTAGCTATACATGTGGCTGTAAATACTTACATCTATAAGATTGATACTTATAGATCACTAATTGTCCTCAGAGAAGTTATAAGGTTACGAGAGACCTCAGCATTATGAGAAACGTATTGATATGTAGGTGTACACTGACAATAGACAAACTGCACAGACATTGGAAGGAAATGTGGACACTGACCTAGACAGTTTACCCATTAGAGTTGATACCAATAATGCAAAGAACGCCATCTCATGTACACATCATCTCTGCACCGGCACTGATTGCCATTCACAGGCTGCGAAGGTCTAGGTCAATTCCCTCTTGTCTTTCATTTTGAAGACAGGTCTATGTCTCATTCAGCTTCTTTATATTTTTGGATAAACTTTCAAAAAATAAATATTAATATATATATATATAGAAAATCAACATATTAAAATCATTTTCAAATATTAAACCATTTTAAAATGTTACCCAAAAATATTAAGTAATTTAAAAAGTTAATTCAAGAATATTAAATCTAGGCCAAAGTGTCAGATTTTGTGTATTTGCCTACAAAACACAAATATCAAACTGTTATAACAGTATGAGAAAAAAGGACTTTCTCTCAAATGTCTTCATAAAATAATTATGTTTACTTAATTTCTGTACTTAAATAAGTCATGTGGGTTTATTATTTAAACTGTGACATCTGATGTCCTGACAACAATGTGCAAAAATGTACAGAAAAATTGCTAATTTCTAATTTCTAGAGCCAACTCAGCAATTTTGGTTAGTTATTCTGTTTTTACTCAAGAAAACTTACATTAGAGACCTAATTTCTAATATTTATTTTAGAAATAAGGAAAACATATTAATAAAATCTATGTGTATCTGCAAACCATTAACAAGAAAATGCTGAAATACAAGTGCCCACATCTGTGTGGTTCTAGTCTAGACCTAGATCTCATCATAATGACAATTCCAGGAAGACTCAGCGCTGAACGAAATGACATTCATTCAAAGGCTGTTTCTTGGAAAAAAGCAAGAAACCTCTTAGAAACAAAGACTTGATGACATCAAATACTGGGCAGTAGCTTTTATGCTGATGGTATTACCTTTTTAAGTGCTACCTACATAAAAAAAAATACATTTACAAACAATTGACGTAAAACTGTATCGAGACACACAAAATAATTTACAAACAAATTTGTTGTAAACATAATGGAAGAACACAATTAGCATACAGTTAACAAGACAAGAAAATGAGAAGTCTTTACTAGCTACCTGACTAGGTTTTGTCATCTCGAATTATTCTGCAGGTATGATACACAAATTAATCTGAAACACCATCTGAACAACTACACAATCCATTATTTAAAAGGACAATAAGCACTGTAAAACATCAAGAAATAGTCCATTTAAATGTAGGGATCATAGGAAACCAGGTATTACATATTGGATATAAAACTTATTCCACCGCCATAAAATGTTCAAAAAATCCCAATCTTATTTCAGTGCATTATTTAAAAACAGCCCATATTTTACTCCCTCTGTGAAACAATATTGCCACAGCAATGCGATAATTTTAAAGAGACACTCCACTCACCAGCTTGCTGCAGTGGTTATGGTAGAAGGACCCTGGATGGACTCTCACCTTGTTAAAGTTTACTGTTTTTTTCTTAGATACAGTTTCTTGCATTCACCTTCCTGCGATTATCAACATTTAATCCAACTATGAGCTTCCATTATCTCTCCTGAGCAAACCCTGCAGTGCAGCTGATAGCCATGCTTAGCTCAGAGCTGAGAGTTTCTGGCTGCATGGAGACAACAGGTAAGAGGTCAATCCATTGCCCAACAGTTTGACTATTTGCTTTTGGAGGCACCAAGGCACTCTTGACATTTATGTTGTTTAGCGTGTTCCTTTAAGTAGATTTGCACTCGCTGGCAACAGTCTTCGTTCACTTGCTCATGAGCATTTATGCAATCCCTGGCTTGAAATATTATGGTGAACAAATTAAATCAAATATGTATCTTACTGTTTGCTATGCCGTTCACATGTAACTTTACTGCTTTAACATTCTTACTCAGCAGCTCCCTGGGGAAGAGTGATGTACAAAAACTCTCAGCTATTGCTGAAATCTTTAAAGGAATACTTTAAATTCTGAAAACGTAAACATTGCTAGTGAAAAGGGGCAAGATCGACACATGAAAAACTGCTACTAAAAACCAGTATTATGTTGTGGTTTTGGTGTTTGGACTGTCCCTTTAAACGTACTTCTTATCACTTTATACAATATTTTACTATATAGAATTTTAGCTGTTGATTACCTCATGCATTATCATTCTATAAGTGCATATGTAGAATAAAACCTGCATATTATATATAAATACTCAGATCTTTAGGCATTATAGCTCAGCAGTTTTACAGATTAGCCCATTTTGTATTTACTGCTCACCTCTGAAGTACATCGCTATGCTCACTCTCTAGAATGTAACACTGTTTGAGATTCCTCGATATTCCTTGTAACAAATGTCTAAGATTCTTCGTATTTCCATGATTCCATAACAGTCCCTGTAGGTTGTTTGAATCGAATACTACTACACCATCTATATCACTATGATACAGAAAAAAAAAATCTATCAAGCTGCTGTTGTATTTTCCAATTTATGAGTAAGCACAGGGATGTTCCATACTGCATACTGAAAGCACAGTTAATTATTGCAGAAAGAGTAACTCATTAGAAAATTAAATTTAAAAGATTGCATCAATTAGAAATGGGACATGAATTCTAATATTTAGATACAAAAATATTGGATCGTTTAGCGAGAAATAATGATGTCAAAATTGAAGTGCACAGAAGGAAAGCATTCAGCTCATAAATGTGTTTTAAATGGTAATTATTATAATTAAATAATTGATTAAATATTTGCTCTACTCTTATACACACGACTCTCAAAACCCGGCAACAGAGAGCCTAGTCAGGGCTGGAATAAGTGCCCGTTGGGCCTGGTGCTGCCAATTATGATGGGCCTAATTACATAATCTTATCAACCGTAAACACTAAAACATATCTCCCAGGCGTCATGTATTTTGAGGAGCAGGTGCTGGGGGATACTCACAGGATGCTAATTTCTCGCTTTCATCTCTCAATCAAACCCATATCCACAACATCTGCATCCTGTGAAGCTGGAATTTGGTGGGCGGGGTAAAAAGAAATGGGCCAGTGACGCGATTCATGTCTCTTTCACCGCCCAAAGGAATGGATCCCCAGAGAAGGTCTCCCCAAAAATGTGAAAGGTTTGTCTGGTGTGAAAGCATGTCAGGCTGCCTGCCTTCACATAGACTATGCAGACAGCATTGTTGCAGCACCCCGAGCTTGAAATGAACACTACACTTTCCCTGTGGACCGTTCCCTGATGTCTATCAGCACTCATCAGTCCACGCCTCTCCTTCCCTTCTTCCTAGGAGGCAGAATCTCCTGGTATAAAGCCTGGAACAGAGAGGATTATTATTTAAATTGCATTATAAAATAGGTGTACGCCAAATAAACTTTAATGCTGAAAAACAATATTAAAATACACACAACGCGTTTCGACAAAAAAGAGGCTTCTTGTTTGTCGAAACACATTGTTTTTAAGCATTAAAAATATGTTGTTTTTAAGCATTAAAGTTTATTTGGCTAATACCTATTTTATATATAAAAGACCATTTATTATACTTTTTATGCTAATTATTTTTTTTTATTGTTTTTTATTGTTCCTGGCACATTTAGCCCCATGTCTCTAATGTTAATGGAGGAGAGTGAAGGATACTAGTTTTAAAAGTTAGTCTAAACATCCCCGGTGACATCTTGTTTTCACACTTTATTCAAGCTAGATTGCAGAGAAACTGAGGTTACTGGAAATATAGTAGAGAAAAGCATCTTATTAAGGGTTATTATTTTCATCATTGCAAAGGTTATGGTACTAAAAGTATCCTGCACTCACTCTCTTTTTTATTTGTCATGCAGGACATGTCAAGATATGAAATTCACTATTTGGTGGATGTGATGATCAGTACAATATGGGGGTATGTGCACTTTTTCTTCCTTGTCCATTTGAAATCTATCTAAGCATGAGCTTGAGTTTGTAAATGATTTTTTTTTAAGTTTTAGGTTGATAAATGCAGTATTGTAGTTAAACTCCCTTTTCATTTGTTGTTGTTGGATAATTTTAAGATTTCACATTTTTTGCATGCATTAAAGGAACCCCCCACCCTCAAAATAATTTCATCTCGATGAAGTTATTATGAGAGCAGGATTGCCTGAACACCAACTTACCTTAAAAATGCAAACAATTTTCAAACATTTTAGCCACCAAGCTGTTCTCCAATTGCTTGATACCTCCTCTCTTCCAATCTCCACAGTAATCAGGAGGTTTGCCAGGTAGGCTCTAACAGGCTGAGAACATCAGGTCAACACGCTTTTAGAGTAATAGTACATAATATTTATGTTGTTTTCTATTTAACCAGGCACATTCACATTGAGCTTATTTCCTGGTGATGCAGTTTAGGTACACAGACAACCTTTAGTACCACCAACCTAATGCATGCTGCTGTGGGTTTGTAAGTTTAATAGAAAACAGCAGACAGGCATAATAAAGTGACAGTAACGTACTGACACAACTGCTATATGATGGCACATTCTGTAGGAAACAATCTAAATGACTATAAATTCATACAAAAAAAGTGTTTATAAAATTCATGCTGAGTTTTAAGATGTGTTCATGAGGTCATTAACATTCCGACTTGTCTTGTGTTAGAAGATAAATAAAAAAGAATAATGATTATCACCTTTAGTATGTGATTTGCAAACATGCACCAATTATGTTATTAAATGATAACAGAATAAAGTGCCTCCATTTTCATGTTTACTATGGAAAATATATTTTCCCACTGTACTGATTAGGTACATAATAGGCAAGTTATTATTCCCTACAGCTGCCATTTAAAACAGCACCGCATTGTGTCAGCCAAGAGCTGGAATACTGCCACTCAAATAACAGAATAATAATCACCTTGTCACTACTCATCTGCATTCATTCTTCACTGCCTGACACACAGGCGGCATTCAATAAATTAGTCTACTTAGAGCTCAAGAAAGTTTCAGTCACATCCATCTCACTTTCTCTCTAAATAGGTATCTCCTCTTCTACATACATGTTTAGTGTTTTTATTTTGCCGTTCTTGTATTTTTTTCCTCTTTTTAAACTAATTGCCAGATTTTAAATCTTCAATCCTTTTGTTCATTTTTTTTTCACTTTGTTTTACTTTACCTTCTCTCGTCCACTCCATGTTATCATTTTATCTTTAAATAATGTTGATCTGACTTTTTCTTATATTGTTCTTCAATGAATCCATATGTATCTTGAACAACTATTGTTAGGAGAGCTGGTTACCAGTGCGGTTGACCCTCTGGTTAAGGGATACGTTCAAGACGTTCACTGGACACCAGATGCCACTAGAAGGGTCAATTAGAGCAGTTGTAATGACAAGGCGAAATGATGGCCTAGCAGGGGTAGGCAACCTTCGACACTCCAGATGTTGTGGGCTACATCTCCCATATGCTCTTACAGCCATAATACTGACAGAGCATCATGCGAGGTGTAGTCCAAAACATCTGGAGTGCAAAAGGTTGCCTACCCCTCTAGGAACTGGTGCCCTCCTTAACTCCTTTGTACTGGGATGCCCTGACTTTGTCTTCAAGTGGAAGACACACTACATCAAAGGATAAAAATACAAAACAGAAATTTATTTAGGGGATGCCTAGTAAAGGCTGACATTATAAGGAAAGCGAGGAAAGATGAAAGAAGGGGGTACATACTACAGAAATGCTACTGATAGGGCCATTTAAAAAATATAGAAGCTACAAATGATTTAAAATACACTGGACAAGATCATCCTTAGAGTCTACAGAACAACATTTAAGTTTTTTCGATGTACAGCCTGCAGATGCACCTTAGGAAGGGGATGTGTACACATGTTGCGCACATATTCTGTGCATTTTATATTTGAACTTTTTCTGCTACATATGAGAAAAACAGTTTGCAGTTGTGCATGTCTATTTTTTTTTTTTTTTTTAGTGTTATATGATTTTGAATGTTTCCATTGGAGCCATACTTCTTTGGAATTCACACATTGGATCATTGGATTATTTATTTTATTATCTTTTGAAGAACAACATTTGTGAAATGCTGGTGTAGTGTAGTTTTGTAAACCAGCCTAACTAGATCTTTTTCTTTCTTTTTTTGCAGTTCTCATCAAGCCATTGCAAATATTTTACTCAGAGTAAGACTAACATGGCAATTACAATTTCCACATTAAAAATTAGGTATTCATTTTGATGGAGGCAGTCTTATTCTGACCTTGGTCTAAATTAATTGGAATTACATACTCAGCTCTGAGAAATTCCTAGCAGGTCACATAGACCTTTCAAGTGGGGCATTACCTGTAGCTTGTGATTCAATGTCAACTAATAATAAGATTTGCTAAACATCATCTCAGGTATCCTCTTTTGCATTGTAAAGTGATATGATCTGAATATGAGAAATACACTGGAAGCTTTTCCATAAACTCTTCAAATTTACAATTATTGAACATCTGGCCCTGTTAAAGTGAGATGGCCGCTGACTTTTTCTGCATATTAACACTAGTTGCTCACATAGATACTGAAAGGCACACACGATGCTACCTTGTTATAAAGTATTTTATCATTGTAATTGATGTTGCAAACTATGATTCTTGTGATGATCATCTAGAATATTGGTTGTCTATCTTTGTTTTAAAAACAAAATAAATACATGTGAAGACTCCCTGAGATACGTGCAGCAGAATTACCCTATACCCTGTGGCGTTACACGTGGCCACCCCCACAGTAGTGCAACCACCCAGTAGGTATATCATACCTTGACCCATATAGAACATATGTCTGGTCCTGTTAGTCACTTTTTCTTAGTACACAATGTTCTCCTTCCAATTTCCCATCACCTTTGGGAACAAAGCAATTAAGTAATGGGATCTTGGGTTCTCATCTGAGCATGAATCAGAATTTAAGCCCTTCAAAGATCATTGAATTTCTGCTCTGCTACAGTCCTCCCGCCCGACCACCTGCTTCCTAGTTCCAATTTCCTCGTATTTCATCCATACTCTGTCTTCTTCTCTTTCTCTACCTCTCACTAAAATTCTCAATCTCTGTCCTCTGGCATATTTCCATCACCCTTCAAACATGCAACTGTAACCCCAATTCTAAAGAAGCCCAACCTTGACCCTAACTACCCATCCAACTACCATCCTATCTCGCTACTGCCTTTTGCGTTCAAGATCCTTGAAAGAGTTGTGTATGCGAGATTGACAGACTTCCTCGAGTCCAACTCTCTGCTAGACCAGCTTCAGTTAGGTTTACGCGCTAAGCACTCTGTGGAAACGGCACTGACCAAAGTATCCAATTATCTAACCGCTGCAAAATCTCGTGGTCACTACTTTATCCTAATTCTCCTTGACCTGTCTGCGGCTTTTGACACTTTTGATCATGAACAGCTTCTTCTCATCCTCCGCAATATCGGTTTAAAATATATTGCTCTCTCCTGGTGCTCCTCCTACCTCTCCCAGCACTCTTTCAGTGTTTCTTTCTCTGGCTCTGCTTCTTCTCCCCAACTCCTCTCTGTTGGTATACCCCAAGGTTCAGTCCTTGGTCCCCTACTGTTCTCTATCTATACTGCCTCCCTTGGTAAACTCATTATCTCCTTTGGCTTCCAATATCATTTCTATGCGGATGACACGCAAATCTATCTGTTCTCTCCTGATCTCTTCCCATCCCTCTTGACTAGTGTCTCTGACTGCCTCTCTGCTATTTCTAACTGGATAGCCCACTTCCTTAACCCCTTAAGGACCAAACTTCTGGAATAAAAAGAGAATCATGACATTGTGTCCTTAAGGGGTTAAACTCAACTTGACCAAAACTGAAATCCGGGTCTTTCCTCCCTCAAGTGTTGCTATTCCTGTGTCTGTCTCCCTCCATGTCAACGGTGCTACCATTAGCTCCACCAAGCAGGCTCGCTGCCTAGGTGTTCTCTTTGACTCCATCCTCTCCTTCACGCCTCATGTTCAGTCTATCGCCAAATCCTGCCGCTTCCATCTCAAAAACATTGTGTGCATCCAACCCTACTTAACGCCAGATGCAACTAAGGTGCTGGTCCATTCCAGTGTCCTTTCTCGCCTTGACTACTGTAATCCGCTTCTCAGTGGTCTTACGTGCTCCCAACTTGCGCCGTTACAGTCCGTAATGAATATGGCGGCGAGACTCATCTTCCTGTCCACCTCATCCTTCTGTCAGTCTCTACATTGGCTTCCTGTAAGATATAGGGCTCAATTTAAAACTCTGGTTCTTGCTTTCAAATCTCTACATAATGCTTCTCCCACCTATCTATCCTCCCTAATACACAAGTATGTCCCGTCTAGGCCCTTACGCTCTGCTGAAGACTTACGTCTATCTTCTGTCTGTACTCCCACCTCTGATTCTCGCCTTCAAGACTTCTAGAGGGCTGCACTGTTCCTGTGGAACTCACTTCCCTCCTCCGTTAGATGCTCACTCAGTCTCCACTCCTTCAAAAAAATCATTAAAAACCCACTTCTTCTTAAAAGCGTATCAATTAAACTGTTAATAGCTCCCGACTGATTCCTCTCTTGCAACTGTCATTAGTCTAATACTTTCCTTACCTTTGTATCACTTTACCCCACTCCCTCCAGCATGTAAACTCATTGAGAAGGGCCCTCAACACCTCTGTTCCTGTGTGTCCAACTTGTCTGCTAACAACTACATGTATGTTCGTCCACCCACTGTAAAGTGCTGCGGAATTTGTTGGCACTATATAAATAATAACATAAAGTAATAATATAAAGTTAGGAATTATTATTAAGTATGAAATAGTCAGCATTTTGACAAACATTGATATGTATAACCCAACAAATACAGGTACCACCACAGAAGAGTAATTTATACATGAAGCATATTCCTACCCTTGAAAAAAATAATTTTGTGTCACTTTACCCCACACCCTCTAGCATGTAAGCTCATTGAGCAGGGCCCTCAACCCCTCTGTTCCTGTGTGTCCAACTTGTCTGGTTACAATTACATGTTTGTTAGACATGTGCAATTTGATTTAGTCCGAATTTAAATTCTGACAAATTTTGGCAATTTGGACAATCTGATGCTTCCGAATTGCCGAAGTGCCGAATTTCCAAAGTGCCGAACCGAAACAAATTGCCGAAGTGCCGAATTGCCAAAGTGCCGAATTTCGGAAGTGCCTAAATGCTTTGGATTTCTGAAAAGTGGCAAAACAGGAGAGGGAGGGAAAATTAAGGGAACGATGACAGAAATTATAACCCTAACCCTACCCCTAACCCTACTCCTAACCCTAGCCATACCCCAAACCATAACCCTACTCCTAACCCTTATCCCAACCTTCCTCTAACCATACCCCTAACCCTACCACTAACCTGAACCCTGCTGATTTTTTAGTTGAGGAGGATGCTGATTAAGCTATGCTGAATTTACAGAGCCTCTTCGCAGCTCTGAAATTTGTGAATATTTTTACTTGTACCTACTAACATTAAAACATTTCATATATGTTACACTATGATTTTCTTTCTTTTTGCTTACTCCTCATTGCGCACTTGGATCAGTTTTTTTGTGATTGGGTTATTTTTTTGGTGTTTGAGAACAGAACGTGCTGCATGTTATTTCAATATTGTAGTTCATATATTTTTCTACTTTGGCCATTGCACGTGTTTTTGTATTTTTTAAACATTTAAGATTAAAAGTAAGAGAACTAATGCAGAAAATGATCCCTGAACAGGACGATCGGTGCTGGCATTGCCACACCATGGGTGGGCACATTCCTGCACTTATGGTGGGGATGCCCTAAGGTCACCCCCTACTGACGTGCAATCAGTAGGGTGTTACAAAAGTTCTCTGACAACTCCCCCTCCCCCTTCAAACCTACCGCATACCTCCTGCACCACACCACAACACCGACAACCACATACAAGAAATCCTTAGCCATTAGGATACTGAACACCAAGAAACATGTCATACCCTTGTACTGTAAAACTGACACACACACCCATTGACAACCTGGTTTGAAAAGATGGAGGAGCTACGTGGTCTAGAAGATCATATGTTTACAGCACAGGGTTGCTCACAAACGTACCTAGACATAGGGACACACTGGTTATTAGAGGTCTACCGCACAGACTTTCAAAACATGCTGACATATGGGAGGCAGGGAGAAGACCAGGGAGGCGGAAAGGGAACCACTCGGGGACAGAATTAGGAGAGGATCTCGGATCGCTGGTCTAGACGGATTAGGGACTGTCACACCCTGGACTTACCTAGTCACTCTTACCTGACCTACTTCATAGAGAGGGACGAGATTGGAGGGCAGTGACTAGAGCCAACAGGAGAACTGCTCTAGGGACGGCCCACTGGGGCATCTGCATCACCATACTGCTCGCAGACATGCTAAGCGTAGGGCAGTGGGAATGAGGACCTAAACAGATTCCTCACATCAAGACAACCCCTGATAATTACACACTGGCATAAAATCCTACGACAAACACACATTAATCACTCACGCTATTTGCACATATGTTCTCTTTTCTACCTAAATTTGTATGATGCTTTTGATGTACACAAACAGTTATACTACTACTTATTTTGATTTGCTTATCACAGCCCTGCGTGGCTATCAAGTTGACTGTGAATTTGAATAGTAGGGACCTGTGCATCCAATTGCTTTGCTTCATACAAGTGATACAGAAAAATCCAATAAAACTTTATTTACAAAAAAAAAGATTAAAAGTAAGAGAATCATTTTTTACTTATACGTAATACAATGCATAGAGTTGCTAAAAGAAATGTCTTGAATTCCTTATAAATCTAAATAAACAAATGTCCCTATGCCAACCTGTTAATCAGTTTTTGGCATACAGGTTTATGTCAAGAATTTGATTACAGAAGAACCCTGCTTTGTTTTTTACACTAAAGTGTATGTACTGTATTTGCTCTGGCTATTCCTTTATGAGAGCATCTTTTACTTTGCCAGAAAACTGACTTTTTTCTCTGTGTGATTGAATGGGAATATGTGTGTGGAGTGTCCATGTGTGTGAATGTATTTGCATTGCATGCCAATATGTGCTTGAGTGTGGATGTATTGGTGCGAAGGCTCAGTGTGTGCATGTAAGGTTGTATTTGCACACAGTCTCAAATGAGTGTGAATGGAATATATATGTTGTTGTTTGTGTACACACTTCCTCTGTCTCTAATCATATCAGGCCCCAAACTCCCACAGCCATTTCCCTGTCAACATCTCACATCTCTTTGAGTGCCATCTCTCTCTTTGCCTTTATCCCTCTTGTTCTCTTCGTATCTCTCTATTTCATCCATTGTATTACTTTTCTATCTATGACATCCCCCTATCATTTGTCAGTCGTTCACCTCCATGTCAATGTTTAAGCCTTCTTATATTATTCCGCTCTCATGTCAGCTTCAGTGCCTTTTTACTGTCATTCACTTTCTTCCTACCTCACATCAGCTAAACATCAGGATCATCTTGACTATAGTTTGATTCCCCTGTTTTTTGAGCAGCTGACACTACTTTAGTAGGGAGGTACTTTTGTCTCAGTGCTGTCCCAAAATGGTCAAATGGGGGAAAAGCCCTGGCAGCTTTGGGCTGGGTACACACACACAGTGAACTCTACCTAGAAACCAATCTATCACTGGCTAAGCGTCCTTAATTCAACCAATAAGAAGCTGACTGGTTTAAAGCGGCACGGTCACACTGAATTTACCTTTTCGTCAACGTTTGGCAGTAAGTAGGGGCTGGGGGGGGTGATATGTTCCCCCACTTATCACTTAGGGATCTACTGCAACTATTGGTTGGGGTTTGAGGAGGAACAATAGGTTGCCATTTTTATTACTTAAAGCCCCCACCCGCAAGCAATGGGTGGGGCCTGGGGGAGTACAATAGATCCTACCCTTATTTCTTAAGGCCCTCACTGGCCACTAATAGGTGGGGGCTGGGGAGGAACAATAGATCCCCCCCTTTTATTACTTAGGGCCCCCACCTGCCGGCAATGGGTAGGGGTGGGATATAGGTCCCCCCTTATCACTTATGGATATACCACAGCTAATGGGATCTAATACATCAATACATCCACACTCAAGCACATATTGGCATGCAATGCAAATACATTCACACACACTGACACTCTCCCCTTTATCAGTTAGGGTTCTCCTGCAGATAATGAGTGGGGGCTGGTGAGGAACAATAGGTTCCCCCCTTTTATTAATTAGGGACACCACCTGCCACTATGGGGTGAGGGCTGGGGGGGTACAATAGTGTCCCCACCCGCCACTAATGGGTGGAGGTTTCGGGGGACAATAGTCCCCTCTTTTATCAGTTAGGGATCTCCTGCAGCTAGGCTAGGGAGGAACAATAGGTTGCCCCCTTTTATTAATTAGAGACAATGTACCACTAATGAATGGGTGCTGAGGGGACACTAGGTCTCCCTATTAGTTTAACAGCCCACACTCACAGGGCATGGGGGGACGGGGCTGGAAGGGGACACTATGTATATTAATAGGTGCCACACTGTGGCAGTATTGGGGACCTGTCAGGTCAGATATTTTTTAAAACAGTAAGCGGCCAGGGGCTGCTCACTGTTTAGTAGACATATCCCTATTTGCAGCATAGCGAGTAGGGGCAGGAGGGAGAATTTAACCTCCCTTATACTAAGATGGGGTCATATTGACTCCCTCAGAGTAAAGGGGGTCATGGGGAGAATTTAAAAAGTGGCGGGAAGCACAGCTTCTATTTTTAAAAATTACAAGGAGGGAGCCACGACCTGGTAGCTCCCTCCTTATAATAAACTAAAGTAAAGAATGATGACTAAATTGCAATTTGGTCTTTGTTTCACTCAATATAATTTCTATTTGTTCATCCTTCTGACGAATGGATAAATTGACGAGCTTTGGTCCTAAATTCGGACAATTACAAATGTCAAGTGTTCAACTGGGCATGAACGCAAATTGCACAGACTGAGCCAGTGTGGCAGATGAAGCCATTACAGGACATTACAGGACATTACAGGACACGGCAGTCAGGGAACACTAAGATGGCGGCATCTACGGCATAGATCCGGACAGGAAATAAAGAGGTACAAAAAGGTGAAATGGGGCTCTACAGGCATTTGGGAGTAATTAGGGGGACAATCAAATTTAGAGTCGGGAAGGTGAGTTACAAAAAAATGGATGCAGCCATGACAGTACAGCTTAAAGAAATGTAGATAGTTCATAACGCCATTACTGACATGGATCATAGTCTGCTTGTCACAGAATAATGGTGAGGAAGTGAAGTATAAGTTCCCAGGAGCTTAACCAGGGTCTTGACTGAATGGCCGCTGAACCCCCTTATCCTTTTACAAGATTATCTAAAGGGATGTGTCCGCCTCCATTCTTCCACTTTCTATTACCATAAACTATTTACAGTGTCAATGGGCTCTTTGTATCAATAGAGACAACTACATATGCACAATAAACAGTTTCAGTAGATGATTATTAAATATTTTTTTTCCAGCCTATGGGGAAGCCGTGATGATAATATAGGTACCTTCTTGTTGACCTGATTCAGGTGTTAAAAACGACTGCAAATCTTTGGCAAGTATTAAAGTGTACTGTTAACAAGTCTTCTTAAAGGGACATTCCACTTCCCAAATACAAAAATAAATACATACAAATCACTGTTTAGTAGATATACACCAAATAAAAAAATGCATGCATTTTGTTCTTTGGGGATATATCTAGAACGGTTTGCAAAAGCTGCAGCTCTCTTGTCTAAAGCCTTTGCAAGCCCTCCGATTTTTTTTCTGTGGATGTCCAACCACAGACTTCCAAAAGCAACTCAATGAGAAGTCTTTACAATGCAGATGATCTGGGCAATCGTTTGCTTTTTGAGTTTAGCTCCACTGAACTGAAATAATAAAATAAAAAAAGTTGTCTGCTTGAAAGCCTGGGGTAAAAAAGATTCAAGGGTCTAGCAGGCTTCCCCAAACTCCGGCCCTCCAGATGTTGCTGAACTACAAATCCCATGATTCTATGAATGAAATAGATAGGTTGAGAATCATGGGAGTTGTAGTTCAGTAACATCTAGAGGGCCGGAGTTTGGGGAAGCCTGGACTTTAGAGTGTCCCTTTAAGCTATTTGAAGTAATGTCACTCAATCTGATTTTGCCTAGGATTGACCTGTTGAAAAAATTGGCATGTACAATTTGTATTATTATTTGTTATGCTGCCGCCCACATATTCCTAGAACTCAGAATTGGTGCAAAAAGTACACAAAGTATATTATGAGGGAGCTTGTTGACTCATACAGTAAAAATCCACCCTCCACCATTCCAGCCTCAGAAAATAATTAAAATGTTTTCTGTTAATGCAAAGCTCAACCAAGTCAATGCCATTATAACCTTTGGATTATAAGATGGTGGCTCATTTAAGATGCTATTTATTCTCATTCGTTGAAGTGTTCCCATAGAAACTCTTTTTTTCAAGTACTAGGTAAATTGTTAAGAAGTACATCTTATTTTGATTATATGCTGCAGGCTCTCGTAAGTAAATACTTTATTATCATAGTAAACATTTCATTTGTTTTGCCTAGTAGCTTATCCATTAAAATCCAATTTTGTACCTCTTCTCCAAATAATTTCCACCAAACTGAAATACAGCAATCAAATTAAAAAGTATTAAAAAAAATCTCTTTTTAAAAGCTTTCCATTCACTGTTTGTTTGTTTGTTTTGTTTTTTTTTTGTGGGAAGTCTTTTGTTCTGCTAAAGCAATCCCTCTAACAGTGACCAACAAATAGAAAAAGCAAATGAAAAGATTGTATAGGCTTCACATCTATTGACATGCTAAAATTCTGAAAACATGCATATAACAAAGATAATATATTGAACTGTTTTAAGTTAAAAAAAAACATAGTTAATTTAAAAATATACATATATTTATAAAATATATATTTCCAAAATAATATTTAGAAAGCACAAATTGCAGGTAACTACACAAATAATACAGGTGACTAATTGCTTATAGCAAACTTAGTCATGTCCAGAAAATTTGGGAGTCATGAGTTTGTGCTACATTATGTAACAGGCTCTACAATATTTTCTAGTTATCCTATATTACATAGATCATACTCTTTCGTGCATTCTGCTAAATTCTGGGTATTAGCTTGAAAGGGAGAGGTGTATAATTAATAATGTAAATCACTTGACGTTTCATGTGATACTGGTTATGTCAGACATTAATTCTCTTAAATTAGTAAATCATTGAGCATAGCCTGGTGGTGGACCAAGAAGAGTTGAGGAGTGAGCTCCCCACCATATCAGTCCTTTTCTCTGCCAAATAAGCGATTTCTCCAAGTTCTCTGATTTGACTCGATCCTTTTGACCATCAGTGATATGACCAAACATCACTTGTGTAAGAAGAATTTACCTTCCTGTCTCCAACCAGCAGAAGCCACAGCAACACATGAGTGTCCCAATATGGCGTCTTCCTGTGCTGTCCAAGACACCAAGGGGGACTTCTCTACTAAAAAATATATTACCTTCTTGATAGTCCTAAATCTAGCTTGCTAAATTTATCTTTAAGCATGATTTCTCAAAAATGTCTCTTAGTAAGGGATTTGTTAAAATGGCAGCTATCATCTCTACTGTTGGTCAGTACCGCATCTCAATAAGTAATTTCTGGTACATGTGTCTTATTGCATGATATCTATCATCAATGTGCTTTGTGTGTGCCTTTACTTTCTCTGTTTGCATTATGTTCATTGAGGTCTGTTTTTCTTCTATCAGTTGGATGTGTTTTTGCACTGGCATTCCCAAGTCCCCTAGAAGTTGTTTAAGCCATTGTGCTATCTTGGAGATATACTCTGCTTCTCTAGAAGAACATAATTATTTCTTATGAATAGTACAACTAATAGGACCTCTCCCATATATGGGCATTTATAGATTTACAATATGATTTGTCTCCAACACAGTCTGCATCGGTATATCCTACTAACCAGGAATCTCTGACAGCTGATAAGTTTAGTTTTAGATGAACATATATCCTACTACTCTCTTGAGTGCAATCCAGTCTCTTTGACAGGAAGAGCTAATTGTTCTGCACAATATTTCCACTGCAGATGCAATGTCCGGTCTACAAGTTGTAGCTGGGTACAAAACATCCCTACTACTGTTCTATAAGAATTGCAGTCGGATAAAGTCTCACTTTCATCAGACTCTGATGAAAAGTTCGTACACATGGGTGTACCTACAGCATGGGCTTCCTTGAGATCTATAAGCTCTACTGGAATTTTTTGCCTTCAATTGATAAGACTATAGTTGTCATATCTTGCTATACTTCTATACTTGCAATTCAGGATAAAAGGCAAAATGTCCCAATCTTTTGACTTCTGCTCCTTTGTTCAATTGTTTAACTATCTCTGTTGTCTTTAACTGCACAAGATCACATCTTTTACATAAACTAGTAAATAAGTAAATTTCCATTTCTTTGTCTTGTAGACATATATTTATCTACTTTACTCTGAAGTCACTATGAAGTTCAGTTCTATGTGCATTTCATATAGTTTCTCATTCCATGTGCTGGCAGCTTGTTTGAGACTGTAGCGGAGCTCCTATATCCCAGCTAGATATCTCCACTGGAATTCCCTCTAAGCTAGAAGAGCTTTTCAGTGTTTTTAACCCCTTTCCCCAGTCAGACGACACATAATGCTGGGGAGAATAACCAGTTTTATTGAGCACAATGCAGCCTTTTATACACAGACCCCCAGCATGTGGTCTCAATTCAATACATAGCTGATCCTGCCTTGGCATCTCTTTATGTGGGAGATCATTTGAGTTAGCTCTCGCTAAACTAATCATCTCCCAGATACTGAGAGTCCAATACAGAAAAACCCCAATACTATCACCGAAACATTCTCGAACTCCCACATATCATACATCTCCGTATAGGTCTGATCCAAGCGCTTAGGGGGGTGGTGATCACGGCCGAGCTGGAGTTCCAGCGTAATTATAGGTAGGTCCCGCTGAAGGTGTTGTAATACTCCGGGTCTCTGTAACGGTTTGTGGACCTGGTAGAGAGGGGCGCTTAGCTAGAACACATGAATTCTATGGTTTTTCAAATCAGGACATAATTGCCATCATCTGTTCCATAGCAGGTCTTAAAATTAGATAAATACAACCTCAGTTTAATAACAACATATAGCATGTTACACTGTGTCATGATTTATTTAACAAAAATAAAGCCAAAGGGGCGTGGCTTGGATACTGAACGGAGCGGACGAATGTCGGCTGAGCTCCAGCTACCCGCAGCTCCAATAGTGCGATTATACCGGCGTCCTACCCCACAAGCACCCAAGCCAGCAACCGGTATAAAGCAGCAGCATGAGGAAGAGAGCAAAAAAGCTCTGAACTGCCGCAGGAGAGGGCTCCCGCGACATCAGCCTCCTTCTGCAGCCGCGGCCTAGGCCCAAAATGGCGGCACAGCAGGACCCACGGTATTCCTCCTCTGAGGAGGAAATCCTCGATGCCCCGGACGAAATACCCCACACGGAGGGCCTGATCTCCCCACACCAGGGGGAAGACCTGACAGCCCCAGCCACAAGGGGAGACATCAAGACACTAATGCACAACATCCGTGCCTTTTCCAATGCAGACCTAAACATAATACAGAAAGACATCACAGTAGTCACTGCCAGAGTTCCGGCTACTAAGGACAGCATCCACTCCATCACACAACAACAGACAAGAACTGATGCAACAAGTCCTGGCAACAAACAAAGTCATGCAGATCAGAATTGATATCTTAGACGATGCACAGAGACCCAAAAACCTAAAAATTAGAGGTATAACTAAAAACAATTGAACAAGAGTTGCCGCATCTAGATAGGCGACTCCTGTTTACTCTGCTGCCCCAATGCTCTGCAAGGGGCATCCAAATCGATGGCTGCTTCCGCCTCACAAAATCCAGCAGGGTTCCGGCTGGGGCCCCACGAGACGTACTGGCAGGGCCGGATTAACATAGGGGCTGATGGAGCTGCAGCTCCAGGCCCAGGCCCATGGAATAGGCCCATTGGTTTAAAAAAAAAAAATTAAAAAAAATTTTTTTTACATTTTTTTTTTTTTTTTACACACTACTCTTAGGGTTGCCAGGTATTTCTCATGTATTTCTTAGGGTTGCCATGCATTTCTCAGAAGTATTTCTCAGGTATTTGAGGCTGCCTAGCCGGTGCCGGTATTGCAGTAATACCGGCAATACAAATGTCTGTCTCAGTATAAACATAGATTATTCTGCAATAATCCAGTAGGGGTCGCTGTTTGTGTGGAGAGAGGCAGTGATAAGAAGTTACGGCATCTCCCTCCCTGCCTCTCTCTACTCACTGATCCGCGGGGGAGCAGCTCTGCACAGAGAGTCCAGACAGCAGCTCCGAGACATGGGGACGCTGAGACATTGGGACACTGGGGAACATGGGGACCCTGAGCATGGACGTCCGCAGGAATTTTTCCGTGGAGGGGGGGCATAATTGTAATGACATCCATGCTTGGCCCCTTTTTGACAGTGTCATGAAAGGGAAGGAGCATAGTCATTTTCACATAAAGCAAGGATGAATAGCGTTTTCACAACTATGGTGTCAGGAATATATGTTTGTATTCCTGACACTATAGCGTTCCTTTCATCAAATTACAGGAACATTCTGGTCACCATAACAACTTTATCTAAATGAAAATGCTGTGATGCAAGGAGGCCCCTGGGTGCTCTTTCTTTGAAGGGGTGAAACCGCTCTCAAATGGTTTACCCCAAAGGCTTCCTTCAGCTCCAGATCTCCAGGTCGCTCAGTGGTATTCGACCTCTGAAACAGAGTGTCAGGAAGTGCAGATTGACGTTGGGCATGGGTGCCGCTGATTGGCTAGAGTGGTCAGCTGACACTCTAAGCCAATCGCTAGTTCCCGATTCATAAAAATGTTTTACGGTTTTATGAATGGGGAGCTACTGATTGGCTTAGGTGCTAGCTGACCCATCTACCCATCTACCCCTACCCAGCGACCCTCTGTGTTTCCTGACACTCAGTAAATAAAAGTGAACACATTAACACTGATATTGTTTGTTTTTACCTGGGGAGATGAGAAGGTCCAAAGTTTCCCTGCCAGGCCCAGGTACAAACGCCTTATGATGTGGTGTCCAGAATGAAGTGCTCCAATCTAATTTTCTTCTCCTTCATTTGACACAGTCTTCTTTGTCTTCTGAGGCTCCTTCTGCTCCTTTACCTTTCTGCTACTTTCTGCTTATTTTGCGCCCTTCTGCTCCTTTCTCTTTCTGATCCCTTTCTGCTCCTTGATGGCTCTTCCTGCTCCTTGATGGCCCTTCCTGCTTCTTGCAGACCCTTTCTGCTTCTTGCAGACCCTTTCTGCTTCTTACTGCCCTTCCAGCTTCTTTCTGCCCCTTCCAGCTTCTTGCAGCCCTTTGCTGATCCTTTCTGTTCCTTCTGATTCTTCCTGCCTCTTCCTGCTCCTTTATACAATTGCAAAAAATAAGGTGCGCTATGACTTTAAATAACTTAATAGTGTACAATACAATAATAATTCTCAATATTATTGTTGAAAGTGCATGTGCAATGTGCAACACGTGAAGAAAAATGGGGTAGCAAATCCACACTCACAATTTTAACGCCACTGGCGTGGATCACCCCTCAGGGCTATGCAAATATGTAAAACAAACACAAAAAGACAGAGATCATAGGGTAATATGTCTTTAAAACTCAAAGTATATGTAAGGGGAAATATTCACACTTACAAAAGTAGAGCAGTAAAAGTCTGCTCTAACTATGATGGCAGAAGTCCTCTTATCTCAGGACTCAGAGACCTTTAGTATTCAGGACAGCAGACAAATCCTTCTGAAGCACTTTATTTGAAAAGAATTTTAAAAGGTAATTCACACAAAGTGATAAAATGTATAAAAATAGCTTCTAAGTCACCAGTCCAAATGATTCTCCTCATCCAGCGGTCACGATATGTGCTGTTTGTATCCGCCGGTTGATAGATATTACCACCTCGAGTCAATACTTCCGGGTTCCGGAGCGATCACGTGGTGACGTCGTGCGTGATGACGCGTTTCGCCAGATTGGCTTCCTCAGATCACATGTTGGATCCTGCTGTCCTGTTGATTTTATGACGATCTTTCTGGGCGTGGATTTCTTAAGAGGAAAGTCTATTGGTTCTGGGTCACCTGATGACTCTATAATAAAAACGTCCAGTCTCTATTGTTTTGGGCATATCGCCTAAACGGCACTTTTAAGTTTAGAAAATGAAGAAATATAAAAGCTAGTAATACTAGCACTTTCACACTTGCCTATATAGGAAATTTAAAACATTTTAATATGCAAGAATATTATAAACACAAGCTTAATACAAGTAAATGTAAAATAACTACATATATTGTTATTTTATATATAATACCATTAAATAGAAAATGTCATACCAGATGTAGTAGCAGCTATATTGTAATGTCCCACATCCTACTAATAGAGTAAAATAGATTAAAAACATAGTAGACAGAAGAAGTACAGGTAATTGTAAAGTTCAGAAACATCATAAAAAACTTTTATAAAAATTTTTTATAAAAAATTAATCCTTTATAAAAAATTAAAAAGATCAAATTCAATGTTGAGACCCATTGGTTCCAGGGTTCCCAATTTATGGACCCATTTCATTTCCTCTCTACCTATGTGCTGTATATGGTCACCTCCTCGCCAGGATTTTTTAACTTCTTGTATCCCTACAAAGGTTAGTCCGCTCGGATCTTTATTGTGATATTTTTTGAAATGTGCGGACACACTATGTAGCTCAAATCCCTTGCGTATGTTGTTAACATGTTCGTAAATCCTTTTGTGTAGCAGACGGATCGTTCTCCCTACATACTGCAATCCGCAGGGGCAAATCAGCAAATAAATAATATTTTTGCTAAAACAAGTGATAAAATCCCTAACATTAAACTCGTATTTAGAATGTTTGCTTTTAAATTTATTAATTCCTTTAAGGGTCCTATTTGCACTACATTTACAACCCACACATGTCCCGCATGAATAAAAACCTTTCTTATTATTACTTAAAAAAGTTTCTGGCACTTCTCTTTTGGGGTGATTGAACGTGAGTACTTGTTTTAAATTAGTAGCCCCTCTAAAAGTGATAAACGTTTTTTGTGGAATAATATTATTTAGTTCTTTATCCTTTCTTAATAGATGCCAGTGTTTGTTTACAATACATTTAAGTTTTTGTGAGTCTTTGTTGAAATCTAAAACTAGAGGTTGAAGAGTATTGTCTCCACTCTTTTTATTACTATTTTTATGAATTAAAACATCCTGATCTAATTTATTGACCTCCTCATAGGCTTTGAGTAATAATTCATTTGGGTATTCTTTTTGGGAAAATTTCTTTATTACAGTTTTCGCTTGATCCTCAAAAATATTTTTATCTGTGCAGTTTCTTCGTATCCGTTGCAATTGCCCTTTGGGAATATTATTAAGCCACGGGGTGTAGTGTCCACTGTTATACAGTACGTAGCTGTTAGCATCTACTTTTTAAAAAAAATTCTTTGTTTTTAAAACCCCTTCCGGGGGGGGCGGGGCCTGCTAGCCAAGATGGCCAGACGTGCTTACTGAGGGCTCTTGCACCAGCAGGCACAAAAACGACCATCCTGACCACCCAAACGCTGCCAGCTACACGAGACACCCAGAAAATGAAACAGGACCACTCGGGGAATAGAAAGGTACCCGTCCCGCACCAAAACATGCAACAAGCACCTGCACCAGCCACGCGGCCTACACCGGAGCGGAGCCCGAGGCCTGGGGGAAGCGGCCGACCCCACGGCACGGGACCAGCTCAGACACGGCAATCGAACACTGCCCTGCTGCCCCCCCCTCTGGACCGGCGGGGGTTATCCCGGTCCTCGCGGGGGTCGATCACCCCAGTAAAGCAGCTCGAACAAGCGACTGAACCTGCAGCCGAGCGGGAATATGGGGGCCCAAGCAAGATGGCGGCGCGGACGCGCCTGGCGCCAAATCGCACCCTCACTACACCACCCAAGCACGCCCTGGAGTTCTTTCACAGGCTCTGTGCCAACATGGGGACAAAATTCTGCACCCAGGGTCAGCGCTACCACCGGGTGCTGAGGGAAACGGCAGCATGGATTCGCCCGGCTACCCGACGCCTCCTAAGCAGATACCCACCACGAGCCTCCAGACGGAGAAAAAACTGGAGACCGGAACGGCGGGAAATGGCGGCATGCCCCCCAGACCCCGGCACTCGCCCTCACACACACCAGAGCGAGACCACCAAGCCTGCCCGACCTACTCACCACTCAGCGGCATCGGAATCATCCGACCAACGAAGCACACCTCACACTCCCGGACGAGTGACTCACCGCAATGCATCACAGCACCCTACCAGCGACAGACACAGGCGGAGAGACCCCCCCCCAAGACCTGCGGGTGACAGAATAGAACCGTGGCACCAACTTTACCATTGTACCCGGCCCACCTGCCTAGCCTCCAGAACCGGCATTGGCTAACCAAGGTGGACTGCACCAGAGACGGACTATGCTTCTACACGCCCGTGAGCGGTGATAAAGCATAATCCTAATGTACATGCCGCTATTAATGTACTGTTCCTATGCCCATTATTACCTCAGCCTGCTAATGTAGAATGCACTACTTATACCGTTACACTTTGTTTTTGCTCGTTAGTCAAGCTCCTTACCTATGTTCTGCTTAGCACTTCTCACGAT